>NC_044398.1:19555161-19863830 GCF_006542625.1 Nomascus leucogenys
CTGCCAACAGCGCCAGTCAGAGCTGGATTCTCATCTGGAGGCTCGACTGGGAAGGTCCACTTCCAAGCTCCCTAGATTACTTATTGAAAGAATAAGCTGTGCTTTCTTGCAGGTATAGGACTCATTGCAACTTGTTTCTTCACAGCCAGCAATGGAGAGAGACTCCAGAGCTAGCTCTAGACATCCGCTCCCCTTTGCCGCGTTCTGTTGGTTGGAAGCCAGTCACAGGTCCCACTCACCAGGGGAGGGGATCACAGAAATGCAGGAACACCAGGAGGCTGGGATCATGGGGTCACCTTAAGTCCATCCACCATAGCACCTGATAGCTTGATGGCCATGATTACAATTGATTGGGTGCCTACCATGTACCAGGCAGGGTGTAGAGGATTTCACACATATTATCCCATCTATTTAAGTTGTTGTATTGATATACTAAGACTCAGAGAGGCCAGGCAACTTACCTGAACTCACTCAGCTGTTAAGTGGCAGGATTTAAACCCATGTCCCTCTGCTCCCCATTTCTTGGGTCTTCCTTGGACATTACACTCAAGGCCACAGTCAGCATCAAGCTGTCCCTGAGGAGCCCTCCAACACCTTAAGGTACTTGTTTCAGAAGTCACTTATCTCCCTGGGTTCAAGTCCTTTAACTTGTTCAATCAGGCCCTGTCCTTGGCTGCTGAGTCTCTGTCTCACCTTCCTTCGGCTCTGTCCTCAGACGTCTCTAGAAATGATTCAAGCTTCTTGTCCCTTGATTTGTCTGTCCAATGATTCTTCTGTCTCCTCTCAACTCCTTCCTGCTTAATCAGTTGATTCCACAAATACCCACTGAGACTCCCTTCTATAGGAAGGCCCTGTGCTGGGTGCTGCCCTCCATCTTCCCCCAAGGTTCTTACAGTCTAATGAAGAGGCGGCGTGTGCAACACTAACTCCAGTTCAGCAGTTCAATGAAAACAACACCATCTTTAGACAATATAAAAGTCATTTTCTCTCTGTAAGTTAGGAGTAGAGAATACAGAGGGGGCTTAGGTACCTTCACAAGGTTATCAGGAATGCAGGCCCCTCATCCAGCAGCTGTGCCTTATCATTCAAGATGGCTGCAAAGCTCCAGCCATCATGCTGTCATTCCCATCAGCAGGAAGAAGAAAGAGGCAAAGACAAATCATCTCTGACCACCCAGACGAGGTCAGCTTCCTGGTCATATGCTCCCTTGGCACCTTTGCTTCCCCATCACAATGCAGAGAAACTCATTCTTTGTGTCCTTGTTTGATATTTATTCACTCTCCCTTGCCTCCTACCAGGTTAGAAGCTCCATGAAATCTGGCATCGTGTCTGTTTGCTTTGTTGTTCTAGTCCTGTGGTCCACCACAGTGCTTGGCATGTAGTAGGTGCTCAATAAGTAGTTACTGATGGAAGGAACACTCAAGATTGTACTTTAAACATGCTCTTAATATTGGGATGCGTCAGAGTTGGCCTGGCCCAAATCTGGAATCTTCTGAATTGAGTCTATGATGATGAGTGCTGCTAAGAGCTGTACATACATGACCTTGCTTAATCCTCAGCAGAACCCTGAGAGGAAGATTCTGCCATTTTCTTCAACTAGCAAATGAGAAGACATCATGAGGTTGTGGAACTACTAACGGAAAGCTGTGATTTGAACTTGGCTCTCCAACTCAGAACCTCTATTCACTTACCTAGTGACTTTCCAGGACACCAGGATGACCACAGTCCCCTCCAGACCCCCATCCTGCAGCCCTGGCTGGCTCCCTTGATTACCAGCAGGCAGCTCAGTAGCCGTGTGTTCAGTCACAGGTGCTGAGGAAGCATCATACACTTGGTCCCTTGTCATGAAGTGAGGCTTCACCTGCAGAAAATGGAGGAAGGGCAGGAGGTGCCAGCATCAACTGGGAGAATGCCAGTTCTCCAGCGCTTCTCCTCGTCTAGCAGATTTCTAGGAGCCTTGTGGTCCAGGGGTTCTTTCAGACTACAGAGGAGGGCAGGTGGGGCTGCCGTGGTCTAGGAGGAGGGTAGGGGCATGCCTTGCAGTGGGTGCTGTGTGTCCTGCGGCTTCCATTTCTGCCCACTTCTTGGCGGGGCCTGCCTGATAAGGAGAAGGTGATAGGAAACTGATACCCGCCTGTGCTGGCCCCCCTTGAACCATGTGGGGCTTACAGAGCCCCAGGGCCATGGAGCGGTTCTGAGGGACACTGGAGGAGGGGTTCTAGCCACTCCGCTCAGACTCCACAGAATACCCCAGGGAGGGACTAGATTCTGGCTGGAGTAAAGGCACTCAGAGCTCTGCTGGGCAATTTGGCCCAAGCCTCCGTTGCACAGATGGGACACTGAAGGCCAGTGAGGCAACGGGCTTGCCAAGATCACACCGCCCATCAGTGTCAGAGCTGGTGCTGGCTGTCTAAGCTGGATGCGCTCTGTGGCTTCTTTGACTGAACAGTTCATCTGGCCCACAGGCCATCCGAAGGGCGTTTGGTGGAGGGTCCTAGTTTGATGCCAGGCTTGAAGAGCGGGTCCCTGGCTCTGCTGTGGAGGTCCTGCTGGGACCAGCCATTTCTGATCATGGCTGCCAGAAGGTGGCGCTAGGCACCCAGTTGCCACTTAATTTCCAGAAAAAGAGAATGGCAACCCAGGGTCTGGGTGTAATTAGGGCAAGAGGCCGGCTTTGGAGCTCAGCTTCCAATCACCCTCCCGCCCTGGCACACTTGTGCGTGGGCACCCAGGGGCAGGGGAGGGACTGGAGAATGCACATTGGGTTCCTCTGGTCACAGACCCTTTGGAAGGTTGCAGTGTGGGCAGTGAATGGGCGCCCATGTGTGCTCCATTTACTCATCTTGACTAGATGATAACCAGAGATGGAATAAAAGCAGCCGGGATGGGTGGGTGCCTCTCTCTAACAGCAAGACCCAGCCTGGGTGCCAGCTCAGGCCTTTCCACCTGGCTCAGCTCCCCGGTACACCCCCTTGCTTGGCACAGGGCACTTCGTCCCCTGCTGGGGAAGGGCCAGAGAGCTCAGGATGCCCCTGAGTGAGCCTGTCTCATTCCTGGGAACTTTCCCTCCTCCCTTCACTTTTCCTGCTCTCTCTCCATCTCTCCTTCCTGACCTCTCCCCTCACTCATCTCTCCTGCCCCTTCTTATCTCTTTCCTCACGCTCATTCTTATCTCTTTCCTCACGCTCACCTCATCCCAGTTCCCCCAGGGACCCTGCAGGTCCAGCCCCCACCCCCAACACCTCATCTGCAGAGGCAAACAGGGACCAATACCAGTGAGTTTCTAGGATGTGGTTTCCATGGTGACGGTACATCTCCTGCCTCCTTGGTGCTCAGCCCTGGGCAGGTTGCCGTGGAGACTCTCACCTCATTGAGGAGTGATTTGTGGGACTGTTTTTCTTCTTTACTTCATCTTCTTCTCTCCAGAAATTCCGCCAGCCCAAACAACATTTTCCCCATTCATGGCAAACCTGGAAGCCTTCTCCAAAGGGCTTCCCACCCAGGGCCACTGAGGCCTGGAAAGTATTTTATTTATACGAGGTATTCCTGGTAACCTTCTCCACCTTTCACATGGTGCGTGAGTGGTCACCACAGAGAAAGAAACAGGCCAAAGCTGACCCGGTGCCCACCTTTTCTGCTCACAGTGTCTTTCCAGGCCCCTGACTTGTTCCATGCCGCCAATGCACGCCAACCCTGAGAGCTGCTGCTCGGCAGCCATTTTCCTTAAAGGTCTTTGGAGAAAGAGCGACAGTGAGAGGGTGAGGTGGGAATAATGAGCAAAATGAATCCAGGCAAAAGAGGTAGGTTAGAAGAGGGAGAAGTACTGGAAAGGGAGGAATGAGAGGTGGGCAGACTGGGGGAGCTCGAAGGGAGAGGGAGAGGTGGAGGGTGAAAGTTGGTCACCAGAGAAAGCCAACCCATGAGTCCGCAGCAGGAGTCCTCTGGTGTTAATGCCCTTTATAAATCACTCTGCAGCCCCAAACCCAAAACAGGCCTCTTCTTTCTCTGCCAAGTAGAAAATGTGTTCGTCGACATAAAAACATATTAAGTACATTGTGGCCCTCATTCCCCCCAAGTTGAAAGCCATTACAATAATTAATTAAGGCAGGAGATTAATTAAAGAGCCGTTTCCCCCCATTCGCCCCGAATAGATCAATCAGGAGGCGGGAGAACATGTGCTACTCGGCAGACAGAGAAGGGGGGCTGGAGGGGAGGCCGAGGGGCAGCAAGGCAGTTACAGACACAGCTAGAGACAAAGGACTTCCGTGCTGGGGGCTGGGGGCTGGGGCTGACAGGAGCTGGCAAGGAGGCCCCCAGGAGGGAGAGCTTGCTCTGCTTCCAAGGACCTGTGATCTGGCTTCCCTTCTTGGTGTTCACAGCGTGAGGGTCGCTGTCACCATGGAAACAGGCCTGGGGACAGGAGGAATATCAGCTCTCTGCTCCTGGACTCCTGGATTCCCCTCTGGGAGTGAGAGTTCCCAGTGAGCGGAGTTAAGGCCCCAGGAGGCCTTTCTGTGGAGTGGCATGAGGGTTGGTGGCCTCCCCACTCCAGTGCCAGGCCCAAAACCAACTCCACAGGAGCATTGTCAGGTTGATGACAAGCCTGAAAGTTCTGTTCCTCACGTGTGCCATGCTGCAGACAGGACAGGCTAGTATTAGCTCAGGCTGAGAATCATTAGTCTTGTAGGTAACTTTTCTCATTTTGCTGAATTTTGAGTTCTTAATGACTGCTTTCTCCCTTTCTCTCTCCCTCTCTTTCACTCTCTTCCTCTTTCTTATGCCTCTGGCCAATCTATTTTCCAGCTGAATTTCATATTTCTAAGAAATGTTTATATCATGTAGTGTGTTTCATGTGCGCATAGTGGGTTTAACCCATTCCACCCTGTGTCTCTGTCTTGCTTACTTTAGAGCCTTCCAGAACTTCCCTATTGATTTGTTCAAAAGTGCTGCTCTTATGTTTCTGTATTTTGTATGATATTTTTCATATTTCTAATAAACATTATAAAGGGATGGTGTTCCATAGATGATTCCCCATGATATCCCTGGTATCGTTTCCTCCTTTCTGTTGTTTTATTTTAGGTTTTTATATGTTTGCGCATGCATGGACTTAGCAGGCAGTTAGCGATTCCCTGTTGAGAGGAGATGGCTCAGCAGAGGTGGGGGATGAGGGAGCAGCTCATCCAGCACCTGCTCTGCCGCTTACAAAGTGTAACTCAGAATCATGAAGCGGCGCACCTTTTACTCACCCTGTCATCATGGATGGGGGCTTAATAGGGACTAGGTTTTGGAAACCCATGGTGGACAAGACAGATGTGGCCCCTGCCTTCTGGGGAACGACAATCTGGTGGGAGAGACAGACATCAAACAATAAATACACAAGAATATAGCTACAAATTGTGAAAAATACCACACAGGCAAAACCTAAGTTCTTTGATAGAGAATAGCACATGCCTACTTTAGGCTAGGGGTCAGGAGGAGGTGACATTTACACTGTAGCAGAAGCCAGCCAGATAAAGTGTGCAGTGAAGAGTAACAGTCCCCAGCAGGGGTGGAGCCGTCGGAAGCTGATGAAGCTTCAGCCTGGGGGCCCTTCAGTGCACTGGAGCCTCACAAGGCTCTGGGGGTGGCCTTAGCAATAATGGGTCCACATGGTCACATGTTTTTGTAAAAATTGTATAAAGTACTTTAACTGAAATCAGTTAAGAGCACTGACAAGTGGCCAGGTAGGGAACCAATGGGACCTGGCTAAGGGAATGCTGAGTTGGGTAGTCTATTTGGGTTTAGGGAGATGTATTTACATGCTCGTGGCACTGCCATGTATGGTCAAGGTCAAGGTCGAGGCCATCGTCGGGTGGGAATGGCTCCCAGGTACATTCTACCTACCCACTGTGCTGGGCAAGAAGGTGCAGTGTTTGGGGTTGACCTGAGCAGGCCCTTTTGCTGGTGGGGAGCGTGGCAGGTGGGGCATGGAGGAGCATGTGGCTGGGAAGGTGCAGAGGCAGATTCAGGGTCTGGAATATTGTTTTGAATTTCGTGAAGTTTGTGGAATTTGTCAGCTCCTTAAATCTTGTTATTTGTTTGGACTTTTCTCATTCTAAACAAGTTTTCACTTTTATGCCTAATTTTGCTTTTGAGTTTCTGAATTTCCTTTCTTTTTTTTTTTTTTTTTTTTCGGAGACAGGTCTCTCTCTGTTGCCCAGACTGGAGTGCAGTGGTGTGATCTCAGCTCACTGCAGCCTTGATATCCTGGGCTCGAGTGATCCTCCTACCTCAGCCTCTTGAGTAGCTGGGACCACAGGCATATGCCACCACACCCAGCTAATTTTTGTATTTTTTGTAGGGATGGCATTTTGCCATGTTGCCCAGGCTGGTCTTGAACTCCTGAGCTCAAGCAGTCCACCTGTCTTGGCTTCCCAAAGTGCTGGGATTACAGGTGTGAGCCACCGCGCTGGGCCCTGCATTTCCTTTTTATGGAACCCATGCCCTCCACCCTTCAGCAGGGATCTGGACTCTGCCCGTCTGCTGAGCCCGTCTTCTCCTCTGTGGCTGAATGGTGCTCAAGGGAACGTCCTCGGGGCAGGATTGGCTGAGGCCCCATCCTGGAGGCTTCGGGGGCTGCTTCCAGGTGTCACCATTTCCCTCATCTAGGAGAGGTGGGGCCAGGAGGCGGACAGAACAGGCCCTAGGCCCAGGACCAGGGCCAGCTGTTTCTCCTCAGACACCCGGCGCACCCTGTGCTTAGAGCTTTTCAGAACTGGCATTTTCAACCCTCTCTTCTCTTCCTCTACCCCCTGCCCTCAGGCTGCAGTGCCTTGAATAATCCCATTTAAGAATCATTTGGGGTTAAGGCATCACCTTCTCCAGTTGTTTTCTTTTTTCTTTCTTTTTTTTTTTTTGAGACGGATTCTTGCTCTGTTGCCCAGGCTGGAGTGCAGTGGCGCTATCTCAGCTCACTGCAACCTCCACCTCCCAGGTTCAAATGATTCTCCTGCCTCAGCCTCCCGAGTAGCTGGGACTACAGGTGCATACCACCACACTCAGCTAATTTTTGTATTTTTAGTAGAGACGGGGTTTCGCCATGTTGGCCAGTATGGTCTCGATCTCCTGACCTCATGATCCACCCACCTTGGCCTCCCAAAGTGCTGGGATTACAGGCGTGAGCCACCGTGCCCGGCCGAGGTTTTCTTTTTTAAAATAGCCAGTGCTATCACTGGCTATTTAGTATTTACACATTAAAATATGTAGGTGATATATCAGGTGGACAGAGCAAGATAAAAATACACACATAATTTTTATCCACAATACATAAAATTATCCCAAAGGAATGTGCATACACTGAGAAGGATGGGCGGGAATCCACAGTAGCATAGAAAGGCCTTGTGGGTTGCTTGTGTTTTATGAGTATGTGTGTGTTTGTGTATGTGTTGAGGGGAGCAGTCTATGGGGATAAATGCAAAGTAGCCTAAAGAATTTTCCAAAGAAAAACGAAAGCCCCAACAGGCCTGGCTGTGGTGGCTTCTGAAGGGGGACCCAGGCCTGCTTGGGCGAGGGGCTCAGCAGGAAGCCTGACCCCGCCAGGTGCCTTCAGCTGGCTCCCATCAGGCCAAAGCCCCGACACACCACAACCCCACAGGACAAAGCCTGGAACTGAAACTGGTTTTGAAAAGTGGGGTTTGTACACAGCCCCAGGGAATGCAGCCCACGCCTTTCACTCTCATTGGCTGTTGCCCAGTGCCGTGCTTTCCTGTGGGCGAGGACAGGGTTGAGGGGGAGATGTCCCTCTGCGGTTCTTGAAGTTCTGCCTGGCTGCCCCCACTGCCCTCCAATGACTCCCCTCCAGCCCGAGTTTCCTACCCAGCCATGGTCGGAGCCCTGGAGCCCTGGAGCCCCAGAGATGCTCATCAAAAGCATGTGCAGCGGACCCCTTTGAATCCCCCTCGCCTTCTTGTTCAGAAGCCCCGTGAGTAAAGCAGACAGAAGCTGAGCTGCTGCATCTCAGACAAGTCTTTGAGGGGTGAGGGTGGCTTAGGGGCAGTGGGTGTCTGAGTGTCACCCCTCTGCCCCACCCTGCACTCAAAGTCAGGGACATGGACCTTACTCCTGTTCACTTTGCCCTGAACCCTGCCTGGAGTGCAAAATGCTTCCCTCTCCTTCCACATCTCCCTGCGGCTCTTGCCCTTAGAAAGGCCTAGAAGGTGCAGAAAAGTGAGGCCACCTGCCGGGCATCCTGCAACTTTCTCCTCAAATTCCAACTGCCTGGCTCCTAGTATACCAGTGCTAGCTTGTGGCCCCTTCCTTGGGGCTATGACTGCCTTGTCCCTCCTTGTTTACACTTTTCAAGAGGCAAGACAAAGATCGGTTGAAGAGTAAGTGGTGTCTACAGCTGCCTTGAAGAAGAGCAGGAGTGTGTCTTGGGGCTGCGTGCTACTCCATTCCTAACAATTTCTTGTGTTCTGGCCCTATTTCTACTGACCAGCCCTGGGGGGTGGGGGTGCAGTGGGGAGGGTAGGTTGAGGAGTAGGAGCAGGGGGTTACACAGCTGGTCTGTGCAGGGAGGTCTGGGGGGGGTGGCCCAGTACAGTCTCCACGTCATCTTGGGCATGTGGCTGAGCACTTCCTTGGTTAGTGGACTGGCTGAGGCCTGCCAGTCGCAGGTCCTTTCTGCCCTCATGGCCCTAGGACAGGCCTGATGAGGCTGGTGGGGTAGGGGCGAAGCTGTGGATCTTTGGCCACTATTGGAACCCTGTGGACTAGACAAAGAATGTAGCAAAGGAGACAGTGACATTTGGCCAGCCAGCCAGTCCCCCATCTGCACACCCCCCCATCTGGAGAGTATGTGATGAGCTCATGCCCCCTGGGGTTTCCTCCACGGTGGGAAGAACTCTTTGATCCTTGCCTGAGGCTGTTTTTAGCCCCAGAGTCCAAGCTTGTGATGTGCCGAACTCTGGGTTTCCTGGGGCTGCCCCAATGTCTCTGCTGCACGGATGCCGTGATTGGGCTTGGGAGTAACCACATTTATGTCATCCGCCACCCCGGGGGAAAGTGGGCATCTGGAGGAAGTTGCAAACCTCCGTCCCACCTCTGCCAGGAGCAGGAAGCACAGGCAGTGAGGCACCTACAAACCCGCTTCCTGGAGTCATACTTCATTTCCCAAATTAAGAAATCACGCAAGGAAAAGAATAAGCATCCATGTTTTAAAACAAACAGGAAGTTGTTATGGCCACTTTGGGCAGAGGGACGTCTATATCATGGGAGTCCTGCATGGGCAGCTTTGTCTGGGTTTTGCCATTGAACAAGCGTTGACCGAATGCCTGTCAAGTATAGGGCCTGAGAAAAGTCCTGAGACTTGGGCATATAGAAGTCAATAAGTGGTGGTTCTTGCTGTCACCATGTTCATAGTCTAATGCGCGTGTGACAATAGTGCAGGGAAAGCAGGAAACAGGGCTCTTGGGGGCTCAGAGTCAGGGCGAGCAGCCCGCCCCCTGGGAACTGGGGAAGGTATAGTGGGCTTTTCTGGCTGCCGCGACCTTCCCCTCTGCTTTCCTCCCAGGGTCCTGCTACTCCCTGACGATACACCTGTCCTGCACAGAGCCCTTACGCTGCGGACACGGCGAACTCTGTTCCAGCTTCCGGTAGAAATGGATCCCACTGGGTTCGCACCAGCCAGCATATTCCATTCTTGGCCTCAGCCACTGGCTCCTGGGTGGACATGCGGTTCAATCAGAGTGCATCTCGGGACATCTGCTTTGCCTGCTGAGAAGTTCTCTCTCTCGTCTCTTGTCTCTGTCTCTGATGTGAGAGATGAGCATGTAGTCAAGGGAGATTCTAAAAGTCACCTTGAGATCACACAGGAAGTCAGCCTTATGATAAAGATAAAACCGTGAAAAGCAGAGGTGAAACAATGAAACTAGGACCTTGGTGACATTTTTGAGCCCCTGGGTCAAGCTGATAGCAGCGGAGGGCTGCTCGGAGGGGCTGCTGCCATTGCACTGGCTGTGGCAGGGGGGTGCAGGCGGTGGCCACAGGAGCAGATGTGGGAGTGGCAGTGGCGGCAGTGGGACCCCTGCGCCCTGCATCCCCTGTGCCCCCCATACCCGAGGCAGCTGACTGCACCTTTCTCACAGTTGTGTGGCTGAGCGGGACCCACTGCCAGGCCTGGAGCCTCCGCTGCTCCGGACTCTGGCTCTACATTGCCACTCTCACCCACTTCCGCTGCAGGGAGGAGGCAGACAGTCCCTGGAGCCTGCCCCTGGGAGCCTCCCAGAGTCCACTGCCCTGGGGGCCACTGCAGTGGGGCCAGGCAGAGTCACCCGATGGTGAGGGAACAGCACAGTTAGAGGCAGAGGGGCCAGCAGAGAGGGGCCCTGAGGCAGACCTGGGCCAGGGTAGAGCTGGCAGGAGCTGGGCGTGGCTGCAGCTACCCAAGTTGTTGCTGTGGACCTGGCTTCCCCATGCTTCTGGGGGCCAGGAGCAGGCAAGAGTCCTGCCTTTCTGGGCACAGCTGCAGTCGCCCAGCTGTGACTACGGACCCAGGCATCTCTGCACTCTCCGGTGCCTAGGAAGGCCCCCCTTATCCCTGTAGGCTTGAAGGTGTCTGCTTCTGCTGCCTGGCCTCTCCCCACTACCAGCACCCACTCCTATCTCAGAGTAAGGATGGGACCAAGCCTGGCGCTGTCACAGCTCAGCCGGGTGTGCGCACACTCAGGGTAGTGCTGACATGCCAGCCCCCTGCCTCCTCACCCCCCTCTGGACTTTGGGCGCTGACAAGCACAAGAAAGAGGCTGAGGGGGTGTGAGGACAGCTCAGCACTGGCCTGCAGGCACCCCTTGGTATGAACAGCCTGGGTGCCCTGAACAGTGGCAGGAGGCAGACAGGCTCCTGGGCAGAAGAGGGTGGGTCCCTGATGAAGACACACCTTCAAGCTGGGGAGGTCCTGAAGCTGGGGGGCTGGGCCACCAATCCTGTGAACCAGAGGGGCAAACTTGTGGTGCTTTTCCTTGGGCCCGCCCATGGCTGCCCATTTCCTCCCTTCTCAAGCCCATAAAAATCCCAGACTCAGCGAGACTCAACTAGAGGATGGAGAGAGGATGGGACAATCAGCTGCAGAGAGGAGCTATCCTCTCTGCTGAGAGCTGAAGAGATGATGGGACAACCAGCATTACAGCTATAGAGAGAAGCTACCCTCTCTGCTGAGAGCTGAACACTTGTATGGACACCCTGGCTACAGAGGGGAGTTGCTCACTGTGGGTCTCCTCTGAGCTGTTCCATTGCTCAATAAAGCTCCTCTTCGTCTTGCTCACCCTCCACTTGTCTGTGTACCTCATTCTTCCTGGACATGGGACAAGAACTGAGGACCTTCCAAATGGCAAGGCTAAAAGACCTGTAACACAAACAGGGCTGAAACATGCCCTGTGCTCTCCAAGTTGTGAGTGAAGAGAAGGAGAGAATGGCTGCGGCCCTTTGGGGAGCCCAGGCCTGGGAGCTCCCTGAGCCAGGGCTGTGTATCCCTCTTTGGGGCCCTGTGGTTCCTGGCATCTCCAAGCTTCTAGGCACCACCACATTCTGCAGTGCCAGCTGGGGAAGTGGCTTGTGGTGCACCTGGTCCAGCCACAGCCTCCCAGAGAGCCAGCACCTGTGCCTGCTGGCACCAGGAGCTGTGCACCCCATGGCGGCAGCTCGTGTGTCTGTGCACAGTGGCTGGACCCCACACTTGCTCACACACCCCTCACCACTCCACACCTGACTCGCAGTCTCCCTGGGAGGTGTGGGATCCAGGCTGGTAGTGTAAACTGAGTGCGGACTGCCAGGCTGAGTGGGCAGAACAAGCCCAGTGGGCCTGAGCAAAACTGGGGAAAAGGCACCACCAGCCACAGAAGTTTCCGGCCAGAAAAGCAACACCCCAAGTATCCTATAACAAAACCAGTCCTGACATTCACTTTACCTCTGAATTTCCCTGCTTGTGTGAATAATACATTCCTTTTTTTATTTAAACCACTCTTAGCTTTTGTTGTTGCTGCTGCTGTTATTTTGAACACAGGCTCCTAAATGAAGTGGGCTCCTGCTCCATGACCAAGCTGGCACTTGAGATGGATCTTGAAGCATGTGCTCTAGAATGCTCCAAAGCATTCTTTTCTGCAGCCCTCTGATTTAAGCCTTCATCCAATACATCTTCGCTGAGCAGTGACCGTATGCCCTGTTCTCAGCAGAATGCTGGGATACACAGATCAATGAGATGTTGTCCTATGGTCCCTGCTAGAGAAGCTCATGCCTTACAGGGGATCCAGATGGGTATGCCTGTCACTGCTACAGGGACGCATAGAAGGCTTGGTGGCCCAGAGAGGAGGGGGCAGCCCGTCTGCGGGGGAGTCAGTGAGGATGGCCTGGGCCATATTGACTCCCCTCCCCCGGCTTTCCTCCGAGAGCTGTCCCTCCCCCACTGCCAGCTCTCACTCAGTGGAACCAGGCTTGGGCAATCAGAGCATTCCTTCCATCTCCAGGATTGCCCCGACCCCAAGCCAGACAAATGAAAGTGTCATCTGGGCCTTGGCTGGAGTCTTGGGGTTGGTGTGATGATAGGATGTTTGTAGCTGCTGGGGTCATCTTAGGGCTTCCTCCCAACCAGAGGAACTCAGGTCTTTGTGTGGTGGCTCTAAAAGAAACAAAATAAAATTGCTGCTGGAGGTTGTGATGTGTCCATCTCCATGAGTCCCAGAACTGCTGAATCTGGGAGCAAGAAAGAACCTCCAACTCTTCGGGTCTGGCCCACTCATGTTACTGGCGAGAAAGCAGAGGCTCAGATGGGCTGGGTGGCACGCACAGGTCCTCCTGGAAGCAGGGCAGAGCTGGGAAGGAACGCTAGCACCTGCCTGCCCTGCCCCCCACCCACCATGCCCAGCAGCTGTTCTTGTCCCAGCATCTCAGCATGAAGATGTCCTCCTCTCTGAGGGGAGAGGTCTGTCTTTCTGGGCCCTGCTGGAACTGTGGTGAAGGCTGCCCAGAGCCTAGTGTGCCAGGCCCTGACCCTGCTGATCACTTTCCACAGACGGTGGGGTCGGGGTGGGGGAACTCCTGAAGGGGGCGAGCTTAGCCCACTGCTTGGCTCTGAGCAGGTGGGGTTCTGCAACTGAGCTCAAGGTTGCAGCTGTGCAGCCTGCTTCAGGTTGGGAGGGTCATGTATATACTCATCCATCACCAGGAGGTGAGGCAGGAAGGGCTACGTAAGCCTCACCTCCCTGCGGTGCTGGCCAGGGCCTTGGCACTGGGCAGGGGGATGAAGTGTTTCACATTTCTCATGTGGTACTGTTCCAAGAAAGACACAAATTTAGAGCCCGGGTGACCCCCAGTAGATGCCCAAACAGAGCTGGAGAAAGACCAGGCAGAGACTAGTGAATGAAAAGTGGCAGGCAGACGGGTGAGCAGCCGGCTTTCTCTCCCGAGAATGACCTTGTCTGCCACGCCTTTGGCTCCCAGCACTGACTGTGTGATCCTCAGGGCCCAGTGCAAATGCAAGATGTGGCCCCCTTTGTCAAAAATTGTTCGGAATTTCAAAATGGCCATGGCAGAGCGTTAAACCCAGAATGGGGCCGGGGCGACCACAGTCACACCCATGAATCCTGCCCTGTCTGTGCCGTCTCCATGTGGGGAAGGGCTCCGGCTGCGGCTGCTCGTTGGACTCTTCAGGAGCTGGCATGGGGAAGTGCTTGGAGCCCAAGTCTCTGGAGCCAGACTGGGTTTGAATCCCAGGATCTCAGGATTTAACCTCTGGGATTTAACCTCTCGGAGCACGAGTTCCTTTGTCTGTAAGATGGGGATAATAACAGGGCCATTGTGGGTATTTGGTGAGTCAGCATGTAAATCGCTCAGCACAGTGCCTGGCCCATAGTCAGGTTACACGAGGGTTTGTTATTGTTATAAAGGTGAATATTTGTCTCCACCTTCCCAGCTCACATCTGGGCCTCCTCACCTGCCCCCTGCAGGCTCCAGCTGCCTGCTAGACACAGGAGAGTGGTCACGTTTAGAGGCCAAGCTGGGTCCTGGGACCCAGACCCACCCAGCGCCCTCTCACCTTCTCTTCCGTCAAGAGCAGGCCAGCGTGAGCCAGGGTTGGTGGAGCAGAATCCACTCCCCTGCTCCGGGAGTGCACAGCTCTGGTTGCCAGGAAGCCTGGCCTCGTGAACCCGATGGTCTGACCCCTCAGCCGCTCTCCCTGGAGTGTGGAGGTGGGAAGGCCACCAGGGTCATCTGAGGGCCTGGGTAGGGGAGCGGAGGGGAAGGCTGGGGCTGCCTTCTTCCCTTGGGCAGTGGTGCCGGGAGGGTCAGTGCCAGGGAGAGCTGTGAGAGGGGAGAGGTGGGGAGTGGAGGCCACCAGGTGGACTCCAAACCCTGGACTCCTAGCCCTGCTCTGCCCACTGGCTGATCCCCAACCAGTCCTCAGCCATCCCTCTGAGGTGCTCTTGCCCCTCTGCCAAATGGAATGAGGACTCCTGAATGCCACAGAGATTCTCTGATGAGCAAAAATATGAGAGAGAGAGCAAGAGTCGGGGGGTGGTGGGGAGAGAGAAACAAAAACAGAGAGAGAGACAGGGAGGGAGGAGCATGAACACAGACAAGCAGGGGCCAGCGCAGAAGTGCTTCTATTCAGGTGATTTATCCCGTCCTCACAGGCATGCTGGCTTCAGGAGGGGAAGCTCTGGACCTGGTGCCTAGAAGTGGAGGTACCCCCTCCTCCTATTCCTGGGTCTGGTCCCCCCAGGCCAGCAAGCATTGCTTTTAGGCCGGTTAGCTTACATCGAGATGAGGGAGGGTGTCTAGCCCCTGCTGGGGGGCTCCAAGCTGGACACCTCTGCTGAACTTGCCCTCAAAGCCCCATTTGGTGCTGACAAGCCATCTGGGGCTCAGCTGGCCAGGATGACCTAATGTCGCACTGGGTCTTCTTCTTTGCCATCTTTCCAGGGATGGCCCTCTGCTGACCCTGGCTTCTGGGCCCCCAGACCCAGGCACCTTGAGGAAGAATAGCAAACAAGCCGGATTTCAGGAGGCACAGGGCCAGTGTATGACCTTGGACTGTTTGCTTTTTTAAACTTAAAAGTATACAATTTTAATTTTCATCATGAAGACAATTGTGTTCTTGGAACTTCCAGGCAGCCCCTGTCTTGGCCAGTTCCTCAATTAGGTGCCTCTCAAGAGGGAAAAAGCCGAAATACAATTACTTGAGGAACAATGGGCTGGGGCTATATTTAACACGGGGCCAGCCTGGGGGACCACATGCTCACCCCCTCCCTGGCTCCTCTCCCTCCTGTCTTAGCCCTCACCTTCCTGTCCCTCTGTCTGGGTTCCCTGGTCTCCCAGCCGCCCCCACCTCACTGTCTCCCGCTGTCTGCACCCTGAAGCTGTTACTGATGGACAATCAGACAAGCCTCTCCCAGGATGGCTGCAAACTCCTTCCTCCCCAGATCCGCTGAGCAGCCTCACGCCTCTGAGGTAGGTCACTTCTGAGTCAGAGATAGAAAAGTCAGTGTCACTGAGCAGAACCAGCATCTCTGGGGGCGGAGTTGTCTGAAAGAAAACCATCCCAGCCTCCATCTGCCACCTTCCGATCTCGGTAACAGTCTATCCCCAATGCCCCCAGCTCCCTAGCTCACAAGGGACACTCCCTGCCTTTGTCTTGGCTGATCCTCCTTGTAATTGTGTGAGGCAGGCCCATTTTACAGTGGAAAGCAGTGAGGCTCTGAGAAGTTACATTAGCAACAGAGTTACCACCATGCCAGGAGCTTCTGCCTGGACAAGTCAGCGCCTGGGGGTTTTGGTGCCAGGTGTGCATCACATGCCGGTAGCTGCTGAGGTCTCAGTTGTCAGGTCTAATGAGTGTGATGTCCAGATGCTGGGGTTGGGGACAGCTTCTTCATTTGCATTTTATTAGCATGTGGTACCCATAGGAGTGACCGCCATGGAGAAGGGATGTGGTGCAGCTCATTCAGACAAGGGTCATGCAAGGAGGATGAGAGAGGAGGCCTGGAGCAGGCAGCTCGGACGCCTCCTCAGAGAAGCCTCCCAGGACCACCCGGTGAGGTCAGAACATGCTCCTCTGGGTCTCCCACAACAGCACAGGCCTTTCCTTCATTGCACTTATCATGGGCCCAAGTTTATCCTTATGCCCATAGGTTTTCATTTTGTTTTGCTTTTTTACTCTGTGTCTTCAAAGATACTGTGAACCCCTCGAGGACAGGGCTATGTCCTTCTGTGCACACCAGGAAAATTTCACAGCTCTTCCTCTTAGATGACAAGGACCACTCTAAATCCAGAGACACTTCAAATGGGTGTTCATTAATCAATCATGCCAGGCTTTGTGGTCCTTTGGGCTGTCAGGGACATGTAGCATGAGGCACAAGGTTCTAGCCACAGGCCAAGCTCGCTACAAGCCTAGTGCCCTTTGCATATCCCATTGGAACTCCTAATTTCTTAGGGATCTTCTGCTCACAGATTGTGATTCTGGTTTGTTTATTTATTATTTTATTTTATTTTTTGAGATGGAACTTCACTCTTGTCGTTCGGGCTGGAGTGCAATGGCGCGATCTTGGCTCACAGCAACCTCCGCCTTCTGGATTCAAGCAATCCTCCTGACTCAGCCTCCTGAGTAGCTGGGATTACAGGCACCTGCCACCATGCCAGGGTGGTTTTTTTTTTTTTTTTTGTATTTTCAATAGAGATGAGGTTTCGCCATGTTGGCCATGCTGGTCTCGAACTCCTGACCTCAGGTGATCTGCCCACCTCGGCCTCTCAAAGTGCTGGAATTACAGGCATAAGCCACTGTGCCCGGCCGTGATCCTGGTTTAAATGGCCCTTCCTTGAAGTGTTCCTGTCAAGGGGCTCCTTTTGATTGCATCAGCATCTTAAGTATTCCTTGAGGGTGGGAGATTAGGGGGAGGGTGTTGAGGTGAGGGTGGATGGCAGACAAAGTGATGGGGAGGTTGTGGTGGGATGGGAGGTTGATGGCAGCGACGGGGTGGACAGAGGTGTGGCTGCATCAGTGATGCTCTGCTAAAGGAGGGATCAACTGGGAGATCCACCAGGTCAGACTAGGATCTATCGGGGATCAGCTGGCGAGATCTCCTGGCCAGCGTGTTCATCTAAAGACCAAAGATGGGTTAAACGCCTAGCTTATGTCCTGTTCTCGTGGGCTGTGTGCCCCATAGTGGGTAAATCAGACCAGCAGGAATTAAAACCTGCAGTTAATGTTCAACAGCTGGTAAAGGGAGAGAAGGATGCTGAGGCTTGCAGCTCCCATTACCTCCCTGGGAGAAGTCATCAAAAGAGGGAACAGGGTGAGAAACGCACTCAAGAGCATCCAGTGACCCAACACTGCTCAGCTCTGGGGCTCCAATTCCAGCTTGTGGTGCCAACACATCTCAGTTCCTTCTCAGGGACAGCAGGAAGGGGCTCTGAGAACAGGCTACCATCAGTGCAAACAAGTGAGAACCAGGAGAATCCCCCAGCCCTTAAATTCACATGGGCCAAAAGATAAATTTTAAGAGATTCAGCTGAACTTGCTCCAACCACAAACACTAGACAAATAATCTGAAGCACCCAACAAGCGTGAAACTCAGCCAGCTCTGCCCTCCCGGGTTCCTTGTAACTCGAGGAGCCAGCAGCAGCCATCTGTTGTGACTAAAAGCATCTGGGTCAGGAGAAACCTTGTTCAGTTCAGCTGGTGCAGACCCCCCAGGGCCCCTCCCCCAGTGCTTGACTCGTTGAAGCTTCCCCAGCCTGGATCTAACAGTAATGTCTTGGATTTATAGTGCTTCTGGCTCCAGGGACCATTATAGACATCATCTAATTGAGAGGAGAGGAGGGGTGGCGTTGTGGGGAGCAAGGATCTTCTGTTTTTTTTTTTTTTTTGAGACGAAGTCTCACTCTGTTGCCCAAGCTGGAGTGCAGTGACGCGATCTCGGCTCACTGCAACCTCTACCTCCTGAGTTCAAGCGATTCTCCTGTCTCAGCCTCCCGAGTAGCTGGGACTACAGGCATGCACCACCATGCCCATGCCTAGCTAATTTTTGTAATTTTAGTAGCCGGGTGTGGTGGCTCACGCTTGTAATCCCAATACTTTGGGAGGCCAAGGCGGGTGGATCACAAGGTCAGGAATTCAAGACCAGCCTGGCCAACATAGTGAAACCCGACTCTTTTTAACTGGGAAGGCTGCTAGGCAGGAGACAGAGATGTCAGAAAGCCTGTGCCAAGTGGCCTCCTGAGAGCCACACAACAACAGCCTCAGGGTGAAAGATCTTTATTGTGGCCTCCTGTGTACCGGCCCTGCATCAGGAGCTCAGAAGCATGAGGAGTTCAGAGGCATGGGGCGCAGACTCTGCTCCGCAGGAGCCCTTGACCTGGTACAGATAATTGAGGCCCAGCCACAGGCCCTGGGGTAGACAGGGGGTGGTTAGAGGCCTGAACATGGGGTCCTGCTGCTCTCTCCTGGTGGTCCAGCTTGCAGATTCCAGCTAACCCTTCTCTACTCTGCTTTCCTGGCTTGGGCTAAAAGCTGGCTCTTTGGCCTGGCGCAGAAGCCATTTGATGTCCAGCGGCTGCAAAGGGTATTTCCATCTTTTACTGTCAGCTGTTGCTTCTGAGCCACTAGCATGTGCGGGAGACTCTTACATCTGCAGTCATGGTGCTCCATGGTGCTGGTGAGGGGCATGGGGTTCCAGAGGAGCTGTGGTTTGCTGGATGTCAGCTGGAGGGTGGGAGAGTGGGATTCAAACCCAGCGCATGCTCTTTTGATAACATCCTGAAAGAAAGCAGGGCATCCGACAAGGATGGACAGAGACTGGCTCGAAGAGAAATGCGCGCATCTTTGGAGGTGCGTGGGCTGAAGGAGTGTCTGGGACAGGAGGAGGAGCGTGTCTGGAAACTGAGCAAGGACAGAGCTGTCCATGTTGAAAGGACAGAAGGGAGGTCAGATGGCAGGGGCAGAGAGAGTCGGGGGAGGGAGAATGAGCTGGGGCCTGGAGAAGAGACAGGTCCTGGGGTCGGATAGGGTGGGCCCTGTAGATAAAGGTGGGGCCGTGTCCAGTCTGCCAGGGATGTTCCAGTTGGCATGGTGACCCCATATCCTTATGACCTGCTTCCACTCCTCTTTTTGTGAAGCTGTTCTGGACATGCCGGACTCATATGCCACCCCCACCTCCATGCCTAGCATAACTGCCTGCACAGGCAAGCTGACTACAAATGAGTCAAACGATGGGGTCTCCAAGGATGCTCAGTGGCATGGAGTTTGGAGGCCTGGCTGAGCACTGGAGTGAGAGGATATTTGATTTTAATTACTTGCATAGTGAAAGCCCAACACTCCCAGCTGGTCCGTGTGGCTTCATTTTCTATGTCAAAGAACCAGGATAACAAAAGTAGCTATTATTTATTAACCATTTTCTATGCACTGAGCACTGGGCTGGAAACTTTACAAATTACTTAATCCTCACAACCACTGTACAAGGTAGGCTCAGAGAGGGTAGGTAAGTTTCCTGAGGTCACACAGCTAGAACATGCTGACTATAATTATAAGGTGATTTCCCCAAAAAGAGAACCCTTTCAAAAGACCCTGCCCCAGAGTAGCTGCTTGAAACATATTTGTTGACTCAAAAATTGAACTTCATTGAGTCTTCAAGGATGGGTGGGATTGCATTTGTTGAGACAGCAACAAGCAACCATGAGCTCTCCAGGCTGGGGGCCAGCATGAGAGAAGACAGAGGGGAGGCCATGTGTGGGTGTAGGGGAGGCAGGAAGGAGAGCTTCTCACCAGTGGGAAGCCTCTGCTTTGGGGAGGGACAGGAAGGAAAGCTGGTGGCTCGGGGGATGGATGGTGCCACTGCTGCTGAGTTTGGAATGCAGGACAATAGGGAACCATTGTAGGTTCTGGAGTGAGGGCAGATGAAACTGGTGTTGGATGATGGCTCTAAAGGATATGGGGATGGGTAGAGAAAGAAGAGACTAGAAAAAGAGAAGCCAAAATGAGGCTAAGTCAGAGAAGAAAAGATAAACTAGAGTGAGAAAGAAAGAAGGAGAGCCATGAGGCCCCGGGAGGGGGGACACACTGGTAAGTGGTTAATTGCTACCATTTGTGCACTGTAATTCACCAAGCCCCCGCATATATGTTATCTCATTTGATTTAGTGCTCAAACCCGGCCTATGAAGCCATAGTTCACTCCCACATACAGAGCCCTGCTGGATGCCAGGTACTTTATGTACATTTCCTGTAGCCCTGTCAACAGTCACAAAGGGTAAGCATGACCCCTTTACAGACCATATACCTGCAGTTTGGGCAGATTAAGGAACTCACCCAAGATAAAAGACAAGACCTGTCTGGCTGTGTACCTAGGTCTGACCCACTGTTCCGGACTTGATCCCATTTACAGAGGAGGAAGCTGAGAGAAATCTTGGATGCTGCAGAAGACCCGTGAGCATCTTGGTGGTGTCTGTTCCATTTGGCTCCATGCCCATGGCTTGTCTTGCTGAAACCCGCTTCCACACTGTAGCCTTGGGGCTTGGATGCCATGTAGCCCTTTCACCCCACCCAAGACCCTGGGCCATTTCTGCTGGTCCTGTGATTCCTCAAATGAATGCATCCCCTTAAGGCTCTTGGAGGAAGCTCTTACAGATTCCTCAAGGCAGCTCTTGAGGCCCATAATAGAACCTTGGTGAGTGGAGGCAGGTTCTTGAGAGGAGACAGACTCCAGACCAACTCTTGCCTCGCCAAATGAGGATTAGGGCTTGGCACTGTGAGGGTTGGAGGGCTCTTTATCAGGCTTCGGGCCTGGATGGGAAGCAAACTCCAGGGACATAAAGATACTCGAGGGACCAGGGACCGGGTCTGTGCCAAACCAGCCAAGAGCTGGTCCAGGGAGCAGGCACAGGGAGGGCTGTCCACAGACCAGGTGCAGGTGGCAGCCCCAGGGCTTAAGGAGCCATGCCCAGGACCCAGCGGTGGGGGCCCTGCCACCAGGATGGGCACTCCCTGTATCCAGCTCCACACAGCCATAGTTCCAGAACCACTCACCGGCCCTCTCAGCTGCCTCTCTTGGCTGGAGGGTGGGGATTCTGAAGCTTTATGGGGCCTGCAGAAGGGGGAGACCTGCCTGTGGGCTCCTGCCGCCACAGGTGTCTTCTCAGTAGGGTAATGGAAAGCTCTGGAGGAAGTGGGTGCTAGGGGTGGCTAGGTCGCCACACCAGTGCCAAGTAGAGAAGCCTGCCCCGCCAGCTGGAGAGGCTTCCTAAATATCTGTTGACCGAGTAGCAGAAAGGGAAGCCAGTCTGAATTAGAGTCTACCTTGGAGAGAGAATGCATGAAAAGCATATTCAGACAAGACACTAGAAGTCCCTCGAGCACCTGCCCTAGGGAATAGAGAATGGCTGTCATTAGCATCTTATGAATGAATGTCATGGGAAGGTAACCTGAGCCTTCCTTAGTGGGTCAGAGTGCTTAAGGTCGGCTCTCCAAAGTGTCTCTGTGTCCTGGAGCCTGCTTGTGAATCTCAGCAGACAGCTTTGGTTGTCAGAGGCAAGCTTCAGCCTGGCTCTGTTGGAAGAGCTCCAGCCGCCCTCCGCCCTCCGCCCTCCGCCCTCCGCCCTCCGCCCTCCGCCCTCCGCCCTCGACCCTGCCCCCTGCAGGATGAAAGTTTATATAAGGAATTGCTGGGTCCTGCTGTGTGTCCACATGTCATCCTGAGCTGCCAGGTTGCCTGAAAATAGACAAATGTCCTATGTGCCAGGACCCTGGTCCTCTGGTCTGGGGCTCTCCTGGGGGTCCAGGTGAGCTGGGACAATGAGGTTGGTCTTGACCCTTCCGACCATTACACCTCTCTGCGCAGCTAGGGTGCAAGCTGGGGGTGAGACAGAGTTAGCTTGCAGGCCCCTGGCTGTAGGGATGGCGCCCAACCTACCCTGATGGATAGAATTCTATGTGTTGGAGGAAGGCTGGGCTGGAGTCTAACCTCCCACCTCTGCCCCTAGGCTTCTTCTTATCCCACTCTCCAGCACGGTGACCTGGCCTAAGAGAATGCCTCTCAGGTATGTGGCCAGCAGGGACTACATGTCCTGATGGCCCTGTGCTCATAATGGGAAGCCAGGCAGACGCAGAACCCCGGCTATGGGTTCTAATCCAACCCTGGATTCCATGAAGGGACAAGGATGGTGGCAGGATCTGCCAGCATGCTTGGTGGGATCTGCCGTCCCCTGAACCAGTGCCCCAAGCAGGTGGGAAGTAGCCTGCTTTTCCTTTTCTGCCAAGGGGAAGCCCTTCCTTGACAAGGGTAACCCACAGGGCCCCATGGGATGCACGGGAGAGGAATGCAGGCATGCCGGGCTCTGCCTCTCAGATCCCACTGGGCTTTCTAAAGAGAAGTGGCTTAGGCCATTAGGAGGGATAGAAGGCTGGTGCTTTGGCCAAGCTGGTGGTTCAGGGCATCAAAAGTGGGATTTCCAAACCAATAGCCTGTGGGACAAAATGGTTTTTTTTTTTTTTTTTTTTTTTTGAGAAGGAGTGTCGCTCTTTCACCCAGGCTGGAGTGCAGTGGCGCAATCTCGGCTCACTGCAGGCTCCGCCCCCTGGGGTTCACGCCATTCTCCTGCCTCAGCCTTCCGCGTAGCTGGGACTACAGGCGCCTGCCACCACGCTTGGCTAATTTTTTGTATTTTTTTAATAGAGACGGGGTTTCACCGTGTTAGCCAGGATGGTCTCGATCTCCTGACCTCGTGATCCGCCCGCCTCAGCCTCCCAAAGTGCTGGGATTACAGGCGTGAGCCACCGCGCCCGGCCGGACAAAATGGTTTTTAATAGGCCCATGCAGTGTGGGGTTTTTTGTTTGTTTTGTTTTGTTTTTGCTGTGTGCTTTTGTTTTGAATTTTGAGTTCGCTGTTGGCACTTAAATTTGAGAATCTTTTACATACAAATCTGGATTTCCAGTTTCTCTGGAAAAATCAGAAGACCTGGGCTGGACCTGAGTGGCAGGTGACCCTCTGGAGCTCCTCGCCCATCAGCATCCCTCCCTTCAGCTCACTGCCCTCACTTTGGTCACTTGCCTGGCACTGGAGCCAGTGAGGCTGTGACCTTGGAACTGGTGCTTTGGGTGGGGACAGTCCTCATGGGTGCTCTGTGCGGTCTGTCTTCTGGGGAAGGCTGGCCTGGGTACGTGATGGTTGGGGGTGGGTGTGTGCCTGATGACTGGGGTGGCAAAGGCAAATGCCTTCACAGCTAGGCCAGGGGAATTCACCACTGTAGGGACTTATGAGATCCCTACCCCCACCCACCTCATTCAGGAGGGTAAGGACTGGGAGGGTCAAAGGCTTTTGTTGGGAAGGGGACAGCTTTCCCCAAAGTGCTGAGCTCCTAAACTCTGGCCTGATTAGAGGCTGGAGGAGGAGGAGGGGGAGTCTTCCTCCAGTGTTAGGGCTCAAGGCCGTGGCCAGGAGCTCTGATCACTAAGGCCCCAGGGTGGCGAGGAAGCCCTGTCAGGAGCACATCCGAGGCCGAGTCAGCTGCTGCCTTCCCCATCTCTCCACCCCGCCGCCAACAACTCCACGGAGTCTCCTTTGGCAGAGCCTGAACCCAGGTTTTCTGTAGCTGCAGGGGGCTGGGCGGGGGTGAGGACTGAGCCTCAGGGCAGTTTGCAGCGTGCCCCAGGATGCTGTAGTTTGATTGGGGAGCAGGAGAGGATCCTCTGTTAGGGCTGAAGGGGACTCTCTCTTCTGACCCAGGGGATCCACAGTCCTGTGTCCTAAGCACCTGTTCTTGCTGGAAAGCCTTGGAAAGCAGCGCTCAGGAAGAGAGGAAGAGGGCCTCTGCTGCATAGTGTGTGGGTGTGGGTGTGGGTGTGGAATACAGTTACCCACAGCTATCGAGGGAGCAGCTTCGTGGCCTTAATCATTAAGAGGGATGACTCTGAGTGGCTCCAGTTCTGGGCAATGATGGAGTGGAAGACAGGCCACCCTCTGGGGGCCTCGCCAGAGGATTTCAGCTGCCCTCCTGCCTGTGACCGGCATGTAGTTTAACCTTTGTCCAACGAGGAACATCAGAATAGTTTTCTCACTAGGTTGTTGTGAGGCTCAAAGGAGATTATAAATAATGGCAGCCAATATTTGTTTTATTGATTACTGGCCATGAACCAGGCAGGAAGTCCCAGTCATGTCAAACATCTGCTCCTTAAGAAAAATGGTGTGTTAGTGCCTATGTGTTGAACACTGCTGAGCCAGGTGCGACCCTGGGGCCTCCAGAGGACCTGCACCAGGAGTGCAGCTGAGGCTGGGGGATCCAGCGGATGTGGGGACCGGAGACCCTGCAGACCTGCTCCATGCCCACACGCTGCCCGGGAACAGCCTGAAGGAGGCAGGAGAGAAGCACAGCATGGGGTTTGGGCACCAGCTGCTAGGAGCACCAGGGTTCGAACACCAGCCACGCCCCACACAGACCTCGGGCATATGGCTCACTCTTTCCAAGCCTTGGTTTCCTCATCTATGAAATGGGCATGATAGTGGCATTTATGGCACAGCACTGTGGTGCTGCTCAATGAGACGCCATCTGATGCATAACATTTTGAAAGATCAACTGGTATTTTCCCGTCTGGATTTCCTTCCCCACCCTTCTCAGGGTCTGCAGCCAGGCTCCTCAGCAGTGGTATTCCTCCCTTCTGGGAAAGGACGTGGCAGAAGAGGGCAAAGGGAAATGGAAGGAGCCTCTTCCTGAATTTTGTGTGCAAAAGCCTTGGCTTTAGGGGAAGCTGTAGGGCGGCAAATTGAGAAAAAACATCCTGAATGAGTAAGAGCAGGCCTCCCGCCCAACTAACTAAAAAAGCGCTCCCCAAGGGGGCGGAGGGTAGTGGGGAGACGGGGAGCACCGACTCACGGCCGGAGCCTGGGGAAGGGCTGCAGTCCCACCTGAGGGCTATGTGTGGGAGCAGAGGGCACTCATGCCTCCTGTCCTGGTGAGAGCCCTGAGGAGGCAGCCAGGCCCAGAGAAGGGAACAGGCTGGGCAGTGTGATGAGGTCACGGACCTTAGAGGGCCTCATTATGGGCTTTCCTCCCCCACCAGACTGTGGAAGCAGCAGTTGGGTCCTGATGCAACCATGGCCCAGAAGAAATGGAGAGATCCCCCCACTCTCCCCACCCCCCCACCCCCCTAGACTGGGGGGTTCCTGAGACAGGATCACAGGGCAGCTCGATGGCTACCAAGTGGACTCACGACATTGAGGTCTCACTCAACACCTTGTGACTCTGACAACCCCATGCCTACCCACAGGAACTCAGACATCCTCCTGGGGAAAATGGCCAGAAGTTGAGTTGTCTGAGATGAAGATTTGCCCACTACTGGCAGGTGATTCAAAATGAATATAAGGCTGAGTCACAGAAAATGAAGACTGTACTATGTCTTGCACACTTGAATTTATGAACTGAGATTTGTGTTGCTTACAAATTCACGCAAAGGAGTTAGCGCAATGCCGGGCACCACCAGACTCTGGCTGCTATGTCCCATGTGGTTGGGATGCTGTGGTGGGCCCAGAGCCAGATGAGATGCCGAGCTGGGACTCTATCAGGTGGCTGGTCACTGTCCCTGCTGAGGGCATCAGGTGAGTGGCTGTCCTTCTGAAAGGGTGTCTGAGTGGCCACTCAGCTTCTGGTGCTTCCCAAGCTGCCTGAGATCTGAATGTGACCATCCTCTCCTTCTCCCACCTGCCTCCACAAGCATCTCTCTCCATCTCCCTAGACCCTGAGACCTGGAGCTTTCAGCCTGACATCTGGCACAGCCTC
The DNA here is from genome assembly GCF_006542625.1 of Nomascus leucogenys. NCBI lineage: Eukaryota > Metazoa > Chordata > Mammalia > Primates > Hylobatidae > Nomascus > Nomascus leucogenys. The sequence goes on from NC_044398.1 coordinate 19,580,951, forward strand.
AGATGCAGGGATCACGGAGCATTCTCTGGGAAGATGGGCCTCAGTTGTTTCCTTCCCTAGCCTGGAAAACACAGAGATCTCCGAAGATAGCCTAGACTGAGCTCACCAGAGCCATGGAGAGGAGCCAACCCAGGCGAGTACCATTCCTGCTCCTGGAAGGGGCCTCAGCTCACCCTGCTCTCACTCTGGAGTCCTAGGAGGCAACGGCCACAGCCAGCAGGCATCCATCTTGTCTGGGAAGGGGCAGACCAATCAGGGTCAACATAGACTCTCCAAGAACAGAACTCTGACAAAAGCCTCTAAAAAAGCTGCTGGGGGTTGAATATGGAGTTATCTGTACCCACCTGGACCCCACCTGAGGGTCCTCACCTGAGAATCCAGGCTTTATTCTCATTCATGGAGCTGATCTGCCTGAAATGTCGTCATATTAGTCAGGGCTTTCCAGAGACACAGAGCCAATAGGATGTGTGCATATATAGAAGGAGGTTTCTTTTAGGGAAGTGGCTCCTCTGATTATGGAGGCTGGCAAGTCCAACATCTGTATGGGGAGTGGGCAGGAAAGACTTGCTGCTGCTGCTGCTGCTGCATTTCGTGTCCAAAGGCTGCCAGGGGAGAGTCGGCATTGCAGATTCAGTTTGAAAGCCAACTGCTACAGAATTCTTTCTTGCTCAGAGAGATCAGTCTTTGCCTGATGAAATGAGGCCCACCCCCATTAGGGAGGGCAATTTGCTTTTCTCAAAGTCTATCAATTTAAATCTTCAAATACACCCACTCAAATACACCCTCAGAGAAACATCCAGAAGAATGTTTGACCATATATCTGGGCACTGTGGCCCAGCCAAATTGACACATAAAATCAACCATCACAGTCATTCATTCATTCATCCAGTTTGGTTGGTGGGTATAGAAACCCACCCAAGCCATCTCAAATAAGGGGAATTTATTGTAAAGACATGCAGAGATTTCATGAGAACCCAAAGATGGGCACCAAAGTGTCACCAGACATCACGGAACCATGAAGAGCACAGACCTTTATTTAATGGGTGTGGGAAGCAATGATGGGCGGGGAAAGCATGGAGTGGAATGGGGGATCTTTAATTTTGTCCCACCATCTCCCCCAGGTGTGGAGGAGTGGGTTAGCCCTTTGGACATCTCTTCAGCACACTCCGGAGCCTTAGAGCAGCAGCAGCATGGGGGAAGACCATGACAGCAGCTGATTTGATACCCATGACTTGTGAGGGGATGGGGAGAGGAGAGGGCCCTTGCTGTGGGGTTGAGCATCAGAGACAGAGCAGAAAGGACCCAACAGGAACTAGTCTGAGTCGTCTCAGAGGAAGGGTAGGGGAAAGGGATGGGAGCGTGAGAAGTGCATACTCTTCCCCACTTCCCCCACCAGGCTGTCTCCAGAGCTTCTAACAGATATTTACGTCCTTTCACATGACCTTGACAACTGCTCTACCATTTTACTAGGGAGGAAACTGAGGCTGGGGATGGGGGTGGGGACAAGAGGAGAACTTGCCCAAAGTCGAACAGAAAGGTCAAAACAGGAATCATTGCCCAAGCATTTGATTTCCAGTTTCAGAGCTTTCCTGAGCCACACTCAGGCTCTCTCTGCACAGTGGCGACCAGTGCAGAGTCAGGCCAATTTGGTTGGAATTACTGACAGCGGAGTTCACAACCAGCACTGGAGACACTTGCCAGCTGCATGTTCCGAGTCACCCCCAGCCTACCTGGTTTGCTCCATCTAGATGCTCTCTCACCAAGACTCATGCCACACTCTCCTAACTGCCTTCCCTGCCTTCACTCCTGGCCTCACAATCCACTGTCTGCAGAGCAGCCAGCGTGGACTTTCTGCCCTCGCTTGATCTTCTTCCACTGGTTTCCAAAGCTTTTTAGCATGGAGTTCACACACATCAGCGTGGCCCAAGTGACCCAGTCCTGGCCTCTGTTCCCATCTCTAACACTCCCCCTCACTCACCATGTCACTCAGCATGTTTGAGGCTGCAAGTGACAGGGAGGTGGACTCAACCAGCTTTATCACCAAGGAGACTGTGTGATCTCCTGGAGCAAGACATCTGGAGGCAGGGCAGTGCCAGGGTTGCTTAGCTCAGACTCCAAAGCATCAAAGATCCCGGTGTTGCCACTCTTTCCTCTGTCATCCTCAGCCCATCGAGATGGCCTCTTAGGCTGCCACAATCCCAGGGCCACCTGCAGATGACAACATCCAGAGGCAGAAGAAAGCATTTCCTCCATGGTCTCTTTCCATCAGTCATGAAACCTCTTCCAGAAGCCTCCCTCAGAGTACTGCTCTGGCTCATTGGTCTGAATTGCAGCATGTGCCCGAGCCAGGAGGGAAGCTCTGTGATTAGCCTAGACCATGGGACTGCACAGGGGCAGTTCATCCATGGGACTGCACAGGGGCTATGTGCCCACCATGGAAGAACATGGCTACCCAATAACTCAGTGAAGCAGAGGCTGTGCTAGCAAGAAGTGTTTGTGTTGGAGCAAGGAAGGGGACGGGTATTGGATGGGCAAATAATGGCATCTGTCACTCTCACTGTGATCCTGCCTCATCAACCTTCTCCCTCCCGCCTGGAACATTCTTCCCCAACTTGATCCCTTGCTGGCTCTCTCTCTTTTAGGTATCAAAGAGGCCCTCCACAATCCTCAATCTGTGATAGTCCCCCACTCAGTTATTCTCTCACAAAGCATCTGGCTCTTCTCCTTCAGAGCACTCATCCCAAGGTAAAGTTACATTTTTATCTGTCCCTTGCACCAGATAGGAGCTCCCTGAAGTGGGATCGGGTCTACTTTTGGTTCTCCAGAATCCCAGGTTCCACGACGGCATATGGTGCAAAGTGGTGCCTACATCTATATTTTGAGTGAATGGTCGCATGAATGAATGTCAGATGCTATTTAGGCTTTTCAGATAGTTTCTTTTAAAATTTTCTTGATAACTCTTTGACCTAGTTATTTTTATCCTCATTTTACAGATGGGACCACTGAGGCAGAGTGTCTTAGTTCATTTGAGCTGCTATAAGAGAATGCCCTCAGAAATAATGCCACACATCTACAACCATCTGATCGTTGACAAACTTGACAAAAACAAGCAATGGGGAAAGGATTCCCTATTTAATAAATGGTGTTGGGAAAACTGGCTAGCCATATGCAGAAAACTGAAACTGGACCCCTTCCTTACACCTAATACAAAAATTAACTCAAGATGGATTAAAGACTTAAATGTAAGACCTAAAACCATAAATACCCTAAAAGAAAACCTAGGCAATACCATTCAGGACATAGGCATGGACAAAGACTTTATGATTAAAACATCAAAAATAATGGCAACAAAAGCCAAAATGGACAAATGGGATCTAATTAAACTAAAGAGCTTCTGCAAAGCAAAAGAAACTATCATCAGAGTGAATAGGCAACCTACAGAATGGGAGAAAATTTTTCCAATCTATCCATCTGACAAAGGGCTAATATCCAGAATCTATAAAGAACTTAAACAAATTTACAAGGAAAAAAAAAACAACCTCATCAAAAAGTGGGCAAAGGCTATGAACAGACACTTCTCAAAAGAAGACATTTATGCAGCCAACAAACATATGAAAAAAAGCTCATCATCACTAGTCATTAGAGAAATGCAAATCATTGAGACACCATCTCACGCCAGTCAGAATGGTGATCATTAAAAAGTCAGGAAACAACAGATGCTTGAGAGGATATGGAGACATAGAAATGCTTTTACAGTATTGGTGGGAGTGTAAATTAGTTCAACCATTGTAGAATATAGTGTGGCAATTCCTCAAGGATCTAGAACCAGAAATACCATTTGACCCAGCCATCCCATTACTGGGTATATACCCAAATGATTATAAATCATTCTACTATAAAGACACATGCACACATATGTTTATTGTGGCACTGTTCACAATAGCAAAGACTTGGAACCAACCCCAATGCCCATCAATGATAGACTGGATAAATAAAATGTGGCACATATACACCATGGAATACTATGCAGCCATAAAAAAGGATGAGTTCATGTCCTTTGCAGGGACATGGATGAAGCTGGAAACCATCATTCTCAACAAACTAACTCAGGAACAGAAAACCAAACACCACAGGCTCTCACTCATAAGTGGGAGTTGAGCAATGAGAACACATGGACACAGGGAGGGGAATATCACACACTGCGGCCTGTTGTGGGGTGAGGGGCTAGGGGAGGGATAGCATTAAGAGAAATACCTAATGTAGATGACAGATTGAAGGGTGCAGCAAGCCACCATGGCATGTATATACCTATGTAACAAACCTGCATGTTTTGCACATGTATCCCAGAACTTAAAGTATTATAATAATAAAAAAAGAGAATGCCATAGACCAGGTGGATGATACACAATAGGAATTTACTTCTCACAGTGCTGGAGGCTGGGAATTCCAAGATAAGGCACTGGTAGATTCGGTGTCCGGTGAGGACCTGCTTCCTCACAGATGGCCATCTTCTCGCTGTGCCTTCACAAGGTAGAAGGGGCAGGGCAACTCTCTGGGGTCCCTTTTATGAGGGCACTAATCCATTCCTGAGGGCTCCACCCTCATGACTTAATCACCAAACCCCCATCTCCATACCATCACATTAGGTGCCAGGATTTCAACATGTGAATTTTCAGGGATACATAGCACCGAGAGACACCAAATGACTTATCTAAGGTGGCATGGATGGTAAGGAGCAGGATTAAAATTCACATTACTTCTTCTGATTTCAATTTCTGTGCCCTTTTTCATATCCACTTAGGTGTTTTTGGTTAAATGACAGACAACTTGACCCAGAGTGTATTAAGCTGATTTACTGCAAACCAACACATTTAAAATTGGTTTCACTCAGTATGATATGCAGAGAAATGGATGAAGGATAAATTCTTGAGACTTAGCCCTACTAGTAGGATGGCCCTCTTGTACTTCCATGTGCTTCAAACCATGGTGATGATGACACACCCTGGTATTACACCTGCCCACCAACATGCCTGCAGATGTTGGTTTAGAATTGTCCGCATTGTTCTAGAGTGAAACGGGTGTAAGGCTGTCACCATTCTCACAAATTGTTAATAAGAAATCTTTATCAAAGGGGCATCTTTGGACTCTGTTTCTAACACCTTCTGAACCATGACTTGGAGCCAGCAGAGGAGGCCATGGCTACAAACTTCAGCACAACCACGAATGCTGCTGTTCAAGAAATTCCAATTTACGCCCATCCCAAGTTGTAAATGCTAGTCTTTTTTTCCATGGACCTCAAATAATTTTATCCATGAAGCTCCTTCCTCATAAAATCTGTGGAAGCCCAATGTATGTGCCTGGAGAAAGAGGGTGCCCTGGATCTGGAGGCTGGAGGAGCGGAGGATGGGTGTGCTGAGCAACTCCCTCTGGCCTCCCCTTTCTCTGCCCCCAGGGCTCTTCTAGGGTGATTCTAGGCTTTCTCAGAGTACAGTTGGAAACCCTTGCTCTCCTCCAACCCCTTCGCTATAGGGACTGAAACAGAACACCAAGAGGGTTAATGCCTTCCTCTGTCACGTGGCTAGTACGTGGCAGAGAAGTCTTTGACTCTTGCTCCAGTGCTCCTTTGAGAGGAACCAGCAGACAACTCTTCAGGCAAAGGGCAGTCAAGACACATTTAAGAAGTAATGTTGGCCTGGCACAATGGCTCACGCCTGTAATCCCAGCACTTTGGGAGGCCGAGGCAGGCAGGTCACTTGGCCCAGGAGTTCAAGACCAGCCTGGGCAACATGGCAAAACCCTGTCCCTACAAAGTATACAAAAATTAGCTGGGCGTGGTGGTGCACACCTGTAATCCCAGCTACTAGGGAGGCTTACATGGGAGGATTGCTTGAGCCCAGGAGGCAAAATTTGCAGTGAGCTGAGATCGCGCCACTGCATGTTAGCCTGGGTGACAGAGTAAGACCCTGTCTCAAACAAACAAACAAACAAACAAAACAAAACAAAAACAAAGAAGCAGCAATGTTAACCCCACTTCTATTACTTTCCTGCTTTCCATTCATGAGCTCTTTGTAGCTTATTTTCATAGGACCCAAAGGTGTTTGGCTGAGCCTGACATAGCAGAATGACTAGCAGATGATCACATTTGTTATATGGGTTCAGGGAAATTGAAAAAGGCACCCAGTTCTCATTAAATGTGATCAGGCATATGAAGAGCTTAGTACAGAGGATGAAATCAGCAGACGTCAGCTAGTGTTGTTATTGTCATTGTCCTGCTCTAAGCTTGCCCCTGTCATCTGTTCACATTGTGACTCTGAACATTCTCATCCCAGCTTCCTTGCCTGTAAAAGGATGACAATGACACCATCCTCTTGGGGTTATTTCAAGGACCAAAATAATGGATATACCACCCTTTTGAAAAATACAAGAGTAAGCTAGCATTATTATTACTTGGCAAATAATTGAATTTTCTTCCAGTTACACATCAAGTCAAGCACAATTCACCTATCAGGTTTATGACTGTGATCATTCTTGATGGGAACTTGCATGTGAATTTTACAGCTCACACTTCAACCCAAAGGAGAACACTTTATTGACTTGCAAGCTAACAGCTGTGATCAAGGCAGAAAACTGAATTTCAAAAAAAACAAAGCTTAAATTTGGAAATTGGGGCATAAATAGGAGAATGTACCAAGCTGTGATTTCTTTAAAATCTCACCAGACACATAACTGAAATACAGGTTTCTAGTTTCGTTTTGTTTTGTTTTGTTTTGTTTTTGAGGCAGTCTTACTCTGTCGCCCAGGCTGGAGTGCAGTGGCATGATCTTGGCTCACTGCAACTTCTGCCTACCAGGTTCAACTGATTCTCGTGCCTCAACCTCCCGAGTAGCTGGGACTACAGGTGCATGTGACCACATCCAGCTAATTTTTGAATTTTTAGTGGAGACGGGGTTTCACCATGTTGGCTAGGCGGGTCTGGATCTCCTGGCCTCAAGTGATCTGCCTGCCTTGGCCTCCCAAAGGATTCTAGTTTTTAACATCAATTTTGTCTTTGTGTTAAAGATGTTTTTTACATCAATTTTGTCTTTGTGTTAAAGACAGGTTGGTGGCAAATCAATGAAAAAAATCAATATTGTCTTCTGATACGACACTGTCCTCCTCATACTTTATTTTGTTTTCAATTTTAAGTTGCAGTTGAAGTCACTTATTTACTTGAGAATCAGCCTCTTTGACTAAAAGTTAAAAGGCTTGAGTTCTAGTTTAATTACACCACCAACTAAGTGTCCTACCTTTTGTAAATTACATGTATCCCTGGGCATCATATACGTCTCTCCTACACAATGGTGGTGTGTGGTGTAGTGGTGGTGGTAGTGGTCATGATGGTGGTTGGTTTGGTGTAGTGATGATGGTGTTGGTGTCGGCTTGTGTTGTGGTGGAGGTGTTGTTGCTGGTGGTGTAGGATGTAATGGAGGTGGTGGTGGTAAGCATGGTTCTGATGGCTGTGATGGTGGTGGACATGGTGATGATGGTTGTGGAATGAAATGGTGGTGGTGATGGTGGTCGTGATGGTGATGGTAATGGTGGTAGAGGGGATGGAAATGGACAGAGAGATAGTGGTCAAGGAGGGTTGGCCTAAATGGTCTCTAGGTTCCTCTCAGGTCCACTATTCTACGTTCTTTGATTTCTGCTGCCATTTGTGTGGCCAGTGGTTGTCCACTGGGGCAATCAGTGAAACAGAGGGGAAAGGAAAAGATTCAAAATTGGCATTGTTGAGAATTTTCACTCACTTGAATTCTCTTTGCAAGGTCTGTGTTTGGGGCACTAGGAGTCCTGTTCTATAGTATTTGTGGAGTAGGAAAGAAGATTTGATCAGGGAGGTTATGTTTGGCCCAGAGTTTGATGTCTTCTACCAGCTCCCAGAATTGAGATGAAAAGGACAGCACTGTATTAGAATTTTGCTATAAGAACACTTGAAATTGGGGAATATGTAAATCAGAGTCCCAAAAAGAAACAGATGGTGCACTAAATTAGGATAATTCAAGGGGGTTTAACTTACAAAGGAATATTTATAGATTGTGGCCAGGGTAGAGGGGAACCATAATGGCTGGTACAGAAGCCTGGGCTAAAAACAGGGGTTACCATCCTAGGCTTGCTTACAAGAGGGAGAGTGTATTAGGGTTCTCTAGAGAAACAGAGCCAATAGGATGTATATATAGGAAGAGATTTATTATGAGGAATTTACTTACTCAAGGCTGAGAAGTTGGAGCTGCTGTCTGTCAGCTGGAGACCCAGGAAAGCCAGTGGCATAATTCAGTCCTGAGTCCAAAGGCCTGAGAACCAGGGATGCTGATGGTACTAATCCCAGTCCGAGGGCAGGAACTGATGTCCCAGCTCCAGCAGGCAAGTAGGAAGAAAAGAAAGGGGGCCAATTAATTCCTCCTTCCTCCACCGTTTGTTCGATTCAAGCTATCTGCAGATTGGATGGTGCCCACCCACACTGCGGAGGGCAACCTACTGAGTCCACATATTCAAATGCTATATCTCATCTGGAAACCCTCTCACGGACACACCCAGAGACAATGCTTAGTCTGGGCACTTCCTGGGCTACTCAGGTTGATACATAAAACTGACCATCACAGATCCATTACAAGCACTCAGGAGAGACGATATTTGTGTAGCAGAGGCTGCCTCAGGAGGAGACTTCCGTGGAGGGTCCCAGCCAGCAGAGGCGATGCTGCAGGGAGGGAGCCAGGTACCTGGGTCTCACTCTCTTCCCTTCTTTTGGTCTCCTGCCTGGGCTCACAATTGGCCAAACCCAAGCACAGCCAGGGCAGGGGAGCCTACTGAGGTGGTTCACACCCATTTGTCTCCTGGGCAGAGCAAGGTGGAGTGGGAAGGAGAGTGGACCTGGAAGGGGAACAGAAGGCACAGGATTCCATTACCATTAATTCATCCACACAGCACATGCTTCTGAGCATTGATGTCCTGCTAACTAATGTTCTTGCATGCCAGCCCGCATGCAGTGTACGTGTGACACATTTCTGTTGAATGTGTTGGGATGGTCTTTGAGTTTGGAGTAAATACCCAGCCTGGTCTCCCTCTGTCCCCAGTGAACATTCTCACCACCAATGGGGCCAGGACAAAAGGCTGCCCCCACCCCATGCTCCCTTTTCCTGACCAGCCCGTGGTGCATCCTACCTTCTGCATAGTCAAGTCTTGCTCAAGGCTGACTTATTGAGGTGACTGTGCTGTAGCTTCCTGTGTGTGGGAGCCAGGACCATTGGAGCTCTGTGTGCCATGCCTTGGAGGCTGCTTGGCACTTAATAAGTGCCAGTAACAGGAGACACTCCATAGGTATTTGAGGAACGGATAGCAAATGCTTTTATTCTCTCACAAAAACATCATGCTTTCTTGTCTTCCTGCTTTTGGTCATATCCCCCTTTATCCTTCTCCTGTCTTCTTGCTGTGCCTTTTGTCCAAGTACCACATTCCCAGGAAGACTTCACGGACACCAGCCCACAGCAACCAGCCCTTCTGTCGTGACAACAGTGGGTGCCAGTCCAGTGCCAGATCCTTTCCTAATTGTCCGCCATGTATGCCACTCACCTCCTCGACCAGTCATGAGCTGGGCTTGAAATCCAGGGCCATGAATTTAGGGGCCTCATCTTTATTTCATTTTTTCTCAACACCCTACTGCCTGCCCTCAGAGTAGATGATGCGAGAACAATGATAATAATAATAGTGATCGTAATAATGAGCCATCTGAGCCCACGCAGAACCCTTTCCATTCCATGACTTATTCCTTTCTTTCTGTTTGTTTGTTTTTGAGATGGAGTCTTGCTCTGTCTCCCAGGCTGGAGTACAGTGGCATGATCTCAGTTCACTGCAACCTCTGCATCTTCCTGCCTTAGCCTCCTGAGTACCTGGGATTACAGGTATGCCTCATCATGTCGGTCTACCTTTTGTATTTTTTGTAGAGATGGGGTTTCACCATGTTGGCCAGGCTGGTCTCAAACTCCTGGGCTCAAGCGATCCACCCACTTCGACCTCCCAGAGTGCTGGGATTACAGGTGTGAGCCACTGCACCCGGCCTACATGAATTATTTATTTTAATTCTCACAACGACCCCATGAGGGGGGCCATATGTTGGTATCCCCACTTTAGGGATGTGTAAATTGAGATTCAAAGAGGTTTTCAGTTACATCTCACAGCTGGTAGGCAGAGAAGCCTGGTTCAATTCCAAAACCGGCTCTTGTTACCATGACATCAACTATTTCCACACCTCTACTCTTTAGTATTCTCCCACTCTTCATCCCTCCCCTCGCCCACTCAGCATCTAGAACAGGCCTGGGCACATAGTAGGTGCTTAAACAATGCCTGTAGATTCATTGCTAGGTGAGGTATCCCATGATTGATCAATGATCCTGGCCTTTCTATTAACACCGGGAGGTACAGGAAAACTTTTGCAGTCAGGCCTCATCTCCAGAAGTCAAGCAAGTTACCCTCCAATAGCCTGACAGCCCCTTTGTCTCCCCAGATTGGGGCTCTGGCTGCCTTTCCAGCCATCCCAGGACATTGCTCCCGACAATTGCCTTTTGCTTCCAGCGCAGGAACAGCCTGCAGAAAATCCTCCTTCAAGCCCTCCGAATCAGAGCGACAGGGGCCCATAAAGTCCAGGTTATGAAGTGTCACAGTGTCTGAAACAACTGCTTCTTTATTGCGTAAGCACACACCAGGAATCCGTTCATTTCTGGGCAGCGGCTGATGGAAAAAGAGAAAGATTTTCCATGTATTTATTATGTGAAACATAACATACGGGGGATATGAATGGCGATATGTAATTAGACATAAAACGAGCCAGACTTGAGGAATTGCCAAAAATCTGTGGCAGGATAATGAAAGTGCTTTGAGTGGTATCATTTATTTCACAATCTATCATTGCAATCGACGGCCTCAGTAACCTGTTGAATGCCGCAGAATCACAGAGCTGGACGTTTGTTTCGTGGGAGATGCCTCCCAGGCACCATCTTTGATTAGTTCCTGTGTCTTTTCTAAGGTAAAGACATATTCATCTTGGAGCCCTGGTGGCAAAGAAGCTGGATAAAGAGTGGGTGTGGAGGAGATGAGGCCCATCCCAGGCAGAGGGTAGGTGGAAGCCTGTCTGTTGATTCCCCCAGCTGGACTGGGCTGTACTGCTGTCTTTCATATCACACCAGCTAGGATGGGTGAGAGCAGGGGCATCGTGGCAGCTTCTAGTTCCAGCTCTATGACAGTCTCCCTTTGCAACCTTCCCAGACCACTGGAATTCCCTGGGCCTCACTTCCCAGCTCTGCAGAACAGGAATATTGACCCAAGGATCCACGTGCAAGGATGCATGCCAGGTGAGTGGGGGCCACAGTGAGAAGACCCTGATGTCCTGGCCCCTTTCATAATAATCCTATCCAGCTTGTCATTCATCTCTGAGGGTGTATGTCAAGGCTTTCAAATTAAAAACATGGGCCGGGCATGGTGGCTCATGCCTGTAATCCCAGCACTTTGGGAGGCTGAGGTAGGCGGATCACTTGAGGTCAGGAGTTTGAGACCAGCCTGGCCAACATGGCAAAACCCCATCTCTACTAAAAATACAAACAAAAAAAATAGCCGGGAGTGGTGGTGGGCACCTGTAAATCCCAGCTACTCGGGAGGCTAAGGCTGGAGAATCACTTGAACCCAGGAGGCAGAGGTTGCAGTGAGCCAAGATTGTGCCATTGCATTGCAGCCTGGGTGACGAGTGAAAACTCTGTCTCAAGAAAACAAAAACAAAACAAAACAAACAAACAAACAAAAATATGCCAGAGGTGATCCTTGTGGTAGTTGACTTTTAAATTAAGTTTGAAGGTCTGTTACACACACACCTGGCACTTAGCAGATACCCAAGTTCTTCCTTCTTGCAGACAACTGCTCACCAACTCTTGTCCATCTTGCTTCCTTAAGCTCCTCCACATTTGTCTCCAACACCACCTTTGCTTCTGCAACTGCCCTGGCCCAGTCTCTCACTGTCTCTTTCCCAAATATCATAACCACTTCTAGTGTGGTCTGGGCTGGTGAGTCTTCTCTGTTTGCCTCTCTCCCTCTCATTCTCTCTTCATTCTTCTCTGCCCTGTTCTGTGTCCCCAGACCGAACCCCTGCAGACTCCTTCATAGCCAGCAGCCAGTTCTGGCTATTGCCCATGGAAAGCCCCAAAAGAAGACCTAAGGGCTGTTTTTTGCACCATTCCTGCCCCGGATCATGTTTCCAGTGGTGGCTGCATCCTCAAAGGTCTGCAGCTCCTGCCGATGGTACCTCCAGCTCTCACCTGGTGCAGTGATGCAATTTCCTGCCTTCAGCCACTGCTTTGGGGCTCTGGGGGCCTTTTCATCCCTCACTGGTTCCACCCACCCCTCCATGAGCAATAGCTTTCTTCATCCATGGATTGAGCCCCCTAAGTCGGACTACTTCCTGCCAGAATCCCCAGGGTACACGCTGTCCCCTGCTTCTGCTGACGCCATGCACAGTTCTCAAAGCACAGTCCTGACTGTGTCTCTCCCATGCCCAGACACCATTGCCTCTCCATTGCTGCAGTCAGTGTGAAAGGGGCAGTGTGTGCAGAGGGTCGCTCATAACCCTCTGCACTTGGCTCAAATGTTCTCTTCTCTAGTCTCCTTCCTCTGTTGCTTGTCATTTCCCAGCAGAACAAGCTGCTCTCCCTAAACGCAATCCCCACTGCTCCCTCTCCCCAAATCTCCATAGCTCCAAATCCCACCTGTCCATCGAGGCTCAGCTAAAATGTGACCTCTTCCATAAAACTTCCCATCTCCTTCCAGCTGGAAGCAATTTTCTCCTCATCTACACTCCCAGGGGATATTATCTGTTTCTCTCTTGGTCACTTATCACTTCCCCGACCTGTATTAGGATAATTTATATACAAGCTGTAGCTTCCCTTCTGGGCTGTAAATTCCAATGGTGCCTCTTTCATCTTGCTGAGGGCCGTGTGGAATGGTCGTTACACAGGTGTGCTCTGGAGACAGCCCTCCCAGCTTCAAAGCCTGGCTCTGCTGCTTTTTAGCCACATGAACTTGGCACATTACGTTATCCTGTGGAGCCTCTCGTTGCTCATCTGCAAAGTGGGGGTGTGCGTTTTGGGGGTAATAATACCACCTGTCCTATAGGATTGTTGCAGGATTACATGAGTTAGTACATAGGAAACAGTCTGAAGGGGGTTGGCACATCATAAGCACCCTCATATCTTCTGTTCATCTTATTCTCAGTAGCATGTGGCTAATTCATTCCATGTGCTGTCAAGATAACGGGAGAGTAGATCGTATGATAGGGCAATGCCTGGAAAACAAAAATGTCCTCGTCACAACGATTTTCCTAGATTGGTCACGTTAGAGAATGTGACCATTTCCAAACCTGGAATCCTGTTCAGAGACAAAGACCAACTTCATTAAAACATCAGACAAACTGATGCCTACAGCTAATGAGTGGCCAGAGCTGGGGCTTGAAGTTCTGTCACAGCAAGTGTTTTTCTTCTATGCTCTGCCAAGCTTTTGAATAATTACAGTTTCCAAACTTCTAAGCCTTAAGAGAAGTTGACCTCAAGGAGACCAGCCTGGAAGACGGGACCCCCAGTGGAAAAGGGGCAAGGACCCATGGCCCTGGGGATTCCCCAGGACTTGCCCCACCTCCTCATAACTTGGGAGAGAAATCCAAGGGTCTGCAAACACTGCCTTGTGTTTGCCTCCTGGAACTTCACATCCTGCTTTGGGAGCAGTTTAACCTCTGAGTAGCTCTCAAAATAATGTGAGATTCCTTCGCTGTGAGCGAGAGGCATGGGCATCTTTGGCGAGGAGGTTGACATAGAGTCACTGGGAAGAGATGGAAGAGAAAGAGCCCCCATTTGTGATAGCCAGTCAGAAAGCAGAACATAGATTTGGTCTGATGACATTTGGGCAACTATTGACCTTGTCGTAGAGCCCAAAGGCACTGGCGAGGTGGGCAGGGTTAGGTGGCAGAATTTCAGGGAGAATGCTTCTGAACCTCTGCCACCAGGAGTGTATGTCATCCCTACCCTGCAGTTGGCCGGCTCTCTCTGGGGCCCATCTAGCCACCAGTGTGAATACCTCACAAACCAGGGGTGGCGGGAGAGTGTCGGTAGAGGGTGGGGGCAACCCCACAGGTCGCCCACTGAGCTGGAGTCGCAAAGCCAGGCAGTGTGGGCGTGGAACTGGGCTCAGCTAGCTCCATGAGGCAGATATGGGACAAGTGTTCTCTTTTGGGCAGCATGAAAGTTGGAGCATGGAAGGCCAGACACCCCTGCCGGGCCTCTGTGAGATCTCTGGAAAGTCTCCTAAAGCCACCCCCAAGGGTCAGTTTTTCTCATCTTTAAGATGGGACGTGAAAGTTTCTCAGAGTTATTGGTAGCAGGTGAAAAGGCCTGGAGATGGGGGAGTGGAGTTGGGGGTGGGGTTCTGGCTCACCTGAGCACCTGAGAGAGGTGAATTCAGATCCTGGTTCTACCACATAATGCTGTGTGCCCTTGAGAAATGGATAAACTCTGAGTCTCGTTGTCTTCACCTTTACAAAGGGGTCATTGTGAGGGCCAAATAGTGATGCATGTGAAGAGCTCAGCACGGAGCCTGTTCATGTGATTATTAGCAAAGCACAAGGCCAGGCACACGAAGGCTCAGTAAACCTTAATAGAATGGGCCATGTACGGGAGGGACTTCGGCCATTACAAAGGGCCACATAGAAGCAAAGGCTGTTGTTATCATACCCAGGCAATGGGAGCACTTTTGGGTAACCTGTGGTGGTTTCTGCCCCTGGGAGACCTTCTCCCAGCCTTCTTTGCATCTCATGTTGGTGTCCAGCCTGGACTTGGGAACCCGTGCAACTGACCTTTATCCAGGAGTGGGAAGGACCCTGCTGGAAAATGACTTACTAGAGAGGAATTAAATTGTGATCCAAACTTAGGTCTCTGTTCAGAATGTTCAGTGGTCAGAACACCGGGGCGCCTTGGTACCTTTCCAGCCAGCTTTAGCTGCAGGTTGGAACAGTGGACAGGTTTGGCGGGAGTGCAGGTGAAGGGGGCAAGAGGAGGATTGTTTTGGCTGCGGTGTGCTGGTTGTCTCTTGGTGTGCTCCCCAAGCCCTGGGGGCCAGGCAGAGCTGGCCATGGGGGAGGCACTGAGAGAGGTTTCTCCCATCCCTGCCCCTGAATCAACCTTTCAACTTTCAAACACCAGGGAGCCACTGTCACTCCTGTCCACATGGAGACAGGAGAGAGTCATGGGGGAGGAGCTAAGAGACTATAACAAGGCAAATATATTAAGGAAGGGGATGTAAGAACTTCCCCCACCACGACTGCCATGCCCTTGGCTCACAGACATGAGCTCATAAACACACATGCATGTACTTGTTGATACAGTACGTGGAACTATACAGACTTTGAATAAACATTTATTATACTCCTATAGGGCCCTGACACTACAAAAATGAATCCAGTTCTGTCCTCAGGGAGTTTGCAGTTTGGGGTGAGGTGGGGGAAACTGACTCAGACAATGAGGTGTTGGTGCTATCTCTTCTATGTGCAAAGCCCAAGGGGTTTGAGAGAGAGACGTTTAATCTGCTTATGAGAATCTGGGAGGGCTTCAAGAAAGAGGTGCTGCTAGAACTGGGTGTTGAAGGATGAGTAAGAGTCCTCCAGGTGGGCTAGACAGAAATCTAGTTTGATGTTGCCTCCAACAGGAAGTCTTTCCTGATCCTTTCCCCTTCCCCATCCACCTGGCCTAGGTGTCCAGGGCTTCTGATTCCTTGACACTTTGCATGTCTCTGCCACTGTGAGCCACTGAGAGCAGAGACTGAGTGTTCGTGCCCCTAGCTTCTGAATCATGTCTAACATATAGAAGACTTTCAATACATGCTGAATAAGTATGAAAAAGAAAAGGAAGACATGCTGGGCAGAGAGCAGAGTGAGCAAAGGCAAGGAAGAGGGAAGATGAAGGGGAGCGGAGGCATTTGCCGAGGCAGGACACAAATAGAACAATGCAGGGACATAAGTCAGATGCTGCTGAAAATGGCAGCCCATAGCGCCTCTTACCAACTCCCCCATGAAAGACCTTACCTTAGAGAGAGGAATAAACAGCTCTTGCTCTTACCTCGAACGTCCTCCCAAATGCGTGCCTTTTCTCCCTCCCTGGGGAAGACAAGCAAGACCAGTGCTGCCACAGGAGTTGCTCAAGGTCAGGAATAGGACCTGGTTTCTCTGCTGTCATTGTCCTTAGCTTACAGCCTACAGCCTGGCAAATACCAGTGCCATGGACTGATGAATCCTTTGCAAATCTGGTTCCCATTAAGATGCCAGTAAAGAAACCCAAGAGGTTCATGTGGCAAAGTCAGACTAGATGTGAGCAGATTGACAAAAGTTCCAAAGAACTGAACTAGCCCCATGGCTCTGATACCCCTGGTGGGTTTGAAAATATCCAGGGATGGCCAGGTGCGGTGGCTTACACCTGTAATCCCAGCACTTTGGGAGGCTGAGGCAGGTGGATCACGAGGTCAGGAGTTCAAGACCAGTCTGGCCAAGATGGTGAAACTCCGTCTCTACTAAACATATAAAAATTAGCTAGGTGCAGTGGCAGGTGCCTGTAATCCCAGCTACTCGGGAGGCTGAGGCTGCAGAATCTCTTGAACCCAGGAGGCGGAGCTTGCTGTGAGCTGAGATTGCACCACTGCACTCCAGCCTGGGTGACAGAGCGGAAAAAAAAAAAAAAGAAAGAAAAAAAATGTCCAGGGCTCCAAGGGATAGCCCTTGCTTTCCAGTATTCCTAAAAGAGATAAAGTCACACTACCAAATAACAAACGCCTCATCAAAACACAACCCAAAGATCAGCTCAGTTTTCCCAGCAAGAAACAGGCCAGTCATGACAATATTATAATTATGATGACAAGGAAGGGAATGCTAGCCAACCACTCCCCTCCCCAGCCCAGCCTCTATCGGGGTAAGCCCAGGAGGCAGGAGTGCAGAGTGGCTGAGGGCAAGGCCTCTGCCCTGTTGCAATAGCCTGGGCCTGCCCCTTCCTAGCCTGTGAGCTGTGACAGGGATTCAGTGATGGTCTCAGACTGTGCACAGCCCAGGACAGTGCCTGGCTCAGAGTGAGTGCTCAACAAGCTTTAAGTGTCATTAGTATTCTTGCTAAAAACATGAAAACTAACCCTAGAGCTAAGCAGTGGAATTCTGCCCATGTTGGGGGTGAAGAGACCAAAGTTCAGAAAAATTCATTAATGTGTCCAGGATCATACAGCTGGAACAGGGGAACAGGCAGGGCTGAGCTCCAAGTCCAGGCAGGCTGAGCCCAGAGCCCTCGTTTTGAAGCTCTGTTTTATACGACTCCTTAGCAGGAAGCTACTCAGGGCAGACTGACTCAAGAGCACTGTTTCCTAGAACTCCTGAGTCCAAGAGCTGGGGGAATGCTGGAAACAAGGAGAAGGAAGGCAGAGAATACTGGGGGAGGCAGC
Organism: Nomascus leucogenys; assembly: GCF_006542625.1. NCBI lineage: Eukaryota > Metazoa > Chordata > Mammalia > Primates > Hylobatidae > Nomascus > Nomascus leucogenys. The sequence continues at coordinate 19,598,483 of NC_044398.1, forward strand.
AAGGAAGAAATAGGTGCAAGAATATTAGAAGGTGTCATAAGAGGGATAAGGAACCAATCTCACCTCTGTCTTGCCCCATCCGCTCTCCAGATGAGAAGGGCTGGCTCTGTGTGAGACTTCAGTGTCAGACAGGGGCTCAGTGCTGATCGTTCAGCCCTGTGTCTAGGGACAGCCCTTCAGCCTCCTTGACGATTTCCTGTGATTTAGTCTGGGTCTGAGGGCACCTCCTATCTTGCCAATTCAGGGTAAAAGAATTTGGAAAGCTCAAACACTCAAGAAATTTAGTTTTCTGTTTTGTTTTGTTTTGAGAAAGGGTCTTGCTCTGTCACCCAGGCTGGAGTGCAGTGGCACAATCACCATCACTGCTCACTGCAGCCTCAAACTCCTGAGCCCAAACGATCCTCCCACCTTAACCTCCTGATAGCTGGGACCACAGGCGTGCACCACCACACAGGCTAATTTTGTATTTTTTGTAGAGACAGGTCTCACTATGTTGCTCAGGCTGGTCTCAAACTCCTGTGCTCACACAATTTTCCTGTCTCGGCCTCACAAAGTGGTGGGATGACAGGCATGAGTCACTGCGTCTGGCCAAGAAACTTAGCTTTTAAAATAACAATCAGTAAAATAGGTTACAACTTTTCAGTCAAACCTGTCAGGTGGGTTGAAAATTCGGGAAAGCCAGGCCACATTATTTTCAGTTAAGTTCTGTGAAAACTTCTGCAAAATCAATCAGAAACTCCGTCAGTTCATCTCAAAGTCCTGGGAGTCTAGACAGAAGTTCAGGCTTCGCCTGTACTGGGGTGGTTGGTCGGAAATTTGGTGAGGTCGGTCCAAAATCCAGCAAGGTCAATCCAAACTCTGAATCAGTCCCACGTTTAGTGCGGCAAGGTGAAGTCCGAGCGGTGTAGTCAAATATTTAGTCAGATTCATCATGACGTCACCCGACCATTTGGGGTTGGGTAGGCCGTCGGGTGTGGGACTGGGTTTGTGATGGGCAGACAGACAGGCAGAGGATTGGCAGTGTGCACAGGCCTGGGAGCCAAAGTGGAGACTGATGGTACCTTCTGGGGGTTTCCAGAACCACCTCCAGCAGGAGCCCAGCTGGGGAAATGATGAGGCTGTCCAAGAGTAGTGCGTGGTGCTCCCAGACATGTCCCTGCCACTTCCTTGAGGAGACCTGAAATGCTACTCTGTTGACCCCTACAACCCCAGCACATTGCTGAGCTGCCAGCCTTCTAACGCCTACCCCCTGTCCAGCCACTGGGCAGGCAGCCAGCATGTTTTGGCCTAAAGGACAGCAGCTCTGTGCACACACATAGCACACGCTTGTCCCCACACGGCCTGCCTGTCTGTTCTCCCACGCTCCTTTCCCTCTCTGGCCAGAGCTGAGCAGGCAAAGCCAACAGCTGGCCTGGTGCCCCAGTGTGTGGAGGTGTAGCTGGGCTCTGACCCAGCTCCTCAAACACGTTCCATATGGCCCTCCCGGCCGCCCCTCACTCCCCTTCCCCACCTTGACTGTTTCTGAGATTAAAACCCTTTCCTGGTTTCCCAGCAGTGGCAGGGAGGGGCTGCCACGCTGCCGTTGGGGCTGAGCTGGTGTGGAATACTCATCAAAAGGTTAGCTGGAGGGGGATGGATTTCTTGGGCAGTTGGGTGAGGGGGCATGGAGGGGAGGGAGCACACGGCTTGAGCACAGGAGAGACCTGTCGGCCCCTGCAGCCCAGCTGCAGCCTCTGGAGAAGCTCCTGAGTGTCCGACCTTGGCAACAGGACCTCAAGACTTCAGTGGGAACAGACAGCCTTCTGGGTCTCTCTACTTCTCTCCTTGTACCCAGAATTCCTCCTGCAGCTAAGAGGGGTGTTATGAAAGCAAAGCAAGGGACAGCTGAGATGGGAGAAGCCCTGGGGGGAGCAGGGAGGCTCCCCCATGTTGTACCCACCAGTAACAGTCAGGCCCTGGACACTCAGCAGAGATTCAGACATGGCATTGGAGTGGGGTCCTGGGGCAGCCATTCCTGCTGAGCCCAGTGCCTGCCCTTTGGTAGCAGGGCTGTGGGAAAGCCTTGGGATGCTGGGACCAGAGTAATAGGGTGTGGTGAGAGTGGGGGATGCTCCAGGAGCTTGGGACTGCAGCTATCTACCCCTGGTACTGAAGTATTTTAATATTTTAATAGCCAGCTTGGTGGTCCTGGTGGCCCCTGCTGAACCTTAGCCTTGGGTTAAAGCCCATCTCTGCTCTAGCTCTGCCTTCTTCCCTGGAAAGGCTTTTGTTGACTGTGAAACCTGAAGACATGCACACACACAAACATGTGAATGTGTGTGTGTCTGCCTGTCTGCGTGAACTCTCTGGGCTCCCAGCCCTTCTAAGTGCTCAGAAAACCCAGAAGCACTTGCCCACTCTTGCACTTTGCCTGCCCTTGTCCTCCTGCCCCAGCCCCACCACGTCCAGCCCAGAGACTAGTACAGAGGCACAGCTGATCCACTTCTGAGCCCCTGGCTGAACGATGTCCTGGGGCTTCTTAACTCTTATCCATCCTCCATCCTGTCCCAGACTTGTGCCCAGGAGCTTGCTGGCATGACTGGGGCTCTGAACATTTGGAAGGCTTCCATTTAAACAGTCTCCCCACCAGACTATCCTCCTGCCCAGCCAGCCACACCATTGGCCCAGCTCTGGGAGCCTATCCCACCCACCTTGGAAGATCAAAGCAGGCTCCACGTCCATTTTCAGTGATGACATCCAGCTTCAGCAGGTGATGATTTAGGATCTCAGCACTGGAAGGCCCTGAGGGATCTCCATTCTGGCAGTCTCATTTTCTCATGGAGACCCAGAGAGGAGGAGGGTGTCAAGCTGGTGGCTGGCTGGGACTGGAACCCCAGTGTCCACAGCTCCTGGAATTTCACCAGGAGAAAGGGAAAAAGTGAACAAGGAGACTCAGCTAAGACAGACTTTCCCTTCTCCTCCTAGAACAAGCTATGGGTGGAGGTAGGAAAAGACTTTGGAGATTGTTGTCTAATGGCTTAATGGTCCTGCCCATGCCCATGCCTTGGCCACTTCTCCACATCTACATGGGGTGCCAGGACATCATGCTGTCTCAGGCGGACCTGCAAGAGGTTGCAGGGCAGTTTCAAGGGCATGAAGGAAGCCTGATCTGTGAAACATTTTGCAACATTGGTGCAGTTGAGGAACCCGATAAAGGAGCTCAAAGAGCCTCAGTCCCACCTCCTTGCCTGTCTACTCCTGCTATGGTTTGAATGTTTGTCCCTTCTGAAACTCATGTTGAAACTTGATCCCCACTGTAACAGTATTGAGAGGTGGGGCCTTTAAGAGGTGATTGTATCATGAAGGCTCTGCCTTCATGAATCCATTCATGGATAAAGGTATTAATGGGCTAATGGATTAATGGGTTATCATGGGGCTGGGTTAGTTATCAGGAGAGTGGGTGTGGTGTTATATATAATGGGCATTATAAAAGCCATTTTGACACACTCTTGCCCTCTCACCACATGATTCCTTCCACCATGTTATGACACAGCAAGAAGGCCCTCACCAGATGCAGCCGCTCAACCTTGGACTTCCCAGCCTTCAGAACTGTAAGAAATAACTTCCTTTTATTTATAAATTACCCAGTCTCAGACATTCAGTTAAGCAACAGAAAATGAACTAAGACAACTTCCTTCCTCTCACTCTCTCTTTAGCTGTTAAAGCTATTGCTATGCACAGGGAGAGAATGGAAGCTGATTTTATTTCTCTTCTGGGGGTGCTGTTTGGAAGTCTGGGGCTGAGGAAGGAGCAGTCATGGCCCCAGCCAACTCCTTGCATATGTTGGGGTTGGGGGATGATAGGGGAGGCTGTGCACCTAGCCTAGCTTTGCACTGCCTTGTCCATGGAGCCCAATATCCCTTACAGAGCATCTGGAAGCCCTTCCACAGTCCATATCCAGATGTTCCAGATGTAGTCACAGTGGGCAACTCTGAATTCTCCTTCCACCCTCTCATATCTGGGCTCTGATCATTGGTTTCTCCCCCAAGATGTCTTTCCAGGGACATCCCTGTTTTTCCAGCTCTGCTCAAACTCTGCTGAAGGACTTTGGTTCTCTGCCCTTCACATCATTTTCTTGAGACATTGCATTCCTCTGCTATCACTCTGATCCTAATAGTCACAGTGAACAAGGTGGGATACACTTGATTGAGATGTTAACAGGTTCTTTTTCTCCTGGGGGTTTGCTCTGCACTCCCCATTCCAGCCACTGAGCCTGGATTAGGAAGAGGGGCAGGACAGATGGTGGGTGGAAACAATGGAGTCTTCCTGGCTTTGTACCCTGCAAACCCCAGACCTTAGCAGACATGAGAGGTTGTAAGGGCTTATTGGAAATGTGGGAGCAAGGTCTGGAATGGCAGCAGGCAGTGAACATTGAGGAGCGGCTTCCCTGGAGAGTTCCAGGAGGCAGCAAGATTGTAAGAGGGAAGGGCTGGGTAGCAAGTTCAGGCAGACAGCCTGCCTGGCTTCCCATACCCAGGTGAGGCCAGATCTGAGAAAAAGCTCCTGGGCCCTGGCACCTTGCAGACAAGAGGTAGAGGAAGGCAGGTATGAGGGTCAGTTTGGTGACGAGTTTCAGGTTGTGTCCACTGAGGCATGACTCTGTGGGGCAAATGCTTCAGGGAGATGCCAACACCTCTCAGAACCTGGGGTTATACAAGCCCCCATAACTCAGACTCCCCTTGGGGAAAACTGGGAGGTTGCCCCAAATTCAATGAGATTTTGTCTACTGCCACAACTGAGTGGGGAGCTCAAGCCAGCCATTAAATTGCTATAGAAAGATAAATTATTTTGCCTTGCATGGCTGAGTTACAGCCCAAGCATGGAACCCACTGCACTAACACTGACAGGTCCTGGGCAGCGTGTTCTTTGATCCTCACCATTAGCTTCAGGGGGCACATGCTGTGATTCTTCCCATTTTACAGACAAGAAACTGAGCCACAGAGGCACTGAGCAACTTGCCCAGGGTTGCAGAGTTGGTACGAGGAAGTGGTCCAGATGCAAGCCTGTGTCTGTTTGACTCCCAAGTCCATGCTCCTCTCTGTCCCTCCCTGCACCACTTTGGGAGGATACGAGGTGAATTTAAACATCTTAGCCACAGTGTTGGTGGTTAGCCGGTGGGTCTGTGCATGCCTTTGTCAAAATCATGTGCACTAGCCTGTGTTTTCTCTGTACCGTCAATGTTTGGATTCTCCAGAAACCCAACCCCAAGGTATCCCTCCTCATCTGTCTTTTTGCCCCCATCACAGGCTTGGGAGCAGATCCACACCACTACAGCTGTGATTTGGAAGGAGCACAGCCATCACTGATGTCACAACAGCCCCTGCAATTCCATAGCACAGTGTTGATTTCATTGCACCACAATGTAGCTCTAGGAGGCAGGGCAGGATTCGTGCCCGTTTTATAGACAAAAATTCTGGGGTTCAGGGCTTGACCTAGGCCCTATCAAGGACAGTAATATGGTTTGGATGTTTGTCCACTCCAAATCTCATGTTGAATTGTGATTCCCAGTGTTGGAGGTGGGACCTGGTGGAAGGTGATTGGATCATGGGGATGGATCCTCATGAATGGCTTAGCACCATCCCCTTGGTGATGAATGAGTTCTTGCTCTGAGTTCACATGAGATCTGGTTGTTTAAAAGTGTGTGGCGCCTCCTCTACCCTCTTGCTCCTGCTCGCACCAGGTAAGACATGGCTGCTCCCGCTTCACCTTCCACAGTGAGTAAAAGCTCCCCGAGGCCTCCCAGAAGCTGAGAAAATGCTGATACGATACTTCCTGTACAGCCTGCAGAACTACAAGCCAATTAAACATCTTTTCTTTATGAATTACCCAGTCTCTGGTAGTTCTTTACAGCGATGCAACAATGGCATAACACCGACAGAGAGGAGCTGGAACTCAAAACTAGTTCTTTTTTTTCCCCTAAACTTGGCCGAAGGTGCGAATCTCCTGGTGTGTTTCCTTGGGTCCCAATTCAGACCTTAAAATCAGAATTTCAGAGAAGAGAGTGCACAGCCCCTGCCTCTTCAGATAAAGCTCTGTTGCCAGAGATTTGCAAATTTATTTTAAGCCTTGGAACGTTTTATTCCAAAAATCTTTATGCTGGAGAAAAAACCCAGTGGATCCAAGGCGTAGGTGATGTCCACCCTCCATTCTACTCAGAGCCCCAAGGGTGACTCTGGGCCTGGGTCAAGCACCATGAACCACATTCTCATTCAGATTCCAAGTCTGCCACTCATCAACAGCGGTCCCAGCAATTTTTGCCAACTTCCCTGTGCCTCAATTTCCTCATCTGTACAATGGGAAAATAATGTTATCTGCCTTGCAGAGTTGTTGTGGGGATCAAATGGGCAAATGTCTGTTGAGTACTGAGAATAGTGCCTGGCATATAAGAAGTGTTAAATAAATAAATGTCATTCATTGGGCCACTGTGTCTTGGCTGAATTTTTTTTTTTTTTTTTTTTTTTTTGAGACAGCATCTCCCTCTGCTGCCCAGGCTGGAGTGCAGTGGCATGATCTCAGCTCACTTCAGCCTCCACTTCCTGGGTTCAAATGATTCTTGTGCCTCAGCCTCCTGAGTAGCTGGGATTATAGGTGTGTACCACCAAGCCTAGCTAATTTTTTTTATTTTTAGTACAGATAGGATTTCACTATCTTGGCCATGCTGGTCTGGAACTCCTGGCCTCAAGGGATCCACCCACCTCGGCCTCCCAAAGTGCTGGAATTACAGGCATAAGCCACTGTGCCTGGCCTTGGCTGATTATTTTTTGAGGACTGAATCCATGTGTTGGCTGATTTAAATGGTTGCCTTGGTTAAAGGAATGGTTAAATGGCATCATCCTAATGAATCAGAAAGAAAAATAGTCAAAGCAATTGTAAGATTTAATTGGTTTGTTTGGGGTGTTTTAAAATAATACTGATCAGTTTGCGGTGGGTGTGGTTGCTTTGCACGGGGTGACCAGCCACCTCTGCAGGCATGAGCAGGCTGGGAAGTGAGCAGATCTGCTTCCAGCCCCCACCAGGCTTCCGGGTGAAGTTCCCATGGAGGCAGACAGACATCAGACGGAGGCCCCGTCGCCGGTGTTTCCTTGGTTGCTCAGGCCCTCTCAGAGCTGCTGTCAGATCAGATCCTGGAAACCCTGAGTGGTTTCCCAGCTGAGGTCTTTGAGTGCTGTTAGTTTGTTCTGCCCTGTTTCCTCTGGGGGAGCTGAGCAAAGGGATGGATTGTTCAATTCCCCCCTCTCTTCCCCCATGGGGTTCTTTTTAGAAGGGGTGGCTTGGTCAGCTCTGGGCAGGAAGGGTGATGAGGGAGGATAAGGCCAATCATTTTCCACCTCCCACTCTCTTTTCTGAGTGCCCTAAGAAGTGTCTGGACAGGGGACATCCAGGACGTGGGGTGGTTCCAGGACGGAGGCTTCTGGCTGCCATGGGGTTGGCTGGGGCCAGGACCTCCCTGGAGAGGCACAGAGGGAACTTCAGGGGAAACCACATTTACATCCAGGTGAAATCAATTAGGCTGATCATCAAAGGGGTAGGAAGGATCCCAGAGAGGAAATGAGGGATCTGGTCATGTTGCTTAACTCCCTGGTCAGTGGCTTCTATTGCCTTGAGGATAAGGTCTCCAATCCTACAGGCCCACCCCGCCTGACCAGGTTGCACACCCGCCTTGGCATGTGAGGGCCCCTGTGCCGCAAGCTCAGCTCCAAGCCCCTCCCTGATGCTCCTTCTGCCTCAGGGCCTTTGCACACTGTTGCTCTTCCCTGACCCTTACCTTCTGCAACTCCTCCTCAAGCTTCAGGCCTCAGGTGAAAGTCCCTCTTTGCGAGAAGCCCTCCTTGACATTCCCCCCCCAGCCCCCGTCTAGACCAGATGAGGATATTTGCTCCTTCCCTTATCGTATATACTCCTTCAATTTCTTCTTCAGGGCCTAAGGACAGTTGTAACTCTTTGTTTAGTGTCTATCATTCCTTTCTGAAGAGGACAGTAGCCATGTCTGCCTGATTCGCCGTGACATTACCAGCCCAGTGACAGGGACATAGTAGGTATTTCTAAGTACGTGGTAAATGATGGATGGGCATTTTGGCCCACCCATTCTAACGGGTGCCTTGAAGATGGCAGAAGTTACAGGAAAACAGCATATGGCTGTGCATTTGGAAGATCTTTCTAGTAGAGTTGGCCAAGAACTAAATGAATGCGTCGCTTTAGGGAGTAGTGAGCTCCCTGTTGCTGGAGGAGTGCAAGCTGAGGCTGAGTGACTGTATGTGGAAACACTTAAGAAGGAATCTGAGTATCTGGTGTGGAGTGAGTATAGACCCTGCAACAATCTTTCCAATCTTGTGAAGGTGAGATTCTAAGGTGGCAATGGGGTGATGGGGATGGACTGGCATCTTCTGAAGTGCCCTCTGTGCCTCTCCAGAGAGGTCCTGGCTCCAGCCAACCCCAGGGCAACTATAGCAGCCAGAAGCCTCCATCCTGGAAACACCCCAGGTCCCTGATGTCCCCTCTCCAGCCACTTCTTAGGGCCCTCAGAGAAGAGAGTGGGAGGTGGAAAATGATTGGCCTTGTCCTCCCTCATCACCCTTCCTGCCCAGAGCTGATCAAGCCACCAGACTGGCATGGACTGGTTGCCATAGAAGTCCCTGGTTTTCTTTAGCCCAGAGAGGTAGAACTACCTCCCTGTCTCTGGTTTGTTCATGAGTCACTGCCCAATCAGTAGGTAGGAACTTCTAAAGTCAGAGTGGCCAACCCAGTGCCCATAGGGGCCAGGCTTGGAACATGCATAAGTGGAGATACCCAGGTGCCTAAAAATGAGGTTAAAGCACTGTGGCAAGGACACATGGTTATCAGAGAGGCTACAGGGAGTGGTGGGGACTATGGCAAATTGGAGGGCACAGACCCAGTTTAAAGGGGTCACCTCAGGCCCTGGAGAGATGTAAACCTGAGACTGTCTAGATATTTAGCTTTTTAAAGAGAAGCAGGAAATATGAATTTTTATATAAAATCTAATTCATGTTCTTTTTTTTTTTTTTGGTTGAGACAGAGTCTCACTCTGTTGCCCAGGCTGGAGTTCAGTAGCCCTACCTTGGCTCTCTGCAACCTCTGCCTCCCAGGTTCAAGTGATACTCCTGCCTCGGCCTCCCTAGTAGCTGAGACTACAGGCGTGTGCCACCATGCCTGGCTAATTTTTGTATTTTTAGTAGAGATAGGGTTTCACCACCTTGGCCAGGCTTGTCTTGAACTCCTGACCTCAGGTGATTCGCCTGCCTTGGCCTCCCAAAGTGCTGGGATTACAGGTGTGAGCCTCCACACCCAGCCAAGATTTCCTAATTTTCAAGTGTTGGCAACTTGCGAGCCAGACAAAATCCATCTTGAGGCTACATTTGACCCTCTGTTCTGATTCTAAGATCTGGGGATGACTTCTCCTTGTCCCCAAAACAACTGAACAACTTTTCCTTTCCTACCAGATTCCCCTTGGCCCCTGCAGTCCTGAGTCAGAGGCCCCAGCTCACAGCTCTGTCTTGAGAGCATCTCCTTTCCTTTCTGAAGATGGCCCTGAACTGAATAGTGAGGGACTCTAGCCAGGTCCACTCTGCAAGGCTGATCATCCATCCTCCAGCTGCTGGGACTCTTAGCTGCGGATGGCTCACAGCTGCCTTCTGGAGACTGCCTCCCTCTGGGTCACATCTGCTGCCATGGGAGACTACAACCAATGACAATCTGATATTAGGATATGAAGGCCCACCCCGTGCCTCAATTTGGGACAATGCTGGAGGACCATCTCAGCTGCAGAGCGCCCCCCCATAGGATGGCTGAGGCCTCAGGTGCAACCTCATCATGGTTCACCTCCTTCCTTTCCCAGTCCTGCCTCGCTTGGCTCATTCTGCAGAGAGCACCTACAGAAGGCCTAAGGAACCCAAGGGAGGCAGGACTGGTTCTTTCTGCACAAATCTCTCCATCAGTATTTCCAAAGAGTCCCATCTGAAACACCCAGCCTACCCACTCTTCTCAGAGACCTAATTTTTTCTTATCAAAACTTCTCTCAGGAAAGGCTCTGATAAGCTTGTTCACATGGAGGTATCCATGGTTGATAATAGCTCAATGGATTTCTTTTTCCAGAGTCATCTGCTATTTATGAGAATCTTATGTCAAAGGGTGGATGAACTTCTAGGGTAATGAGGGAAGATTGGGGCATTTCTGATTTATCAGTGAAGCAGGGGCTGCACCACACCAACAGCCTAAAGTAAGACAGGGTGATTCTAAGCCTCGTAAATGTTGATCAGTGAGGCTGGCTCTTGAGATCTGCCATCTTGGGGCTTTTAAAGAGCGAATCAGCAAGGTGCGACAAATAGGGACCTGGCTAGCTGTGTGACTGCTCCTTTCTGGAGCTCAGTTTCTTCAACTGATTGATGGTAATATTCATTATAAAATTTTATCCACACATGAGCTTAAGAAGATATTAATATAGTCATTTTTGGACACACCGAAAAGTTAGATGTAAATGCCTTGGAATGGAGACTCCCAAACTTTCTCTTTTCATAGCACCTTTAGTGTCACAGTAATTTTTTTATTACTTATGTGCCCCCAAGACCAAAAGAAACACCAAAGAGATCCATTATTAAGTAGTTAGGTCTAAATAAATCAATGTGTATGTCTGTCCTAACAACTTTGTAGCCATCTAAAAAAATACACATAAAGGAAAAGGTATTTTCATTCCATTCTTAACCACAGTTATTTACTAATGGGATGTATAATATGTTGGGTACTGCACGGCCTCTCAAACCTTAGAATCATATCGGACGCCATCACCTCATTTCCTGGTCCACAGTGATTTGCACATGGTATTTGCTTTTTATCACAGCAACCACCAAAACACTTTGCAAAGATATGATGTCACTGAGAGGAATGTAGCGGGCCCTAATAACTGGTAGTGTGCGGAGCATCCGGCAGGTGTCACTGTATTTGCCACAAAATTTAAAATAACCCTGCAGCCACTCTGTGAATTGGCGATGGTGCCCCCCAGGGGCCTCAGTGCAAGGTCCATGGCTGTATTCAGAGAGTAAACTTTTGGATAATCTTTACTTCTTTCTTTCTACTTTTTCCTCATCCCTTACATAACAAGCATCTAATAATACTTAAATAAGAGCCAAATCAGAGAGATAATTGTACAACATTCTGAGTGTATTTTAATGTCGCTAATGATAAATTTTTTGTCATGTGTCTTCTACCACAAAAAAGCTATTTTAAAAAAATCAGAGGCCGGGCACGGTGGCTTACGCTTGTAATCCCAGCACTTTGGGAGGCCGAGGCGGGCGGATCACGAGGTCAGGAGATCGAGACCACGGTGAAACCCCGTCTCTACTAAAAATACAAAAAATTAGCCGGGCGTGGTGGCGGGCTCCTGTAGTCCCAGCTACTCGGAGAGGCTGAGGCAGGAGAATGGCGTGAACCCAGGAGGCGGAGCTTGCAGTGAGCCGAGATCGCGCCACTGCACTCCAGCCTGGGCGACAGAGAGAGACTCCGTCTCAAAAAAAAAAAAAAAAAAAAAAAAAAAAAAAATCAGAGAGGCCAGGTGTGGTGGCTCATGCCTGTAATCCCAGCACTTTGGGAGGCTGAGGTGGGCGGATCACGAGGTCAGGAGATAGAGACCATCATGGCCAACATGGTGAAACCCTGTCTCTACTAAAAATACAAAAATTAGCTGGGCGTGGTGGTGCGTGCCTGTAGTCCCAGCTACTTGGGAGGCTGAACCAGGAGAATCGCTTGAACCCAGGAGGCAGAGGTTGCAGTGAGCTGAGATCGAGCCACTGCACTCCAGCCTGGGCAACAGAGCGAGACTCCATCTCAAAAAAAAAAAAAAAAAATCAGAGAAAAATGTAAGATTTATATATTTTTTAAACCCCAAACCCCTCAGGGAAGTTGGATGGGATGAGGCAAGGGCAGGATCTATGAGCTGGGATGCTGTAGGGTGTCCCAGCAGCCAAGGCTCTCAGCCTTGCACCCACCCAGCCCTGCACCCACCCACCCAGCTATCCATGCCAGCTGGCTGCCTGCTTCCCAGGGAAACACATCTGTACCAATGCATTTAACCCACCACTCTCACATTCCACCTCTCCCTGGGAGAAAAACCTGTTTGCCATTCTGCTGGCTGGCTTCCTTGTTGTTCCAAGTAGAAAGCCAGGTTCTGGGAACCCAGCAGACATGCTGTCAGGAGAACTTCCTTTGCAGTGGGACGTGAGCTGAGGCAGCAGGAGACCACTGGTTTGTGTTATATCCTCTGACTCGACAGTGAGCGCAGGGACTCTCAAATGTGACATTTCTCCTATTGGTGCTATGCCTGTCCTTTCAGCCAGGTGGATCAAGTCATTTGCTGCATCGTTTTACATTGTGGAAAACCTCTTTTATGTCTGGCTTAATACAACACGCTGAGGTTCTCATACCTGTTTCTATGTTCAAACTGTTCTGTGGGCTGTTTTTGGAAGAAAATCTGGTCTCATACGGATATATGGTTGGAAAAGGGAAGACCTTGTGGGACCCCCTGAAATGGCCAGGGGACCTTAGGCCATACTTCAAGAATCATCACCTTTCAGCAATGGTTTAAATAAGCAGAGAAAGCTTTCCTCACCCTCATGTAACAGCTGAGGAAACTGAAGGCTCTGAAAGTGACATGATGTTGTGAAGATCGTACCCTGCTTTAATGCAGGAGGCAAGGCTAGGAACTGGGTCTTCTGTCTCCTGCTTTGGGGCTATTTCCATTACTAAAGGAAACAAGATTCATGATGCTCCTAAAGTACAGCCGCCTTAAGAGTTCCTTTTATGAAAGTTAGTGGAAAACCCTACGTTTTTATTTATCTGAAATATATATTTTTTGAAATGATAGTTTTGGAAGATAGTTTTGCTGCATATAAAACTTTGAGCTGATGATTAATTTTTTCCTCAGCATTTGGAAGGTATTTCCCCCTTCTTTTGGCCTCTCCCATGGCTGATAGCTGGCAATCTAATTGTAATTTTTTGGTAGAGGAGTGGTCTTTTCCGTCTAGCTGCTTCCAAGATTTTCTCTTTATCTTTGGTGGTCTAAAATCTCCCTTCAGTAGGATCTGGTGTGGATTTCTTTTTATCCATTCTGTTGGATGTATGATGCATGTATGTTAGAAATGTGTCTTCCTTTCAGTGTGGCGATTCCTCAAGGATCTAGAACTAGAAATACCATTTGACCCAGCCATCCCATTACTCGGTATATACCCAAAGGATTATAAATCATGCTACTATAAAGACACATGCACACGTGTGTTTATTGCAGCACTATTCCCAATAGCAAAGACTTGGAACCAACCCAAATGTCCATCAATGATAGACTGGATTAAGAAAACGTGGCACATATACACCATGGAATACTATGCAGCCATAAAAAAGGATGAGTTCATGTCCTTTGCAGGGACATGGATGAAGCTGGAAACCATCATTCTGAGCAAACTGTCTCAAGGACAGAAAACCAAACACTGAATGTTCTCACTCATAGATGGGAATTGAACAATGAGAACACTTGGACGCAGGGTGGGGAACACCACACACCGGAACCTGTCGTGGGGTGGTGGGCTGGGGGACAGATAGCATTAGGAGAAATACCTAATATAAATGACGAGTTAATGGGTGCAGCAAACCATCGTGGCACACGTATACCTATGTAACAAACCTGCACATTGTGCACATGTACCCTAGAACTTAAAGTATAAAACAAACAAACAAACAAAAATGAAATGTGTCTTCCTTTATCCGTAGATCTGTAGATCTGTGTATTTAATTCTCAAGCATTCTTTCAAAATGTTCCCTCTCTTCTATTCTTTCTATTGTCTCCTTTCAGGACTCTGATTGCATCTGTGTCATATACTTTATTCTATTGTCTACATCTCTGAAACTTTCAAGTATGCTCTTTCTCTCTCTCTGTTGTTTTCAGGGCTATTTCTTTCTTTCCTTTTTTTTTTTTTTTTTTTTTTTTGAGACAGAGTCTTGTTCTGTTGCCCAGGCTGGAGTGCAGTGGTGCAGTCTCAGCTCATGGCAACCTCCGCCTCCCGGGTTCAAGCAATTCTGCCTCAGCCTCCTGAGTAGCTGGGACTACAGGTGGGTGCCACCATGCCTGGTCAATTTTTATGTTTTTAGTACAGACAGGGTTTTGCCATGTTGGCCAGACTGGTCTCAAACTCCTTACCTCAAGTGATCCACCCGCCTCGGCCTCCCAAAGCGCTGGCATTACAGGTGTGAGCCACTGTGCCCAGCCAGGGTTATTTCTTTAGCTCTATCTGCTAGTTCATGAATTATCTTTCCAACTTTGTCTAATCTGCTGCTTAGCCATTTACTGTTTTCTTTTGTTTGTTTGCTTCCAATACTGAGGGTGCAATTGTCATTTTGAGTGAGAAATGCTTTGTTTTGAAGGGCTGTCTTATAAATTATGAGACTTTTATCATCCTTTAGTTTCCCCAACTAAAAGTCCAAGTTCAATTAATGCCCCAGACCTTTCCAAATAACACGAGGCAGGGGGAAGGCAAGAAGTACCACCCTTGGCTGAAAACTATTTGAAGGAAAATAAACACTAAGTTCAACCCAAAATGTGTTAGCTCAGACTGCCATAGCAAATACCATGCAGTGGGTGGCTTCACAACAGATTTATTTCTTGCAGTTCTGGACACTGGAAAGTCCAAGATCAAGGCGCAGCAATTTAGCTCCTGCTGAGGGCTCTTTCCTGGTGAGAAAGTGAGGACCAGCTTCTCACTGTGTCTTCTCATGGCAAAGAGATCTCTCTCTCTCTTCCTCTTCCTAGAAATCTGCCAGTCCTATTAGATAGTGCCCCACCCACATGACCTCATTTAACCTTAATGAGTTCCTAAAAGCTCATCTCCAAATACAGTCACACTGGAGGTTAGGGCTTCAACATATGAGTTTGTAGGGGGAGACACAATTCAGTTCATGGCATAATGCAAATCAAAAGGCAAATTTTGGTATATGATACATGTAAGATTATATACCACCTATGAAAGTGTAGACCTAGAGCTCCATTCTTAAATAAATAGATAAGTACATAGGAGAAGGCATTGAATTTAAAACATAATCTCCAGGCCTGGCACAGTGGCTCACGCCTGTAATCCCAGCACTTTGGGAGGTGGAGGTGGGTGGATCACAAGGTCAGGAGTTTGAGACCAGACTGGCCAACATGTTGAAACCCCATCTCTACTAAAAATACAAAAATTAGCAGAATGTGGTGGTGCACGCCTGTAATCTGAGCTACTCAGGAGGCTGAGGCAGGAGAATTGCTTGAACTCAGGAGGTGGAGGTTGCAGTGAGCCGAGACTGCACCACTGCACTCCAGCCTGGGCGACAGAGTGAGACTCTGTCTCATAAATAAATAAATAAATAAAACAAAACATAATCTCCAGTCATCAGGAAGTTTAAACTCTATTTGGGAAAACAATATAAAAATCTGAAAGTTAAAAAAAACAAAGCATTAAACAAAAGTTTGAGATCCATGTAGAATAAATGCCACAGGGTACTCTAGGTTAGGGTAAAGAAACAGCAGCTTTCTTAAGGTAATTAAAATATGAGCTATGGCATTTCTCTCCATCTATTCACTCTCTCCCCTCTTACACTGGGAACTGATAGAGAATGCTGGAATATATGTGATAGAGCATCCACATTTACCTGAATATGAGCTACCTGGTACATAATTTCATACTGATGCCTCCTCTATACATGTATTTAAGAGCTATACCTTATGTCTAAAAGCTTTTTATTTTGAAATAATTTCTAGATTTATTGAAGAGTTGAAAAGACAGTATGGAGAATTCTCTGTACCATTCTTCCAGCTTCTGGTAATATTAGTATCTTACAGAGCTATATTGTCAAAACTAAGACATTAAGGTTGGTAAAATACCATTAACTAAACTACAGAGTTTATTTGGATTTTCTGTTTTCCACTAATGTCTTTTTGTTTTTCTGTTTCATGATCCAATCAATGACATTACATTGCATTTAACTATCATGTCTCCTTAGGTCTCCAGTTTGTGATAGTTTTGCAGCCTTTCTTTGTCTTTCATGGTCTGGATGCTTTTGAGGAATGCTGGTCTGATGTTTTGTAAAATAGCCCCCAAGTTAGATTTGTCTGATGTTTTCTTATGGTTTGACTGGAGTTATGGACATCTGGAGGAAGAATACCAAAGAGGTAATATGCTCTTCTTATAGCATCCCACTAGAGAGTACATGATATCAATGTCTTATCACTAATGATATTAACCTTGATCACTTGGTTAAGATGGCATCTGCCAGGTTTCTCTGTGATCAGTGTTACTATTTTTCCCTTTCCCTAGCTATTACTTAGAAGGGAGACATAAATCCAGCCCCGCTCAAGGAGAGGAGAGCTAAGCTAAACTCCTGTACAGAGGTGCATCAAAGAATTTGTGGACATATGTTAAAGCCCCCACAGTAATTAATAAGTATTTGAAGGGTGATAATGTGAAGCTATACAAATATCCTCTTTCTGTAGTTTGCCCACTAATTTTAACATTAGTCAATGTATCTTGACTGCAGAGGTCATTACTGGCATCTTCTAATTGTAATTCTCTATTGTCCTCATTCACTCCTCATTTATTAATTAGAATTCTTCTATTAAAAAAAGGGTTCTCTTGGCCAGGTGTGGTGGCTCATGCCTATTATCCCAGCACTTTGGGAAGCTGAGGCGTACAGATCACTTGAGACCAGGAGTTTAAGATCAGCCTAGGCAACATGGCAAAACCCCATCTCTACCCAAATACAAAAATTAGTCAGGCATGGTGGCTCACACATGTAGTCCTAGCTACTGTGGAGGCTAAGGAACGAGACCCACTTGAACCTGGGAGGCAGAGGTTGCAGTAAGCCAAGATCGCACCACTGCACTCCAGCTTGGACAACAGAGCGAGAACCTGTCTAAAAAAAAAAAAAATAACAAAAATCAAAAACAGGGTTCTCTCTTCTCTAGCATTTATTCATTATGAAATCATTTATTTATATCAGATTTTTTTGTTGCTCAAATTGTTACAGCTTTGGCTATAGGAAGCTCATTCAGTGTGGCTCTTTTGCCTTTTGATTTTTTTTAATGTAAAGTACTTCCTTACTTTCTGGCACAAGGTGCTTTGGGTCCATCTTATATTTTTTCTGCCCTTGACATAGCATCACACATTTTATTGAGGTTCCTGTTATTGGACATTGGCAATTAGAAACCAATACCTGGGCATGAAGTGTCCTTACTGCCCCTGGGTGTCATTGCTTCTAGTTCCTCTCAGTGGACAGAGCTAGAAAATTATGCATATATACTAATCCATGTAAACACATACCTCCATCTACCAGGTATCTTTCTATCTATCTACTAGGATTCAAATGTTTGTCCTCTTCAAAACTCATGTTGAAACTTAATCCCCAATGTGGCAGTATTGACAGGTGAACCCTCTCAGAGGAGATTGGCTCATGAGGGCTGCCCTCATGATGGATTAATTCACTCATGCATTACCGGATTAATGGGTTATCATGGGAGCAGGTCTGGTGGCTTTATAAGAAAAGGAAGAGAGACCAGAGCTAGCACGCTGTGCACAGCCTCAGGACTCTGCAGAGAGCCCACCAGCAAGGAGGCTATCACCAAATGTGGCCCCTAGACCCTGGACCTCCCAGCCTCCAGAACTGTAAGAAATAAATTTCTTCTCTTTATAAATTTTGCAGTCTCAGGTATTCAGAACAGATAGCAACAGAAGACAGACTGAGACACTATTTCTGTCTCTCTCTTTCTCTATCAAAATAAATATGAGTTCATACTGATATCCCAGACTCCAACCTAACATACATTGAGTTCTTAATTTGGACAATCATACATTTTTTCTCCAACAGTTCAATTGAGTTCATTTGTAGTCTGTCACCCATTTTAAGTGTACCATCTGTTGAGTTTTGACAAATGTATATACACCATGTAACTGCCACCACCACAATCAAGAGAGAGAGCATTTCCATCGCCCTCAAAGGATCTGTTATGCCATTTTCCAATAAATCCTCACCCCAGCCCCAATCATTGTCTTCCATCACTATAGATTAGATTTGTCTTTTCTAGAATTTCATTAAAATCAGAATGGTACAAATGTATTCTTTTGTGCCTGGCTTCATTTGTTCACTGTATTAATTTCCTAGGCTGCTTTAACAAAGTACTACAGACTGGGTGGCTTAAAACAACAGAAATGTATTCTCTCCAGTTCAGGAGGCCAGAAGTCTGAAATTATGTTGTCGGTAGAGTTGGTTCCTTCTGGGGGCTCTGAGGGAGAGTCCATCCCATGCCTGTCTTCCGGTTTCTAGTGGTTGCTGGCAATTCTTGGAACGGTTTGGTCTGTGGCTGCATAACCCTAATCCCTGTCTCCATTTTCACATGGTGTTCTTCTCTATTCCCATGTGCCTTTCAGGAATTTAGCATAACTTCATCTTAACCTGATTACATCTGCAAAGACTATTTCCAAATAAGGTCACATGCACAAGTACTAGGGGTTAGGATTTCAACACATCTTATAGGGGGACACAATTCAAAACACTCAGCATAACATATGAGATTCATTCATGCCCCTGTGTGTACACGTAGTTTGTTACTTTTTATGGATAAGTAGTGTTGCACAGCATGTATATACCACAATTTGTTTATCCATTCACTCGTGAACACATGAGCAGTTTCCTATTATGGCCTATTAGGTTTTGGCCTGTTATGAACAAAGCTGTCCTGAACATTGAGGTGCAAGTCTTCACGTGGACACATGTTTACATTTCTCTTGAGTAAATTCCCAGGAGTGGAATGACTGGGTTGTGGAGTATGTACGTTTAACTCTTTAAGAAATGGTCAAACTTTCCCCCAAAGTGGTTGTAGTACTTTACATTCCTACCAGCAACTTATGAGAGAGTTCCAGTTGCTTCACATCCTCATCAATGCTTGGTATTGTCAATCTTTCCATTTTAACCATCTGGGTAAGTCTGTGGTAGGAACTTAACTTGTTGTGGTTTTAATTCGTATTTCTCCTATGACTAATCAAGCTGAGCAACTTTTCATGTGTTTGTTGTCCATTTGCCTATTTTCTTCTGTAGGATACAGTAAACTCCTCTTCAGAGTTTAGCCTGTTAACTTCCTTTAAAATTCAAGAGGGAGAAAAACTGTTAAGTACAATGAGTTCTGAGTTCCTCTTCAAAGAGCCAATATGTCAGTATGTTCAGCTTCCCTGTTCTTTGTTCTCCATTTTAAAGTTTAACTTCCTTGTTCTTTACCCTCCTTGCCCCTAGTTTTAGTAAACAACCCCTTCCTAGCCTCTATCACCTGTTCTGTCCTTAGGTATCCTTAGTCACCTGCTCTGTAACTGTCCTTCCCACCGAAACTACTCACCCTGCCACTCTGGCTCATACTCCTGCTCTCTTTAAAACAGACAATCGGAATTAGCTTAGACTGTGTGGTCCAACCCTATCCAATAGGGGAAAGACACAGCAATAGGGACTAGCTGCATTAGGATAAGAACCCCTTCCCCTCTCGTCTGGTGTGCTCTTGCCATTGCCCCAATTGACCCAATAGAAGTAAATTGCCTTGCTGAGAAAACTTTTGCCTGAGTGCTATTTTCACTTTGTGGCACCAAGTGTTTACTTCTAACACTTCCATGAAGTGTCTATTCAACATTTTTACCCATGTTTTATTGGGTTGCTTTTCTTATTATGAGTTTTGAGAGTTCTTGATATATTGTGAAGGTAAGCCTTTTGTTGGATATACATATTGTATTTTTTCCCTGTGGGGGGCTTGCCTTTTCATTTTCTTTTTTCTTTTTCTTTTTCTTTTTTTTTTTTTTTACAGGGTCTAGCTCTGTCACCTAGGCTGGAGTGCAGTGGCACAATTATGGCTCATTGAAGTCATCGAAGCCCAGACCTCCCAGGCCCAAGCAACCCTTTCACCTCAACCTCCCAAGTTGCTGGAACCACAGGCACACGCCACCACACCTGGCTAATTTTTTAGGTGTTTTGTAGAGATGGGGTCTCCCTATGTTGCCCAGGCTGGATCTTTACATTTTCTTAAGATACATTTCCAAGAGCAGAAAAAATCCATTTTAATTAAGTCCAATTTATGAATTTTTTTATTTCATGTTTTATGCTCTTTTGTGTCCTACCTTAAGGGCACAAAAACTGTCTCCTATATATTCTTCTAGAAGTTTTAGTTTTTGTGCTTTGGTCGGTGTCCATTTTGAGTATTTTTATGCGTGGTGTGAAGCAGTGAGGCAGAAGTTGGATTTTTTTTTTCCTCTATGGCTATCCAATTGCCGCAGCACCATTTGTTGAAAAGGAAATTCTTTCCACATTAAAGTATCTTAGAATCTTTGTCAAGTCAATTTATTACCAGATGCGTGTGAACTTATTTCTGGATTTTCTATTCTGTTCTATTGATCTATAAAATATGTCTATTCTTATGCTAATATTATATGATCTTGGTTACCTTAGCTTAAAATAAGTCTTGAAATCAGTTTAAATTTCTAACTTTGCTCTTCTTTTCAATACTCTTTTGGCTATTACGGATTCTTCGTATTTCCATATAAATTTTAGAATCAGCTTGTTAATTTCTACCCAAAAAAAACCTTCTGGGATTTTATTAGGTTTACATTTGTGAAAGGAAAAAATAAATCTTGGGGACCCCAAATCACTAAGCTAAAGGGAAAAGTCAAGCTGGGAACTGCTTAGGGCAAACGTGCCTCCCATTCTATTCGAAGTCATCCCTTTGCTCACTGAGATAAATGCATATCTGATTGCCTCCTTTGGAAAGGCTAATCAGAAACTCAAAAGATGCAACGATCTCTCTCTTATCTACCTGTGACCTGGAAGCTCCCTCCCCACTTCAAGTGTCCTGCCTTTCTGGATGGAACAAATGTACACCTTACATATATTGATTGATGTCTCATGTCTCCCTAAAATGCATAAAACCAAACTGTTCCCTAACCACCTGGGGCACTTGTCGTCAGGACTTCCTGAGGCTGTCTCATGGGCATGTGTCCTTAACTTTGGCAAAATAAACTTCCTAAATTGACTGAGACCTGTCTCAGATATTTGGGGTTCACACATTAAATCTGTAGAATAGGGAATAATTGACATGTTTACAGTATTGAATCTTCTGATCTATGAGCACAAAATAGTTTCCATTTGTTTGGTAGTTTTCAGTGTATAGGTCTTACACATATTTCATTCCATTTATTTCTAAGTATGTTTGGATACTATTGTAAGCGGCATTTTTCCACTTCAACTTCCAGTTATTCATTGCTAGTATATAGAAATATAATTGATTTCTATATAGTAACCTTGTATCCTGCAACCTTGCTCACCTCACCTACCATTTTAGTAACCTCTTTGTATGTTTCTTGAGATTTCCAAAGTACACAATTGCAATGCTTGAAATAAAGACAGTTGTACTTCTTCTTTTCTGATCTGGATGCTTTTATTCTTTTTTTTTTTTTTTTTTTTTTTGAGACAGAGTCTCACTCTGTCGCCCAGGCTGGAGTGCAGTGGCGCAATCTTGGCTCACTGCAAGCTCCGCCTCCCGGGTTCAGGCCATTCTCCTGCCTCAGCCTCCTGAGTAGCTGGGACTACAGGCACCTGCCACTGCGCCCGGCTAATTTTTTGTATTTTTAGTAGAGACGGGGTTTCACCGTGGTCTCAATCTCCTGACCTCGTGATCTGCCCGCCTCGGCCTCCCAAAGTGCTGGGATTACAGGCTTGAGCCACCATGGCCGGCCGCTTTTATTCTTAACTTATTGCAGAGGCTAAGACTTCCTGCAAAATGTTGAACAGAAATAATGATGGGTGACATCTTTTTCAATAAAAGATGCCAAAATAATAGGATAGCTGTATGAAAACAAATAGATAAAGAAACAAACAAACACAAAAAACCCCCAAAAGCCTCAATGATTCCTGGCCCTGTGTGGGCATTGGGAATTTTTCAGCTTACAGCTCCTGATAATTGTTCCTTCTCCCGGTGTTCTTTGCTCAGCCTTGGGATGCTGCACAGACTGGAATTTAGCCAAGGATTTGAGGGGATTCCATGCAGACTCTTGGAGCCCTTTCTCTGCATAACCTCCTTTTCTCTGGTACTCTGCCCTGCAAATTATAGGCACCTCAGCCTCCCCAGACTTACATTTCAATCTCTTCAGCTCAGTGAGACCACTGAACTCTGAATTCTCCCACCCTGTTTTGCATCCCAGAAATTGCCTCCATGCAGAAAATTGGGGTAAGGTTGATCTGATCTGTTTGTATTCTTTCAAGTCCTGGGTTTTCTATTAACCTACATCTTAAAACAGTTGTTCTATACATTTCCACCCCAGTTTTCTAGTTGTTTACTAAGGGAGAAAAAGTCTAGACCTTGCTATCTTCTCATGGCATCGTCATTTTTGTTAGTCTCCTATTCTTTGCTCATTTTTTTTTTTTTTTTTTTTTTTTTTTGGTTCTGTGAACCCAAAAAATCTGAGACAGGTCTCAGTTAATTTAGAAAGTTTATTTTATCAGAGTTGAGGATGTGCCCATGACACAGCCTCAGGAGGTCCTGACTACATGCGCTCAAGGTGGTCAGGGCACAGCTTGGTTTTATACATTTTAGGGAGACATGAAACATCAATCAATATATGTAAGAAGTATATTGGTTCGGTCTGGAAAGATGGGATAACTTAAAGCAAAGGTAGGAAGACTCAAAGTGGGGGAAGGAGCTTCCAGGTCACAGAGAGGTGATAGACAAACACATTCTTTTGAGTTTCTGATTAGCCTTTCCAAAGGAGGCAAATCAGACATGCATTTATCTCAGTGAGCAGAGGAGTGACTTTGAATAGAATGGGAGGCAGGTTTGCTCTAAGCAGTTTCCAGCATGAGTTTTCCTTAGTGATTTTGGGGGCCCAATATGTTTTCCTTTCACAGTTCCATCTTGTATTTCTTTAAATATTTCAAACAGTTATTTAATT
This sequence comes from Nomascus leucogenys, assembly GCF_006542625.1. NCBI lineage: Eukaryota > Metazoa > Chordata > Mammalia > Primates > Hylobatidae > Nomascus > Nomascus leucogenys. The sequence continues at coordinate 19,621,522 of NC_044398.1, forward strand.
GTCTATATCTGAGAATTCCAACATTTGTAGTCTTTAAGGATTTAAATCTATGGTGACTTGTATTCTTATGTGTTTGGTAATTTGTGATTGTGACTTAGTCTTTGGGCATCACAAGTCTCTCAGGTGGGAATGCCTTCCTCTAGAGGTGATTTTTGCTTGTTTGGCTGAGAGTCAGAGAAGTACTTCTGACCTGGAACCTCTGTCTCAGACTTCATTTAGGAGTATCCATTTCAGCTCCTCCAACTTGCAGGTGGCTCTCTGCTGTTGCCAATAAATGTATTTACCCGCAGGTCAATATCACTGATATGGACAGAAGACAGGGAAATAGTGGGTAGAAGAGGGTGGGGTCCCTGGTGAAGGCTCCATCCTCAAGCCTGGACCTGCAGCCCTAAATGAGATGATGCATTCTTGTTTTCCCACCCGAGTGTTGCCTTTTCCAAAACCACTCTGGCCTGCCACGCCCTCAACTCCGTACCCATAAAAACACCAAACTCCACTGGAAGAGGAGCAGAGTGGTGTGGCAGAGGAGAGAAGAGAAGTGTCTGAATGTTGAGAGAAGAGGCAGCTGGACATTGGAAACTACAGTCGTAGAGGAGTTCAGCTGGGGATGGTTGGAGAAGGAAGATTGTCTTCCCACTCCATCCCCTTTCCAGCTCCCCATCCCCTTTCCAGCTCCCCATCCCCTTTCCAGCTCCCTATCCCATTGAGAGCCACTTCCATCACTCAATAAAATCCTCTGCACACACCACCCCTCAGTCTGTTCCTGTGACCTGATTCTTCCCGGATGCCAGACAAGAATTTGGGATGCACTGGGTGCGGAACCCAAAAAGGCTGTCACACTGACTCTTCACTGAGCTGTTTAACACTTAAGCAGTCCACGGATGGCCAAGCTAAAAGAGCATTGTTTGTAACACATACCCTCTGGGGCTCCAGAGGTTGAGGGCAACCCCTAGACACTGCCAGGAGCTGGTATGGGGTTTGTTCCTGCTGGTGCCCAAAGGCACTTGCCCTGGCTCCTGCACCCACTCACCTGTGTACTTCCCCAACTGCAAGGCGTTTGAGGGTGGTGTCCAAGTAAATGAGCCACCCCTCTCACAAGTCCCATGAGGGGGTCAAGGGAACTCTCCCATCTCATCACCTTTGGATTTCAGCTCCTTGTGAGTTTTTTTCCTTTTTTGAATATTTCCCTAACATTCTGCAAGCTCAGAAATGTGTTTTAAAATGTGTGTTATCACATATCGAGGCTCTAGTTCTTTAGCAAGAGTGCCTTTCTAAATATCTAGTTTGCCATAATGTTGGAGTTAGAAATCTTAGTCATCCACTCTCTATCTATCCTTTCATCCGTCTGTCACTGATTTTTCTCTGTATTCCTTACTCATTCTCGTTTAGTCACCTCTGTTGTCCCCAGTTCTTTAATGTTTCAGAGAAAACAGAAGATCGTTCCCTTTCAGGAGTGACACAGTTGAGAAAACATCTCTAACACACTGACCCTCCCTAAAAATGCCCTTCCTCACCTGCCAGCCCTCACCTCCTGCATGGCCATGCTTTATCCTGGCATCTCAGGACCAGTGTTGGAGGAGCTTTCAGCAACAAGAAAGTGTCCTGCTGGCTTCACCCTATGATTGTGACCCTATGACCTGGAGTTCATGGTCCCAGGGTCACTCTAATGGGGTTTTGGGGAAGGGCACAGAGCCAGGGGTGGGTAGCACCAGGGTGGGGACATGCTGGGATGTTTGGGTCTTGAGAACAGAATCAGCAGGTGCAGCTTGGGCCAGAACAGCCCTGACAACATATGGTCCCGGTCTCTGGAACAAGCCTCGCTTGTTAAAAGAGGAAAACAAAACAGCCCATCCTTCTCTGCGTATGGTTAACGCATGTTTGAAGCTGTATGACTTCTCGAGGGTTCCAGTGGCGGCCGCTGTGTAGTGTTTGGTCAGGCTGGCTGCCAGCCCATGCCCTGTCCCTGGCACCCCCACCCCTCCGTCCCAGTTTCTGTGGCAGTAAATCACTCACATGCTCTCTCTGAAGGGAGAGGTCTGGGACCTCCTGGGCTGGGCAGATAGAGGGCTCCCGGTACAAACATGCTCTGCTTCTTCCCACCAGCAGACAAGCAGCCTCTGCAGTTGAAAAGGATTTGCGGGGAGGTGGAACAGTGGGGGAGATTGTTGGGGCGGTAAAGGAAGAGAGATAATGTGAAGCTTGCTCTGTCCAGAGGCCTGCAGGATAAGATGGGAACCAAGGTCAGTATTTCCTTGGAAAGTCAGTACTTTTCAAACTTCAACGTGCACAGGAATCACCTGGAGGTCTTATTCAGGTGCAGATTCTGATTTGGGAGGTCTAGGGTGGGGCTTGAGATTCTGCTTTCCTAAGAGGCTCCCAGGTGTTGCCCATGCTGCTGGGCCAGACGCTGTAAGTAGCAGGGCTAAAGGGGCACTTGAGAGAGGCTGGGTGGAGTTGCACCACAGAGTCACTTGGAACGCTTTAAGATATTGTCCTGGCCCCACCCCAATCAATTGAAGCAGACTTTGTGCTTGCACCGGGACACCTGTGTGTTTTCTTTTTTAATTTCCCACTCCCCACCCACCCCAGGTGGTTTGAATATGCAGCCAGGATTGAGAACCACTAGGCTAGATTATGGGAGATCATTCTCCACTTTAAAATTAGAGATCTGTGACCAACTAATTTGCTGTCACAGTGGGATGGCTGGAAATGACTTAACATTATGCACTTCCCAGGAGCAGCTTCATATTCACCAAGGGTTGGGAGGGGAGTTTTGCTTGGAAGGAATGACAGTGGTGGAACTCCAGGGGGAGAACAAAGGACTGGCCGCATCTTGCCTAAATGGCCATGCTATGTGATCTTGTCTCAGCAATTTCATGCCTTGGGCCTCCGTGTCTTGGCCCTGACCAGCACAACTCCTGTTTTGTTCTGTCTGTTCAGCCCAGAATTCCCAGAGGGCTTGGAGCTTTCTACTGCTCTGGAAGGTTCTCTTCCCCTCTCATCTCTTCTGAATGAAAAAGGCAGCTGGGAGGCCCCCTGCCCTTCTCCCCTCCAGTGATCCCAAGCCATGGCTGAGAACAGTGGGAAAGAGATGCTAATGCCCCCGTCTTGAGTAGATTTTCCCCCCACAGCACACACATCTGGTTTCCATTTTCTTCTGCAGCAGGCCCCATTGAGCAGAGCCTTCCTCTTTGAATCTCTTGAAAAATCACGTCCAGAGGCCAGGTTCAGCCCTCACCCTCACCCCAGTCCTCAATGCAGCAAAAGTCCTTTCTCAGGGACCCTTGGCCCAGTCTTCCCCGTGGTCTTTGGGAGGCAGGTAGGGCCCTCACCAGAGGGGAGAGCAAAAGGCTGGGGTGGGGTGGGGGACATTAGAGGAGTGCTGGCTCCCTGGAGAACTGGGGAAGTAGGAAGGTTTGGGAACACCTAAAAAGAACAGGAGGAGTGCATGAGCCACCAGGAAAAATGAGTGCCTACTGCCTCCAGCTGGGAGGACTGCAAGCTCTTCTTGCTCTCACCCAGACCCCTGGGCACAGAGACAGTAAGGGCCAAGTGGGGATGGGATGGGGACTCTTGGGGTCAGATTCTACCTTAAGAGATGTCAGGATCATAAAGACAACACACTGGTCATGCTCATTGACTGGAGGATGCCCCCGGTGTCCCTTCTGTCTTGCATAGCATGCTGTGGTGGTCAGGGGCACTGGCTCTGGATAGCACAGGACTGGGCTGAATTTTGGCCCTGAACTCACCCCTAGGTGGGTCATGGAACTTCTGAGTCAGTTTAATCTTCTGCGAATTTGGAGTATTAGAGTAAAAATTGAATTATAGTAGATAAACACAAGGAAAGCATTCAGCCTGACACATAGGAAACAGTTAATAAATGGTAGCAAACATCTATTATCCATTCATCTATTCACTTAACCACACATTGACAATTTGCCTATCTGCCCGTCTATCTCTCTGCCTGTCCATCTCTCTGTCCGCTCATCTCTTTATCCATCCATCCATCCATCCATCTCTTCAACCAGACATCCATTCATCCATCCATATCCATCCATCCATCATCCATCCATCCATCCATCCATCCATCCATCCATCCAACCAACCATCCATCCAAACCATGTGATGGCGGGGATATTAGGGTTCATCTGTTCCAGCAGGTTTCCCACCTGGGAAGTTTGTTAGCTGGGCTGGTCCTAGACCCTCCCTCAGAAGTTCTAATTTAATAAATCTGTGAGGGACCCAGGAATTCACATGTTAAGCAAGCTTCCCAGGTCATGCTGATGCAGGTGGTCCTCAAGCCCCTCTGAAGAAACACTGATCTAGCACCTCACCTCATTTTACCAAGGAGGAAACTGAGGCAGAGAGGGCGACTTCCTGTCTGGGCTTTCTCCCCTCCCCTATTGCCCCCACGAGTGTGGTGTGTGGGGGCGAGTGTGACCAAGAGCCCTGGGAGGGCGGTGGAGGGCGGTTGGCAGCCCACCACGTAGCTACCCCACCCTCTCACCCGCCCCTGCCCACAGACACTGCCCTGACTCCCACACTGAGCCTGTCAGGGACCAGGGATTTATTCCTGCGGGCCGGCTTTTCACCCTTTCTTTCCTGGGTTATTTATGTCCCTTGCCTTTTATCTCCCGCCCGGCTGGCCCGCCAGGCCCATTATGTCGCTTTGGCTGTGGCCTCATCAATCTCCGGCCCCAGGAGCCAGGCCCCCAGCCCATCTCATCATTTATTTTCCAGGTCTCCCTGATGCTCAGCCAGCAGCTGTCCTGGTGTGTGGATGGCCCTGGCTGGCGTCCTCCTCAGAGAGGACTATTGTTGGTGGGTCTTGGGACTGTTGGGTCAGATGTGCCATGGGCAGCTTGTCTGGGGCCTAGGAGTGCTGTGACCTTTCAGGAATTAGCATGGCAGTAGGGGCAGTGTTCTGGTTGTCAGGACTTCAGAGTCCCAGCCTGGACTCTGCCAGTGACTCCCTGGGTGATGTTAGACAAGGAGCAGTAACTAGATAGGACGATCCAGGTCATAGCTTCCAGTGCTCCCAGACGTGTGACAAGTGCTTCCCAAACTATGTCTTATAAATGTGTGGTTTTTTTTTTTTTTGAGACGGAGTCTTACTCTGTCGCCCAGGCTCTGGAGTGCAGTGTTGCCATCTCGGCTCACTGCAACTTCTGCCACCTGGGTTCAAGCGATTCTCCTGCCTCAGCCTCCCAAGTAGCTGGGATTAAAGGTGCCTGCCATCATGCCCGGCTAAATTTTTTTTGTATTTTTAGTAGAGACGGGGTTTCACTGTGTTGGCCAGGATGGTCTCAATCTCCTGGTCTCGTGATCTGCCCGCCTCAGCCTCCCAAAGTGCTGGCATTACAGGCGTGAGCCACCGTGCCTGGCTGTGTCTTATAAATTTTTTTTTTTTTTTTGAAACAGAGTCTCGCTCTGTCGCCCAGGCTGGAGTGCAGTGGCGCAATCTCAGCTCACTGCAAGCTCCGCCTCCCGGGTTCACGCCATTCTCCTGCCTCAGCCTCTCCGAGTAGCTGGGACTACAGGCGCCCGCCACCACGCCCGGCTAATTTTTTTGTATTTTTAGTAGAGACGGGGTTTCACCGTGGTCTCGATCTCCTGACCTCGTGATCCGCCCGCCTTGGCCTCCCAAAGTGCTGGGATTACAAGCGTGAGCCACTGCGCCCGGCCTGTGTCTTATAAATTAAATTCATTTATTAAAAAGTCAGAGACAATTCCATAACCAAAGTTTGGGAAACTCTAGCTTGAACAGAGGTGTCGTGAGTTGAATGGAGCTCCCCAAAAGATATGTCCATGTCTTAACCCCAGGAACTTGTGAAAGTGACCTTATTTGTAAAGAGTGTACTTGCAGATGTAATCGAGGATCTCAAGATGAGATTACCCTGGATTTAGGGTGGGCCCCAATCCAATGATGAGTAAAAGGTGAGGGAGACATGCAGGGTAGAAGGTCACGTTAGGAGTGAGGCAGACACTGGAGTCATGCAGCCCCAAACCAAAAGATGCCTGGAGCCATCAGGAGCTGGAAGAGACAAGGGAGGATTCTCCTCTAGGGCCTTTTGAGGAAGGACAGTCCTACCCATTCCTTGATTTCAGATCTGTGGCCTGCAGAATGGTGAGAGATAAATTTCTGTTGTTTTTTGGCCATCACATTTGTGGTAATATGTTATGGCAGCCCTAGGAAGCTGATACAAGAGAGAAACAGTTTTGTATGCTGCAGGACTTGTCAGGGCCTTTAGTAACAAATGTGCATTAGGAAGCACTAGGGCTGCAGTGTAAAACTGTGACATGGGCCGGGTGCAGTGGCTCACACCTGTAATCCCAGCACTTTGGGAGGCCGAGGCAGGAGGATCACGAAGTCAGGAGATGGAGACCGTACTGGCTAACATGGTGAAACCTCGTCTCTACTAAAAATACAAAAAATTAGCCGGGCGTGGTGGTGGGCGCCTGCAGTCCCAGCTACTCGGAAGGCTGAGGCAGGAGAATGGCGTGAACCTGGGAGGCAGAGCTGGCAGTGAGCTGAGATCGCGCCATTGCACTCTAGCCTGGGTGACAGAGCGAGACTCCGTCTCAAACAAACAAACAAACAAACAAAAAAAAACAACTGTGACATGAAGCACTTGACTGGGGAGCTCCCCTCAGGACTTGTGTCTTGAGGAGCACATTTTGGGGGATGCTGACTATGACTTGGTGAGAGAGGTTGGGGAAGAAGGGAAAGTGTGGGGGAACCTGCTTGGTCTAATCTTTCTGGAAATGAGGTGGGGTCATAGAGTCCGGGGCTCTGTCCCAGATGCAATGAGGTGAGGGATTTAGGATCACAGGCAAAGGAAGTCACCTTGCAGCTCGATCCACTCCCAGAAGAAGTTTGGGTTAGAGGGGTACAGGGAGGAAGCTGCTGGAGGAACCCTCCCAGCCCACCTTTCCAGCCTGCAGGCCAGGCCGCCACCTGTCCTGAAATCCTCTCCCACCTGCCAAGGACAGGGGTGGTGGGGGCTCCTGCACCCTAGATGTCTCTATTCTGAGCCAGGCTTGTTTGCAAGCCCAGGGAGCTAAGAGTTAATAATAATCACCATAATGATAATTCCGGGTATGATTTATTGAGAGATTATGACTGCCAGACCCTGTGCTGAGTGCTTTATGCATATTAATTAATTAATTCCTCACAACTCTATTAGCCCATTTTATAGGCTCAGAGATGGAGGCACAGAGAGGTTGAGTAGCTTGCTCCAAGTCACACAGCTAGTAAATGGGAGATCCAGGATTTAAATCCAGGTTGTCTGACAGCTCTCAACCATGAAGTCACACTGCCTTCCCCCAGATGCAGGAACTCTGGGAGAGAATGCTCATTCATTCATTCACTCAACATTATTGCTTGCCTGCGCCCTGCCAATTGCTGGGCCAAGCCTTCAGGCCACAGCACTGAGCCCGGGAATTCCGGGACCCAGAAAATCCTTACACAGCATGGTGGGGAGGCAGCCAGGACACTGAAGATGGCAGTGATGGTAGTGCTGGGGACAATGGCCACAGGGTGTTGGTAGGGGCTTCCAATACAGTCTCAGCGCTCAGGGACTGTGCCCTGGACTCAGTTTCTCTTTTGTTCACTGAACTAGGTATTCACAGGCAAATGGGAGTCAGCCCAAAGGAAGGGGGTTCAAGCTGAAAGACGTGAGAAGGCTTCATCCTGAAGCAGCATGCTGTCTTCCAGGAGCTGGGTCTACTTGGCCATAGCTAAGAGGATGGGATGGGGTTTGGGAATGGAGCCCTCACCCACAGCCTGCCAGGGAAGCAGGCGGTCCAGAAGTCTGAAGTAGGCACAGATGAGACACTCAGCCTCCAGTCTCCAGCATCACTCCCTCACAAAAGGCTCTGCCGAATGACAATAGCTCCATTTATCCACACATTTTGCGCCAGACATTTTGCTAAGCATGTTACATAAATGCCCTTTTTAAATCTTCACTGAAACTCCATGGGGTGCAGTTACTGCTAACTCCGTTTAACACGGGAGAAATCAAGGCTCCTTGTGGTTGTGCTACTTGACTGTGCTGGGGGGTGCACGTGGTCTGTTGGACAGAGGCCTAGATTTAACCAGGGATGACATTCAACATGTTTCACAATAGGGGCTTTGGAGACTCTGACCCCTCAGTTAAGACGCCACCCAGAAGCTTGCCGGTGTGCACCAGCTGAACGTCAACTCTACTTGTAACCAAAACAAGCACTTGGAATCATGCTGGGAATATAGTAAGCACCAGAAAAATGTAGCTATTCCTTTTCTTGTTTTCTTTATTAATCACCCTGTCTGGGACTATAGGGAAAGCAGGCCATTCTGTTCCATCTCTCCTCTCATTTTTTTTCTGGCATATTTTTCAAAGCTCTTATTTACAGGCTATTTTGCTGCTCAAGAATCTTCAATGGCTCCCGTTTGCCTACATAAAAAACTCTAACTCCTCTGTCCAACAGTCACAGCTCCCCTTGGCTGGCTCCAAACTCCCTGTCCAGGTGGACTTCTGCCTGCCCTCTAAGGAGGTCCTTCTCCCCCAGGCTGCCTCTTCGCTGTGCCCCGATGCGCCGTGTGCTTTCCTCCCTGGGGCCCTCACTGAGCCATGACCCCTCCTGAAATACCTCCTCACCCTCTTCGCTGACCTGACTTCAAGGCTGCTGAAATTCTGCCTCCACCAAGAAGCCTTCTGAATACTCTGGCACTCAGAGGGCTCCAATTTTTAAGTGTTATACAGCTCTCTCTGTTCTGCTAACACTTGTTCGCATGCCATGTGGCAACTATTTTTGGTCTGCTTCCCACAGCCCAATCACGAAGTCAACCTCTTGGTGTCAGGAGTCAGCACTTCCCAAACTTTTATGTGCCATGAATCACCTGGGGATCTTGTGAAGCTGCAGCTCCCGGGTCAGGAGACCTGAGGTGGGGCCCAAGACCCTGCATTTCTAACAAGCTCCCAGGCGATGCTGTGTCCTGGGGCCACACTTGGAGCACAAGGGCTGAGCCATCTGGCAGAGCCTCTGTCCCTTGGTTCTCAGCCCTGGGACCTGAGAAAAATACTTCTCCTGGGCCCTACCTCCAGAGTCTCTGCTTATTGATGGGGAGCGAGCCAGGTACTGGTGTGTTTACAGAGCTTTTCAGGTGGCTGTGATGGGCAGCTAGGATAGAGCCACTGAGCTGGCACCGTCCCTCACTCCAACAGGTGTGCGTTTTTATGTGGTCCAGGATTCTCAGATTAGACCCTGTTGGAGGGCAGGAAGCTAGTTCCTTAGGCATGGGGCAGGCTGGGGCAGCCAGAGCCCTACGGTGTTTTTGTGGGTGGGTGCCCACTAACCACTAGGGAACTTTGAGGGGACAGAGGGAGAGCATCCGCCCTGCCCGGTCCCAGCCAAAGGCGTCTCTGAACCCACCGACAACATCCACCCCAAGGCACAGACAGGTGACAACTCAGGAAGGACCAGGAGGGGAGTCTCAGGAGCGGTTTGGCCAGAAGCTCCCTCCTCCTGCCGTTCGGCCTGGCTGGGCACCTGGGAGCCAAGGACTCCCCTCCGGGCACCCAGGAAACCGCCACTGTGCCGAGCTGGAAGGCACAGGGCGCCCTCTGCTGGGAGGTTTGAGCATTTCTCCCCAGGGACTCAGGTGGCATGGGGGAAATCAGGTGAGGACAGGGAGGGCTGTTCCGTGTCTGTTCTTTGTCTTCCTATTTCAGGGTCTGCAGAGCCAAAATCCAGTTTAGACGAAGGATCTCAGGTTGAGCCTCTGAAGGGGGGGACGGATTTGCTCATGCAGCCAAATCGCACTGAGGCTCTTTCTGCCCCTTTCACCCTTTCTTTCCCGTTATCATCACCGTCAGCACCGATCCACCTGCACTGGCTCAGGCTTCAAGGCAACAGGATTGAAAACACAGCTTTTGTTCTGTGTCTCCAAGAAGGCTCAGCTGCTCTGAGCACCCACAGTTCCTGGACTGGACTCCCTTGTGGTTTATAACGCACTTGAGTCAATGTGGGGTCAGTGTTAGGATCAGTGGTGACGAGAGTTACAAGTCAGTCTGGGGCTAGGGCCAACGGGCATTCCTACAAAGTCAGGGATCAGACTGCGTCCAGAGTCCAATCACCAGCTAAGCACCAGCAGGTAGGTCCGGCTCACTAAAGGCTATGGCCAAGCCTCTGGCCACAGTGAAGGAGGCCCGTGTCTGGGAGACCAAGGCAGAAGAGGAAGACCGAGAAAGCAGAACATGTCCCTGTTTCCTCCAGCTCCCTCAGGATGGCTGCTCTGAGCTTTCACGATGTTATGGGCCCGTAGTTCAGGGGTCAGCACGCAGTGCACCAATGGCCAGCCCTCTGGGCTTGACTCCATGGTGGGCCCACCCTGTGGCTCTCTCTCAGGGTGCAGTGTCTTACTGTAATATCTATCAACTTTGTCATAAATGCATGTTCTTGGCCCAGGGGAGGGTGAGCTATATTGAGAGGAAGGGGTCCAGCATTATTTTAGGGTGGAGAGTCAGCATGTGAACACATGTGGTCGTTGATGCTACCGTAGGCCAGGGGCGTGAAACCTGGGGCCTGAGGGTGGGCACCGCAGGCCACTGAGGGTCCACAAACCCACCTGAAATTGTGTGGGATTTGTGTGTGTCCAATTTTATGTGGTTTTCCATCAGATTCTCAAAGGACCATAACCAAAAACTAGTTCAGAATCCTTGCCTAGGCCTATTCTTCCTTTTATTTATTTACTTGGAGACAGGGTCTTGCTTGTTGCCCAGGCTGGAGTACAGTGGCACAATCATGGCTCACTGCAGCCTCGACCTTCCAGGCTCAATTGATCCTCCCACCTCAGCCACCTGAGTAGCTGGGACCACAGATACACACTTCCACACCCGCTAATTTTTGTACTTTTTCGTAGAAATGGGGCTTCACCATGTTGCCCAGGCTGGTCTGGAACTTCTGGGCTCAAGCAATCTTCCCACCTGGGTCTCTCAAATTGCTGGGATTACAGGTGTGAGCCACTGCACCTCACCCTTATCTTTTTTAAAAAAACACTTTAAAAATAGCTTTATCAAGGTATAACTGATAGAGCATGAATTGCATATATTTAAAGTGTTCAACTTACTAAAAAATGTTGACATATGTGTACATTGTGAAGCGATCATCACAGTCAAGATAGTGAACATCCTTATCACCCTCAAAAGTTGATCTGCTTTCTGTCACTATAGATGAATTTGAATTTTTCCAGAATGTTCTATTAATGGATGCATACGGTGTATACTTTCTTGGGTCCAATTTCTTTTATTCTGCCTAATTATTTTGGTGGCCATCCACATTATTGTGTGTGTCAGCAGTTCATGGCTCTTTATCACTGAGTGGTGTTCCATTGTGTGGAAGGACCACAATTTGTATTTCCATTCATCTGCTGATGGACGTTTGAGTTGTTCCCAGTTTTTGGCTATTACAAAGAAAGCTGCTATGAGCATTCATGCACACATGGGCAAATGCTTTCATTTTTCTTGGGTGGAAAGAAGTTGTTAAACTGTTTTCTGTAATGGAATGTCATCTTACATTCTCCGCAGCAGCATGTGTGAGTTCCAGTTGCTCCATGTGCTGGCCAACACTCACTAGAGTTAGTCTTTTTAAGCTATTTTTAGCCACTCTAGTGGGTGTTTAATTTGCATTTTCCTAATGACTAATGGTATTGAACATCTTTTCACGTGCTTATTTGTTATCCACATATCTTCTTTGGTGAAATGTCAGTTCAAATATTTTGCCCACTTAAAAAATTGGGTTCAGCCGGTCGCAGTGGCTCACAACTGTAATCCCAGCACTTTGGGAGGCTGAGGAAGGTGGATCACCTGAGGTCAGGAGTTCAAGACCAGCCTGGCCATCATGATGAAACCCTGTCTCTACAAAAATACAAAAATTAGCCGGGCATGATGGCGGGTGCCTGTAATCCCAGTTACCCGGGAGGCTGAGGTGGGAGAATCACTTGAACCTGGGAGGTGGAGGTTGCAGTGAGCTGAGATCATACCATTGCACTCCAGCTTGGGTGACAGAGGGAGAGTTCATCTCAAAAAAACAAAAAAATTAAAATAAATAAATTAATAATTTAAAATGGGGTTGTTTGCTGTTTGATTGTGTTGTAAGAGTTCTTTATATATAGTCTAGATATAAGGCCTTTGCTGGATAAATTTGTTGCAAATATTTTTCCCAGTGTGTGGTTTGCCACTTCATTTTCATAAGCATACATTTTTGAAGAGCAAACTTTTAAAATTTTGAAGTCCAATGTATTTATTTATTTTTAATAGTTTGTGCTTTTTGCATTATATTTATAAAATCTTTTCCAAATCCAAGTCACTAGGGTTCCTCCTATGTTTTCTTCTAATTTTGTAAATTTAGCTCTTACATTTAGGTCTATGTTCTTTTGAGCTAACTTTTATATATGGTGCAGGTTATGAATCTAAGTTCTTTATGAATTCAAGTTCTTATTTATTTATTTATTTATTTTTGCATGTGAGTATCTAATTCTCTAATTGCTCCAGCACCATTTGTTGAAAAGATTATTTTTTATGCCTTGCCTGGCACCTCTGTCAAAAATCAGTTGACCACATACAAGTGGGTCTACTTTTAGACTCTATTACTTTCTCCCAGGTACAGATCTCCTTCTCTGTGGGCAGATGTTTGGCCATAGCCTTTACCGAGATGGACCTGTCCGCTGGTGCTTACCTGGTGATTGGACTGTGTACCTGGGCTGCCTTCTGACTCTGTAAGAATGACCCCTATCTCTAGTTCCAGACTAAATGTCCACTATTGATCTATTGTCTATCTTCATACCAATACCCTATTGTCTTGATTACTATAGCTTTTAATAAGTCATACAATCACATAGAGTAAGTCTTTCAATATTGTTCTTTTTCAAAGTTGTTTTGGCTGTTCTAGATCCTTTGTATTTCCATATAACTTTAGAATCAGTTTGTCAATGTCTACCAAAAAGCCTACTGGGATTTTAATGGGGATTTTATTGATTCTATATATCAATTCGGTGGAAATATTGTCTTATAATATTGTCTTCCAATCCAAGAACACAGTATATCTCTCAATTTATTTAGCTTTTTAATTTCACTCAGCAATGCTTTGTAGTTCTCAGTGTAAGGTCTTACACATCTTTTGCCAGATTTATCCCTAAGTATTTCATATTTTTTCATTTCTATTGTAAATGGTAGTATTTTATTTTGTTTTATTTTATTTTATTTTATTTTATTTTATTTGAGACAGAGTTTTGCTCTTGTTGCCCAGGCTGGAGCGCAATGGTGCCATCTCAGCTCACTAGAACCTCCACCTCCCGGGTTCGAGAGATCGTCCTGCCTCAGCCTCCCAAGTAGCTGGGATTACAGGTGCCCATCCATGCCTGGCTAATTTTTTGTATTTTTAATAGAGACGTTGTTTCACCATGTTGGCTGGGCTGATCTTGAACTCCTGACCTCAGGTGATCCACCCGCCTTGGCCTCCCAAAGTGCTGGGATTACAGGCACGAGCCACCAAGCCCGTCCTATGGTAGTATTTTAAATTTCAATTTCTGATTCTTGGTTGCTAGTATACTCGAAATACAATTGATTTTTGTATAATGATCTTAAATTCTATAACCTTCCTACTCACTTATTAATTCTAGTACCTTTTCTGTAAGTTTTATGTGATTTTCTTTTTTTTTTCTTTGAGAAAAAGTTTCATTCTTGTTGCCCAGGCTGAAGTGCAGTGGTGCAGTCTCAGCTCACTGCAACCTCCGCCTCCTGCTTCAGCCTCCCAAGTAGCTGGGATTACAGGCACCTATAGGATTTTCTATGTAGACACTCATGTTATCTGCAAATAAAGTCAGTTTACTTCTTCCTTTCCAATCTGGATGTTTTAAATTTCTTTTTCTTGCCTTATTACACTGGCTGCAACCCCAGTGCAATGTTAAGTAGGAATGGCAAAAGTGGACATCCTTGCCTTGTTTCCAGTAATGGGTAGCAGGGAAGTTTTCAAGCATTTACTCCTCCTTGGCTTTTATTGGCCCTGGCAGGGGTGACCTTTTATAACCGGTTGGAGGACCCCGATGTTTGTCCCGGGGCATTGTGCTCTTCTTTCCAGTGTTTTGGTGCAAGCCCTGTTGAGCATGAAAGCGCCTTGGGGACAGGGATGGTATATTTGACTCCAGCTCTCTACACCGTGCCTGGCATGGCGCTCAGCTTGACAAATTCTCATGGCCAACCAGGTCACTAAATCAGGCCGAAAGGGCCTGTTTGTACTGCTGTCCACCCCATCCCCTTTGCTTTCCTCCTGGACAAAGGCAGCCATGCTTCCCTCCTTTCCTTCTCTTCCCCTCCAGAAACCTGAATGGAAGGAGACATGAAAGGAAAGCACTCAGGTTTCGCCAGCATCAAGTTACTTCTATGCGGTGTCCTCATTCGAAAATAAACCTGAGGGGGTAAGGGAAGGGGGGGTGGTGACAGAGACAGGAGAGAGCTGTTATCATAGCTCTGCTTCCAGGCTGTATTTTTAGGCTGGCATTTAGGTTTGGCCTGCGGACAAGGGGCTGGAAAATGCAAGGCATTTCCTCTTCCTGTCAGCTGAGACAGTGTGTGCGTGAGTGTGTGGACAGGGCCCTGCCACCTTCCCACTTAGCGCCTCCAGAATAGCAAACAAAATACACTTCCTCCACAGGCCTGCTGCCCTCCTCATCTTGAGACTCTATCAAGGCTCCTCCCCGAACTATGAGCGCTGTCACAGTGCTAGGCAGCTCCTCAGCCATGGGAGGGACAAGACTCTGAGGTCCTGGGGGGGAAATTTGGAAGGTCTCAATGACAACATAACAGGTTCATTTGTTGACTTGTTTATTCATTACTGCTGTGTATCATGCATGAGCTACTTAACCACTCTGTGCCTCAGTTTCCCCATGGGGATGTCACTAAAACTTTCTTCATAAGGGCGCTGAGAGGATTCAATGAGTTAATACTGGATGTAAAGTGGTAACGTGCTTAAAACAGCACCTGGCAGGTAGGAAGGGCTGAGGAAAGGTTCGCTGTCATTATCTGAGTGCCTACTGCACACCACCCTTGAGCTTGGGTGGGGGGCAGGGGCTTCGGTGGTGAATGAGACAGGTGCTGTCTCTGACCTTTTGTAGTTTACTCAGCTGGAGACCTGGTTGCTGTCTTTGAGAACTGTAAGTTTTCAACCACAACTTTGGACCAGGGTCCTGGAAGCACATGGACTGAAAGGTCTTCTTTACCACTACAAGGTGACAAACTAGTCAGAGACATGACGGTGTTGATGTTATTTGCATTTTGTGGAGCTCTGGCCAGCTTTGTTTCTTTTTTGCTCTGTGAAGTCGTTTCACGTCTCCAGGTCTCATTTTCCTCACTTGTAAAATGAGAGGGAGAATACATACAGTGGGATATTATTCGGCCTTGACAAGGAAGGAAATTCTGACACATGCTATGACATGGAGGAACCTGGAGGACATGATGCCAAATGAAGTAAACCAGTCCCAGAGAGACAAATACTATGTGATTTCACTTGTGGGTGGTAACTAGAATAGTCAAATTCAGAGAGACAGAAGGTAGACTGGTGCTAGCTGGGGGCTGGGGGAGGGAGGAGAGGGGAGTTTTTGTTTAGTGGGGATAGAGTTTCAGTTTTGCAAGATGTAAAGAATTGTGGAGATAGTGGTGACGGATGCACATTATGAATGTATTCAATACCACCGAACTGTATACCTAAAATAGTTAAATTGGTAAATTTTATTATGTGCATTTTACTGTCTTTTTTTTTTTTTTTTTGAGATGGAGTCTCGATCTGTTGCCCAGGCTGGAGTACAGTGGCACGATCTCAGCTCACTGCAACCTCTGCCTCCCAGGTTCAAGCTATTCTCCTGGCTCAGCTTCCCAAGTAACTGGGACTACAGGTGCGTGCCACCACACCCAGCTAATTTTTGTGTTTTTAGTAGAGATGGGGTTTCATCATGTTGGCCAGGCTGGTCTCAATCTCTTGACCTGGTGATCCACCCGCCTTGGCCTCCCAAAGTGCTGGGATTACAGGCTTGAGCCACCGCGCCCGACCTACTGTAATTTTTTAATTTGGAAAAAAATGAGGAGAGCAGTTAAAGTAGATGGTTACTTAGGTCTGTTCCAATCCTTCCTTCTATAAACCAAAATATCTCTTGCTTTCCCTTGCTGTTGTCTTTCCCTTTCACACACAGTTATCAGGGCTGCCTGCTCCAGAGCACGGGTTGTGCACTGCACATGTGCACTGCACAACTCCAGGGAGTGCCCTTCTTCAAGACTGCAGCGTGGGTGGCACAACCTGTTCAACTGCATAATCCAGTCTGTTTCTGATCTACCTGATCAGAAGGTAGTCTCTTGTGTCCATCTCCTGAGTTTAGGCAAAGTAGAAAAAAAATTCAGCATCAACTAGAAATAGCAAACAGAACACATTTATCTGATCTTCCCCCTTTGTATCATTCATTACATTTAGAAGATTGTTTTATGGTTGTTTTTTTTTTTTGCCTGAGGTTTAGCAAGTGCTTGTTGACATTCCCAGTCATTCATTTCACAAATATTTCCCAAGCACTCACAGTGTGCTGGGCATGGTGGAGGTGCTGGACGCAGCTGAGCGTGGAGTCCCTCGTCTCATGGCACATGCGTTATAGTTCCAGGAGGCAGACCAGAAACAGGCAAACAAATAGGAAGCCAATGTACCAGAGTGTTAAGTGCCATGTAGACAATGACTGATGGTCCTGGGCAGGATGGCATGAGCGGTTGCTTTAGATTATAATAGAGGAAGGCTTCCTGGGGGAGGTGGCATTTGAATTGTCACCTGAATGACAAGAAGCAGCCAGCCAAGTGTACGTGGGGGCAAAGTCCTCTCGGGTCTCCTCACATCAGGCCTGGCAGGGAAGGGGTGAAACCACCTCGTGCTCTTGGCCTCTCTTCCTCACTCGTTGCCCTGTCTTCTCTACTTTCCTCTACGTGAAGAAAAATCCCCAGAGGCCTTCCATTCAGAGAACAGAGAAGCCTTGGCAAGATGGGGCTCAGAAATCTCCATCCAGACTGGAGCCTCTCCTCCATCCTTCCCCTTCCTACAGAGCCCAGCAGAGAGAAAGGAGTCGTTCAGGTCTCTCTCCTGAGTAGATGTTTGGGATGGATCTCCGCTGTCAAGCCCAATGTTACAGGGATTTGTGAAGGCCACCCAGGAGAGGGGAAGCCCAGCTTACTCAAAGGCTGCCCTGACTGGGATGGTGGGATAACCAGGATCACTAGATCAGGCTGACAAAGAACAAACTTGCCTCCACTGTCCACAAGAATGGTGGTGGGAGCACCCTGTTGGAGCAGGTGGCCATGAGTTCGAACCCTGTCTCAGCCTCTTACTGGCTGGTTGACTTTGAGGAGGCAACTTCACCTCTGTCTCAGTTTCCTCATTTGTAATAGGAGTGCTGTGAGGACTAGGAGAGTTTAACCACACACTGCTCAGGGCAGCATTTGGTGCACAAGGCACGTGTGTTCACTCCAACGTCATTTTTCGGGAGGGTTTCTATCCACTGCAGAGTTGTCTTCCATTCTTCAGCAATCTCTTTTCCACCTCTACAAACACAGCCTTGGCTCATTCACAGGAGGCTTGATCTGGAAGAGGCAGAGCTATACACAGGTCAGGGGAGTGCCTGATGGGAGTTTCTGGTATGTGGGAGAATGGGGCAGCCTATGCGGGACAGTGTTTTCCTGACTGTGTGGGCCAGTGTTTTGAGCTTGAATATGTGGGTATCTACATTTGCTTCTCTAATCAAGACAGAGTTCCTTCACTGCATTCTACTAGCAAAGCCCATCCTTCCATCCATCCGTCCATCCATCCATCCATCCATCCATCCAATCCATCCAATCCATCCATCCAACAAATATTCCCTAGCACTTATTTTTGCTAGGTATTGTGCTGGCTTTTCAAAGGTAAGTACTTTATCCTAGGTTCCGCTGGGAACACAGCCTGTGGTCAAATTTATGTGCTAATGTTTTATTGTGGCGTGCAACCCCAGCAGCAAGAGTGAGGAGGGAGAAAAATAAGGCAGAGGGGAAGGAAAGCAAAACCCAGCTGTTCCCTTAGCGTGATTTGAGGGCTTCAGGGCAGCCATGGCTTCTGAAAGGAAAGTTTTGAGTTGAGCATGTCTTCTGTGGGGTTTTCTTTGCTTCTTTTTAAAAACTTTATTAAATAATGATAAAATATACATAGACTAAAACTTACCATTTTAATCATTTTTAGGTATACAGTTTAGTGACATTAAACGCAATGACATTGTTGTATAGCCATTGCTACCGTCTATCTCCAGAACTTTTCCAACTTGCAAAACCAAAACCCTCTACCCATTAAACATTAACGCTCCCATTCCTCCTTCCCCTCCAGCCTCTGGTAACCACCATTCTGCTTTCTATCTCTGTGAACTTGGCTCCTCTAGTTACCTCACATAAATGGAATCATACGGTATTTTTTCTATCTGTGGCTGGCTTATTTCACTTAGCATAATGTCCTCCAGGTTCATCCATGTTTTAGCATGTGTCAGAATTTCCTTGCTTTTTAAGGCTGGATAGGATTCCATTGTATGGATAGCCCACATTTTGTTTATCCATTTATGTTTGATGGGTGGTTGGGTTCCTTCCACCTTTTGGCTGCTGTGAGTAATGCTGCTATGAACATGGGTGTACACAGATCTGTTTGAGTCCCTGCTTCCAATTCTTTTACTTCTATAGATCCAGAAGTAGCATGGCTGGACCACACGGTAATTCAACGTTTAATTTTTTTAAGGAAACTCCATCCTGTTTTCCAAAGTGGCTGTGCCATTTTACATTCCATAGGGCTTTCTTTCTTTTTTAGACACAGGGTCTTGCTCTGTCACCCAGGCTGAAGTGCAGTGGTGTGATACTAGCTCACTGCAGCCTTGAACTCCTAGGCTCAAGCAATCTTCCTGCCTTGGCCTCCTGATACTACAGTTATGTACTATCACCCCCAGCTCTGTGGGGCTTTCTGTTAAGGAGCAGGTGTGTTGTGAATGTCAGATGTCCCCCAAACGAAGCACCACGTGCCCCTAGTTTCCTTCCTTCATCCTCACAGTAGCTTAGGGTTGTCATGATGCTCTTGCTACCCATTGTCACACTGACTTTGAGGTGGTGTCATTATACCCCTTTTACAGAAAAGGACACTGAGCCCCAGAGTCTAAGACGGGCAGTTACTGGTCTGTCTGTCCAGCCTCCATTCTCCCTCCCCCTGGTTACAGCTTCTCAATTTTCCATTGGGGAGCCACTCCTCTACTTGCAGTATACGCTGAGCCACTGGGGGCTGCCCCCACTCCTTGGCTCCAGGGGCAAACCAGACATCCCATTTTCCTTGGACATGGTGCTTGGTTTAGTAGGAGTTTCATGACCCAAACCTGACCAACCAGAGCCTATGAGCACCTTTTGGAAATTTGCCAAGAGTTTGGGGCAGTGGAGTTAGCTTTCAACTGGGATTGCTAAGCAGATAGAATGTGAACCTTCAGCTGCTGGTAGCCACTTCTACCACCCCTTAGGATAACTGAAACTGAGCAAGAAGCCAACCTAGAGACATGGAACCAAGAGGTGAAAAGATAGACTCCAAACAATCTCACCTGAGCACCTGGATTTGCCTGTGAAGCTACTAGATATGCTCCTGGACTTTTCAATTACAGGAGCCAGTAGATCTCCTTCTTAGCTTAAGCAACTGAGTTGAAGTTCTCTCTCTTGCAGGATTTTTTTTTTTTTGGAGAGAGTCTCACTCTATCGCCCAGGCTGGAATGCCATGGTGCAATCTTGGCTCACTGCAACCTTAGCTCACTGCAACCTCCGTCTCCCAGGCTCAAGCGATTTTCCTTCCTCAGCCTCCCAAATAGCTGGGATTACAGGAACCCACCACCACACCTGGCTGATTTTTGTATTTTTAGTAGAGACGGGGTTTTACCATGTTGGCCAGGCTGGTCCTGAACTCCTGACCTCAGGTGATCCACCCACCTCAACCTCCCAAAGTGCTGGGATTACAGGTGTGAGCCACCGCTCCCGGCCTCTTGCAGGATTCTTGAAGGGAATCCTGACTAGTTCAGGGAGTTTAAGAAACTTGCTCAAGATCAGCCAGGAAATGGTGGTGCCAAAAAATCAAACCCCTAACGGAGTTCCCGACTTAGATCCGGATCCCAGCTGAGGATCAAGACTAGCCGTTGTTGGACTGTCCTCCAGAACTCTAGGATTAGCATCCCGAGACAGGAGCTAGATCTTGGCTGAAGCACTGTAGGAATCAGCGTAGTCACAAAGCACAGAACTCATGAGCTGAACCTAGGCAGGAATTGGCATGTTACCACCCAAGGGCCCACTCCAGCCCACCTCTTGTTTTTGTACAGTCCACAAGCTAAGAATTCTTTTTACATTTTTAGATGATTAGAAAAAAATCAAAAGAAGAATATTCTGTGGCATATGAAAATTACATGAAATTCAAGTTTCAGTGTCCATAAATACTGTTTCATTGGAACGCATTCGTATTCATTCATTTGCATGTTGTCTATTGCCGCTTTGTGCTTCAAGAGAAGAGTTGCGTAGTCGTCGAAGAGACCGCCTAACATTTTAGTACCTGGCCTATTTAGGAAAAGTTTACCCATTGCTGCCAAGCTCTGAGCTTCCCTCCTTAGCTTTCTGTGGCTCTTTTCCCAAGCTACTCATCTCCTCCTTTCCTGCTTCCCCTTCCTCCAGTCCTGGTTCTTAAAGAGGCAGGACCTCTGTGAAATCAGTGAATGCTTGGGAAGCTCCCAGCACAGAGCCTGGGGCACTGTTAGTGCTCAGTCACTGAAAGGTGCTGGGAAGGAACCTGAGTCAGCAGCGCAGCACAGACGTGCAGCCTCTGCATCCTGTCTCTGCTGTTCACTCCCTGTGTGACCTTGGGCTAGTTGCTTCCTGTGAAATAGGAATAAGAATAGTCCCTACCTCACAGGGCCCTGGTGAAGATCAAATTAGTCATTGCATGTAAAGTGCTTCCAAGAGTGCTGGGCACACAGTAAACGTTTGATAAGATCCTAATTGTCATTGTTTTTCTCATTGGCTTAATCTCCGTGGAGGATCTTGGGAGCTGCCTACCATTGAACCTGGCCCATGTTTGGCCCAGGGCCCCCGAGAAAGGTCAAGGCTGTGCAGGGAGCAGAGAGCTGGCCTCCTGACTCAGAGCCTTGGCAGGCTGGGGCTTCATGACACCCCTAGCAGGAGGCAGCCTGGGGCTGAGATGGGGGCTTAAAAGCAGGAGATCCTGGGCTTGGCCCTCCCAGCAAAGGGATGTGTGTGTGTATCTGTAGCTGGATGAGACACTCATTTTAGGGAAAAAAAAGGGCAAATAGGTCCACCTAAAATGGCTAAAGGCAGCCCCATCTGTGGTGGACGGTTTCCATGGCTGAGAAGACCACAGAGCCACTGGGGCTGCCTGGGCCCCCGCCTCGGGGGCAGGAGCCAGCTGAGCCCTCATTGCACTTTGCTCTGCCCACCCCTGTCCTGGCAGCTCCTCTTCTGCTGAACCAGGGCCCAGGACAAGCAGCCCAGAGAGGCCGGAGCCCTGAGCCAGTACAGCAGGCTCTGGTGGGGGAAGTGGGCAGAAGAGTGATGGAGCGGGATGATCAGGGAAGAGCTTCCAATTCTCAGCTCCAGGCTGTCCCCTCTTGTCCCAGTTCACCAGGTCTCTTAGGCTCCAAGCCTGGGCTGAGTGGAAATAGGCAGAATTGAAGGGTCCTGGGGCTTCTGCCCAGGCTCAAGGCCGCCCAGATGTTCTGGAAGTCCTGTGGGAGGGGCACCTCCGTGGATCTGCTGCCTCCTGTCAGGCCTCAGCTTTGTCAAGACCTCAGCGAGGGGTGAGCTGAGTGGCTGGGCCTGGCTGTCACCCTGTCCCTCACTTGGTCCAGCCCCGGCCCCCTTCCCAGCCACTCACTGCAGTATGTTCCCAGCCGGAGCCTGGTTCCGCAGCTCCCGGGCGGGTACAAGCATCCACTCCTTCACCAGGAGGCAGGACAGGCAAGAGGGACTTCCCAGGCCATTTCAGCAACTGTCGCTTTTTAGGAGACCCACTCCTAGACAGAGGCACTCATACTCCCCACCCATGCAGAGAAGCACATGCCCCTTAGCTGCCACACACCCAGGGCCACTCGGACACACGTGCCTCCCCTCGCACGCACACGTCCTGCTGATACCACCTGACCTAACTGTGTCTGAAGCTCTCAGCTCACTCCTGGGTTTGTCTGAAGGCCAGAGCAGGCTGACGTTAGCCTTCCAGAGTGACTGTGAGAAGCAGGGCCAGGGGACATCACACAGAGGCCACCAGAAGTTCAGCAGGTTCTTACACATCATCTGGGCCAGTGGCTCCCACACCTTGAGGCATGCCTTAGGGGCCTTTGTGAAAAATTATCAGGTCCCATCCCAGACTCGGTAAATCAGAATTTCTGTGATGATGGCGACTGAGGTGGGGGACTGGGATCTAACAGACTCTCTAGGGGTTCTGACACTGGATAGACTTTGCAACCTGATCTAGTCCACAGGATCTGGGAAGAAAGGGTGGGAAGCGGGGGAGGCAGTGGCTAGGCCTGGTCATCATCCCAGCCAGAACCTTGAGTACAGAGTCTCCCAGTGGCCCTGTAGTTCCAGGCCCCAGAGCTTCCCCACCACACCCCCCCCACCACTACCACCACTGGCTCTGGGGGTTCCAATTCAGTAACTGAGGCAAAGAGAGGGAGAGTGGCCTGTCCAATGTCACATAGCAGTTGCCTAGGCTAGCCAGGACTAGAACCCAGGACTCCTCACTGCCCAATCCCAGGCTTCAGGTCTGCAGAGATCCCCATGTCCTTCCCTGCCCCCACCAGCCTTGAGTGTCCCCCTGGCCTGCCTCCCAGTAAGGTCAGCTGGCTTTCATGTTCTGCAGTGCCCAGCAGGGCCAGGGCCAGGGCCAGGGCTAGCCTGCAGCCAGCAGTCCTCTGGAACAGAGGCTGGGTGACTGTCTTCAGCTCCCTTCCCACACAGAGGGCCCCTGCTCAGGAGGCCTGCTTTAGGGAAGGTGAAGGCTGGGCTCCCTGCAGTCACAGATGTTTGCCCCAACATGCTGAGCCCCCCACCCTACTCCTGGGGGAGGCCGGAAAGGCAAGTCCTCACGCTGCCCAAACATCTGGACTGTGCAGAGAGAGCCAAGATGCGCCATGCAGATGTTTTCAAAGCTGATGCCGGGTGTCAGCAGAGAAGAGACATCTGGGTGGACGGCCGGGGCTCGTGCTAAAGGGCAGGGTAGATTGCGGCCAGTGATTCAGGGTGGTGTTGGCACAAAGCTGGGGGTGGGAGTGTGGCCTGAGGACTTCACTCCCCCAGCTGGTTGGCCTCCTTAAGTGGGGGTCAGATCCCAGGGCGGCAGCCAGGTAACGTTAACATAATAGCTACCACTTGTTGAGCACTCACCACATGCCAGGTGCTGTTCTGCATTTTGCATGTATTATCTCATTTAACCCTGACAACAACCCTGTGGGGCAGGTACCATTACCGTCCCCCTTCTCCAGGCCACTGAAGCACAGGGAGGTCATGTCATGGCCCAGGCTCACCCAGCAAGCCAGTGGCAGTGCCAGGCTCACACAGAAGCCCATGCAGGTCACCTCTGAACAGCCCTGCTCCATCCCATGAGTGACCCCCAGTGGTTTCTGGGACCAATCCCACCATGCCCTTCTTTCAAATATTACGTTTGCATATGGGGGCATTTTGCATAGAGAAAATGGGTTTCTGGGCAGCGTCCCTTTTCCTGTGTTTGGAAATTGGGGAAAGGATCCACTAGGAAGCCAAGCCCGGCCCTCCTCCCGGGCCGGTGGGCAGCTGCTGCCAAGTCTCCCAGAGCTTCTGAGACCAGAGGCTGCTTCCTGAAGGAAAAGTGAGCTCCCTGTGGCTGAGGCCAGCTGTGGCCAGCAGGGCTATTTATTTTTCTGTTCCTAAGCCTTTAAGTCATCTGTTTACATAGGCAGTAGAAGGAGTTGGGCTTGGTGTCCCTGCCTGGTGCCCTCCCTCCCTCCCTCCATCCTGGGCCTTGCAGGCTGAGCCAGGGACCCCCAGAGCCAGTGGTGGTAGTGGTGGGGGGGTGTGGTGGGGAAGCTCTGGGGCCTGGAACTACAGGGCCACTGGGAGACTCTGTACTCAAGGTTCTGGCTGGGATGATGACCAGGCCTAGCCACTGCCTCCCCCGCTTCCCACCCTTTCTTCCCAGATCCCGTGGAAGTCATCAGAGCCTGGAGCCTCACTTTCTGTGCCTCCTCACCCACAGCAGGCATCCAGGCTCTGAGCTCTCCCCTTCCCTCAGCCCATCTGGCTCTCCAGAGCAGCCAGAAATCAGCCACCCAGCCCGTGAGAACACTCACCAGCCAGCCCCCACCCTGCCAGGAATGGGAGTGGGGAACCTTCCCCGGCTCTGAGCCCCCGGAGGAACAGGCCCTGGCCCGCCCCCTCCACAGGCATGTTTTGAGGCCTAGAGCAGCCATGCTCTGGGGCAGGGCCGCAGACACAGGGGAAGAAGACGAGGTTTCCATCCTGAGAGGAGCAGGGGAGAGGGACGCACATGCGTAACCCCAGGACCCCTCACACAGGTGTCTGTAGAACCTTGATAGAAATGCCTGGAGGCATTTCTCTGAGCGGGTGACATTGCGTGACTCTACAAGGGTGGGCGACTTCTCCATTGGAGAAAAGGAGCTTCAGTGCATGCAGGAGGAAGGAGGCTCCCAAACCCATGCTGCAGCTGAAGGAGAGCCGGCAGAGCACGCAGGAGGCCACCCGGGTATGTGGCTAGAGAGGTGGGTGGGGCCAGCACACCTGGGGCCTGAATGTCCCCAGACAGAGGCCATCAGGAACCATGGAGCGCTTGGGACATTGCAATGCTAGTTAAGAAGGAAATCCACAGGAGCGAGGGGAGGGGCAGGAAAGCCCCCCAGGAGGACTGAGAGTGAGACAAGGGGAGACAGGCCGGGGCAGACAGGAGACCAGACTGCAGACATGTTCTCTCCCTCCAGAGGGGACTTAGGGAAGGGATGTGGATGGAGAGAGATCCAGGGCCCTCCTCTCTCTGGACCCCACCTGTGCCCATCTGCTCATTCAGGCCATGGGCGCGGTTCTGCCGCTTGAGGAATCAAAGTCCAAGCCCGGCTCAACTGCGCGGCGATGACCTTCTCATTCTGGTCAGCAACTATGAACTAAACACCTGCTCTGTGCCAGGCCTGGGATTGGCAGGGAGAGGGCGGCGGAGGGGAGGGATAGAGGGCCTGTTGGGGCGGGGGGGAATAAGGAGCTGAATGAAATCGTGTCCCCACCCACAGAAAGGCAGGACTAGGGCAGCCAGCTTTGGCCTGAGGCAGCCGTGCCAGGGTGACTGGGGACAGAGGAACTCGGAGTTTGGCCCTGAGCAATGTGCTGGATTTACAAGTAGAGACAAGGTGGGCGGCATTCCAGGGAGGAACAGGCTGAACAAAGGCCCAGAGGTAGAGTTCAGAGTGTGACAGGCACAGACAGATGCCACAGCCCCGCTCCTTCCCAATGCTGGCCCTGGGCCTCAAGGTCATCTTCTGGCCTGGGGCGTGGTCATGGAGGATCCAGGATATCTAGATTCAAGTGCTCTCTCTGCTGTCTGGGCTGCCTCCTTCCCATGGACCCGGGACCTGCCTTCCCAGACTCTCTTCCTTCTTGCTCTCTTTTGTCCCATCCTCCTCATCCCTCCCATCTCACGTTGGGGCTGGGAGCTCATTCCAGGCCTTGCCTCTCCACAATACTTGTTCCCTCGGGGACACCTGAGGGATGAGCAGGACTTAGCTAGGAGAAGAAGAACAGAGCATTTTGGCAGGAGGAACAGCATGGTCAAAGCCCCGAGGTGGGCAAGAGCCTGGCGAGTTGGAGGAACTGAAAGGCAGTGTGGCTGGGGTGTAGTTGGAGACAAAGACAGATGTCCAGGCTCTGCCACGATTCATCTCTAGAACATTCAGCCTCTCCACCAGCAAAATGTCAAGAAAAAGCAGCTCTGTTTCCAGAGAGGGAAACTGAGGCACAGAATGTGGTTGAGGGAAGGTGTCTCCCCTCATGCCTGGGGCTCATCTCTCCTTCTGGGCACTGTGTTTTTTGGAGGAGAGGACTCTCAACTGAGGCCCAGAGAGAATCTAATGCCCAATGATCTGAGGCAGAACAGTTTCATCCCGAAACCATCACCCCCCAACCTCCCACCCCATCTATGGAAAAATTGTCTTACATGAAACTGATCCCTGGTGCCAAAAGGTTGGGGACCACTGCTCTAGAGCACACTGGGTGGCAGGGGTGTGACCTTTTCTGGAAGGAAGGGTCCAGGATCCCCTGGGTGCCCTGCCCTAGGGACTGTGGTCTGGCTTCCAGGGATATCAGCTGTCCTTTCAAGGGACCAGGTCACCAGTCAGGCCTATTGGCCTTCTCAGGAAGGCTGAGGGCTATGGAACATTCCCACTCTGTGAGGTCCTGCAGGGCAGCTCATTGCACAGGACACGGAGCAGCCCCCAGCTTGCTGGCCAATCCCCCTCTTCCTAGGACCCCCTGAGAAGCGGAGAGGGAGGACAGCCCCTGGGATGCCCAGGAGCAGGAGAGAGAGCTATAGGGAGGGGCCAACAGCAAACTTTGAACCCCACCGTCTGTTGGGAACTGCCCAGTAGGGACTCCAGACATTTGGCTTCCAGGGCTAGATTTAGTTCTGACTCACTGGGTCGACTTTAGACAGCTCACATAATCTCACTGTGCCCGGGTTTATTCTCAGGAAAATTGCAAGAAAAAGTCTTGTTTTTCTCTTCCTTCATCTTCCCAGTCAAAGGGAAGGTGAAATAAATGATGGGTGTTCCTGTTATCTCTTTGTTATTATGCAAACAATTGAGTGCTACAAAGGGTGCAGGACAGACAGATAAATCCAAAGCCCTCGGATCTGCCTTTGAGACCAAATACAAACACGACTGCATGAGTGCATGCAGCATGCACACTCACACACACACACAGAGACATGCACAAACATGCACACACACACAGAAGCATGCACCAACACACACACACACGCATGTACACACAGAGGTGTGCGTGAACATGCACACACACACAGAGGCATGCACCAATACACACACAAGCACACACGGAGGCATACACCAACACATGCACACACACAGGCATGCATGAACATGCACACACACAGAGGCACACAAACAACAAAAAAAACAAACACACAAAAAAAAAAAAAAAAAAAAAAAAAAAACACACACACAGCATGCATGAACATGCACAACACAGAGGCACCACCAACACACACAGACGCATGCTCACACAGAGACGTGCATGAACACACGCACTCACACACAAGGATGCATGAACATATACACACACAGAGGCATGCACAGACACACACACAGGAATGCATGAACAAGCACACACA
This sequence comes from Nomascus leucogenys, assembly GCF_006542625.1. Classification (NCBI taxonomy): domain Eukaryota; kingdom Metazoa; phylum Chordata; class Mammalia; order Primates; family Hylobatidae; genus Nomascus; species Nomascus leucogenys. The sequence goes on from NC_044398.1 coordinate 19,649,002, forward strand.
GAGGCATGCACCAATACACGCACATGCACGCACACACAGAGGCATGCATGAACACACGCACACACAGTCTGCTTTTCCTTCCACTCCAATTTTGCCAATTCAGTTAGACTTCGATACTGAGACCCAAGAAGAGGCTCCAGGTTAGGAGTTCCTGGTGCTAAGTCACAGAACTGGGTACATCTGTGCAGAGGCAGTGTATGACTGCTGCATCAGCCATGGAGGTGGCTGAGTTTGTGGTAGTAATGGAGATAAAAGTTGTGGCTTTGTGGTTCCGGTAATCATCTCAATTTCACTTTTTTTAGACACGACTAATATCCTCTTCCAGCCCATTCCTCCTAACCAAAGAAGCCCATCCATAAGTTTAGAGCCAAGGTCAAGGAGGCCTGGAGAGGTGAATTCACTTGTCTAGGGTTCCACAGTTGGTTTTAGGGAGGGGACAATGCGTTGAGGGCCCTTCCCCGACTTGGCTGTCCCGTGACACACACACACCTCTGTTGAGAAGCCCTGGAGGTGGCTCATTATGACCCAGGGTGTGTCTGAGACCAAGCTGGGAACAGAAAAGAGGCCAAGACCAGGAGCAGGAAGTGGCTGGGAGCAGAGTGGGACTTGAGAGTGAGCAACTGCCCCCTAACTGGGTGACTATGCACTTGACAGTTCCTGGTGGGGCGGGGGCGAGCCAGCAGAGCAGCTGTGGCCTGAGAGCTGGCCTTAGCCCAGACCTGGCCCTGGGAGGCAGACTGGCGTGCCCCCGGGCTTCCTCTCCAGCAGCCAGCCCCTTCCACAGAGGGCACTCTTGACCAGACAGCTGATGACCAGGCCTTTCCAGGGATAGAGAGCCCAGTGATTAGGCCATTCAACTGCCCTCTCATCTCCCTCTGCAGACAATCCACAGTGGCCTGTGGTCCCACACCTGTTCCCTGGAATGCCTGCAGGGGCCTGGGCAGGGCCTTCTCTTTTCCTTAGCCTCTCCTAAGGTGGGAAGAGTCCCCCCCACTAAGCACCGTCATTCTCTTTCTGTCTCCCCGCCACATTGCCCCTTGATTTGAAGTAGATATTGGGAATGGAGGCACTGTTCCTGATGCAGAGGAGGGCCCGAGGAAATACTCGCTGCCTAAAATACCTAAATTCATTCATGCACTTCTATTGCTTTCAAGGATCTGCAGTGGCAGGACTTGATAACAGCAAAGCTGCCCATGGCTGTCTCTGGGACTCCCCTTTAAAACAAAGATCGGTTACTCTGGAGACAAGCACAGGTAAGTGGCTGGGTAATGAGAAGTGGTTGGCCAGTCTGTCTCCATAATATTAACAACATCATCACAATAACTCATTCATACACCACTTACCCTTCGCAAAACACTCTTCTTAGCACCTCTCACCTCTCATATTAATACAATAAATCTTTGTAACCCTATAATGTAGGTATTATCATATTATTCCCATTTGATGGATGAGGAAAACAAGGCACAGAGATGTTAAGAGCTTTGCCTGAGGTCACACAGCCAGGGGTTTGGATACCAGGAGGCTGGCTCCACAGCCCTTGCTTTTAAGAACTTATGCAGACCGTCTCTGGACTCAGGTGGTTCAACAGCCGCATTGTGACCCTGTTGAATCCTTATTTGGCTCCACAAACTCTTCCTGGATGGTACAGAAGCCTATGCCAGGCTGGGCACCGTGGGTCACACCTGTAATCCCAGCACTTTGGGAGGCCAAGGAGGGAAGATCACTTAAGCCCAGTCCAGGAGTTCAAGACCAGCCTAGCTAACATAGCGAGACCCTGTCTTCTACAAAAAAAATATAAAAACTTAGCTGGGCATGGTGGTGTGTGCCCATAATCCTAGCTACTAGGGAGGCAGAGGCAGGAAGATTGTTAGAGGCAGGAAGATTGCACCCAGGAGTTCCAGGCTGCAGTCAACTATGATAGTGCCACTGCCCTCCAGCTGGGTGACAGAGCAAGGCCCTGTCTTAAACATAAAAATAAATAAAAATTTTTCAAAGCCCATGCCAGCATCGATTCACATCAGAGCTCTTTTGTAAAGGATCTACACAGTGGCTCCTTTTAGGCTTTTGCTGTCCTCCCCTGCTGCGCCCCTGCTCCCCAGCCCTCCCTCTCCCAGGCCCCAGCCCTGCATCCCCCACTGGAGCCCTGGCACCCGCAGCCAGCCCAGCTCTGTGGGGCTCACAATTATGCCCTCCCTGTGGAAAGCCACCCGCTGATTCCTCCCCCTACTCTGAGTCCTCCCCCTGCTCCGCATCCTCCCCAAACAGCTGAGCCCGTGCAATGTGAGAGGGGAGAGGACTTGCCAGAGGTTTCCGGAAAGCCTCCAGAGGTCACTCTGGCCTGGCTCGAGTAGGTTGGGCCCTGACCACCGCTCTGAATAGCTACTGTCGTGCCCTGGGTCCACTCCCTCAGCACAGAGCAGGCTAATTCGTGGGTGGGGAGCGGTGGAGGCCTGGAGGCTGGTCTGCCCCGAAGGAGGCAACGGAGGAGCCAGGCGTTTGACTCAGCAGCTGCCAGGTATCCAATGCCAAAGAGAAGATGGAGTGGAGCATGGAGACTCTCTGGCCTGACCCTGCCACTCAACAGCTGGTCACCAGCCACACCCCCAACCTGCCAACCTCCCGCCCCTCCCATCCCACCACCAACTCACCCAGCCAATACCCAGCCTACCCAGCACTCAGCGTGCTCCCCAACCCCCAGCCTGACCCAGTACACTTACCCCACTCCCCTACAACCTCCTGGCCTACCTCACATAAACACCCTTCCTGGCCATCTCTAGTCTGCACCCACACCCCTGTCAGCAGGCCTACTCCTGTCTAGCCCCCAGCCTACCCACCCACTCGCTGGTGAGCCCACTCGGCACCCAGGGACCTCCCCACCATGAATTCAGCCCCTAACTGCCCCGGGCCCCTGACTACTCACCTGCCACATCAGCCAAGTGCCAGCCCGCCCACCTTGTGCCCAGCCTGCCCATGTCCCCACTTCATAAACCAGAGCCGCTTTTTCCAGATCCGACTCCATTCAAGCTCCAAGAAAGGCAGATATGCCAGCTCTTCCAGGACTATCCAAGAATTATTTTAGAGGCTTCAGACTTGGATGGAGATATTTTCTCCTTGGGTCAGGGGAGAGCAGAGCAGACGGGGTGGGGGCGCTTGAGAGAGTGTGCCTCTGTGCCCCTGGTGGCTCCAGAGCTGCTCCTCTGGGAGAACACGAGGTAGCTTCCTGTACCTCCTAACCCCTTCTACCGCAAAACTCTTGGAAAAACAGTAAGTTTCCTAAACTAGGAGCCAGGCTGAAGGGGTCCCCAGCAGATGAAGTTCAAGAGGCCCTAGAGAGATAGGCAGAACTTCCAGCTCTGAACATGCCAGAAAAAGGAAGGCAGAGGGGAGTGATAGAAGGGTGCTGGGCAAGATCAGGAGGCCTGGAGGCCTCTCCTCGGCCCCGCTCATGGGTGAGCCTGGGCCCTGGGCTGTGAAAGTCCAGGTTTCTGGATTTAGACACTCACTGTGTGGTTTTGGGCAAGTCACCAGGCCTCTCTGAGGCTCTTGAATACAAGAATGTTGACTGAGAGGATCTCTAACCTTCCCAGGCACAACTCTGCTGCTGGCCCTGGACTGGGGAGTCCTTGCCAGGAGCTCGGCCAGGCTTCTGGTCCTCTCTGCCTTGGGCGTTCTGGTTCCAACCACAGGGTTCCTGCTTCACCCACTGACCAAGCCCTGCCTGTACCTGGTTCCTGCCTGATCCTCTGTGGCTGAGCAGGAAGGGAGGCCTCCCCATGAACTTCCAGAGCTGAGGACGCAATCAGCAACATCACCACGGCCAGATTCTCTAGCCCAGGGAGGGCAAATAGGCTTTATTTCATGTGTCTGCACCCACTGACTGCCAGTAGCTGCCTGGGGCACAGTTCTGAGAAGAATCCTAGACCAACTAGAAAGTGCCAAGGTCAACTAGTGATGTCTGCACAGGCACCTGAATAGCGAAAGGGGTGTGAACGCCAGGAACTTGGGAGCCCTGAGGAAGGGCCAGGCTGGGTTTCTTTCCTAATGTTATCCCCAAGCCTACAGTTCAGTCTTATTTGAATGTATCTTCTCTCAGTTGTGCTACAGGAAATTAAAGGAGAGCAGTGAGTCTACTCCTAGATCAGATGCCAGTTAGGAGATAGCACGATCTTCCCAAAAAGATCCAAAGATGGTGTTGACTGTGGCCCTTTGTGGACCCTTTCTGTGTTTTTACACTTTAAAAAAATTATAGGGTTTTTTTTTTTTTGGTGAAAATGAAAGCTCCACGAGGGCAGTCTTATTGTTTTCCACTGAATGAATTGCTTGCCATGGAGAAGGATGTGTGTTACTCATCCTTCATTCACTCCTCCCTTCCTGCCTCATTCACTCACTCCAAAATCATTCACCCATTCGTTCATTCATTCACTCTTTCATGCAGCAAACATTCACAGGGGCTCCATCTCACCCCCACTGCCAGGGGAGTCTCTGTTCATCCTTCTCAACGAGGCCAGGGAGGATCTCATGCTAGGAAAGTCTGGAGATATGATGAAAGGAGCCATCTCTGTAGGGCCAGGGCCCCTCAGGGACTCACTGCTGTGGCCTTTTCGTTTCCTCACCTGCGTGTGGCCAGTAGACAGCATGAGAAGGAAAAGGAAGGCAATACCAAAGCAAAGGGCAAGCAGGACACTTCCTGGCCTTGATAACATGAGTGCCACTTCCCGCCCAGAACCAAGCTGGGGGCAGAGGAGTCAGGCTGAGGCTTCAAGGAAACCTGGCCAGCATCCAGGGGCTATAGCCGAGCTGGTCCCAGCTCAAGTCTCCAGATGAAGAATGCATCCCGAGCCCTTGGCCTGGCGGGGTCCTCCCGCATTGTTGCAGTGGGGTCCGTTTAGTGTGAGTGAGCACATGCAGGTGCCTATGAGGAGTTTGTGTGTTTACATGTGTGTGCATGTGTGCGCTTGTCTGAATGCATATACATGCTGCACAGTATTCCCCAGCAGCATGGGCAGGCGGGGTGCAGGGGTTTCCGGCTGGTAGACCCTTCCTTAAAAGCAAGCATCTGCCCTGCCCTTCGCACTCCTCCGCCACATCACAGTCTCCTCCTACACCCTGCAGTCCACCTCCATTTTTGGAGGCCTCTTTAGTACAGTAGCAAGGACGGAAACTTCCTGGGTTTGAGTGACCGACCACGTGGCCTCAGGCAAGTGAGTTTCCCCATAGGTAAAATGGGGGTCTTGGGCTATCCTGGGGACAAGGAAGCACAGTGCATGTAAAGCACACCACTCAGTGCCTGCCCCGTTCTTCCTGCCCTGGCGATATGCTAAACAACAGGGTCTCCACTCAGCCAGATGGGGAGGGGAAGGGGAGGAGAAGAGACCCATTTCCCAAAAATATTGACTTCGACCTTGAACCCAAGCAGCTGGTCAGGGCTGGTGGCGTCTTTCTGGGATTGTTTATGTAGCTTTCCTTATAAACACAAAGAATGGAAAACAAACCCTAAAATATTTAAAAATAAATAAATGAATAAGGAATCGTTTGTGGGTGGCATAGACAGGACCTGGGGCAGATAGGGGCAGCCATCGAGGCATTACCCTGGGATTAAATGCTGGAGTGCCCTGGGGCCCGAGCCCAAGACTCTCTCCCCATACTTCCCCCCTTCTGGTTACACATCCCTGTTGTTCCAAACCTTCTGGGAGAGGCCTGAATCCTGCAGCACTGTCATCTGGCCACTTCTGTGAAGAGAGCAAAGGGCCTCTGCTGGGAATGAGTCCAGCTCTGTCCACCTCTGTGTGACCTTGGGCGAGTCACTTTCCCTCCGTGGGCCTCAGTTTCCAAGGATCTCTAAGGCCCCTTTAAGCAAGCGTCGACATCCTGTGATTCCCTTTGAGCTCAGAGCGTGGTTATGACAGCACTTTGACTAGAGTAAAGAATCCCATCAAGAGATGCTCATTAGCACGATATTGGGGGATGGAAATAGCTCTGCCCTTGGCTGCTGGGAAGGATTCTTATTAGAAATCCTTGAACTTTCTGTTTTGGGATTGTTTGGGTCAGATCTGGGCCTGGATGCAACCTGAAATATTTGTTGGTGATCTGTGCAACGAGAGGATCTGGTTTCTTCCTGCTTAGGGGCCAGTGGTGCATCCCAGAACTGTCTCTCCCCCTACCCATGCACCCACCTCCACTGCCACACACACACACCCAGGAGAATGACATTACCTTCTCTGGTCCTTCTGAATGCTGAGCTCAGGGACTGAGGAGGCCACTCTGAGGTGTCGGGTCTCACTCTGGCCCAGAGCAGAGCCAGTGTGGAATCCCAGTACCTACCCCTGAAAGGGGAGGGCATCGTGACCCTCTCTCCCAGCAAGACTCTTTCATAGCCTGGGCCACCTGCCACTTTGGTTTTCAAAGGCATGTTTCAAATGAATGATGGAGGCTTTGAGTCATTGCTCGGAGATGGAAGTACAGGGGCGGGGAGAGTGTGGGCTTTGACAAAACAGCAGAGGGTGGGTAGTTAGGAGACCTGGATTCACCATGTGTCCTCGGACAGGTTGCACTCCTCACTTCTAGGTCTCAGCATTCTCACTGTCCTTTGTTCTTTTATATATAATGCATAGTTACTGAGCAACTACTTTGTACCAGGTGCCATGCCAGGCATCGTGGGTACATTAGTGAACAAGACTCAACCTGTGCCCTTGAGGAGGTACAGGGATAAGCACTCCATTGCACCTGTATTATCCCTCCCCACTCCTGCCTCCATTGCAGACATCACTAATCAACCACAGCATGCTTTAACACTGAGCCCAGACATAACCTCAGGATCTCTTGAACCCAGCACTCCAGTGTTTCCAACTACTACCAAGTGAGGACTAGCCCCCACTATGCCTTCTTCGCAGGGTTGCACAGAGAATAAAAACAAGATTGTAGTTGGGTGAGGGAAACATGCTCTAAAATCAGGTCTAAGTGCAGAGTTTTCCCCTAAGCCTATAAGCATGGAGAGCAGCTGATAGGGCAGGAGGGTATTTCCTTCCTCAAATATCCTTGAGAATTTAGCCAAAGGGCCAGGAGCAGTTTATCTGCAAAGACTATGTCTGTCCCCACTGCCCAACACACAGCCTGGCACCCACTGCCTATTCTTAAATCCTTGTTAGATAAATGAATGCATCTTCACATCCCTGCCCAGCTGGGCAGTCTCCTACCAGGGCAGGTGGCCATGTTTGCTTGCTCCTTTCTGGAATAAGTCAGCTCAGCCTACAAACAGACAACTCTTCAGAAGGCATATCCAAGGCCCCTGGTGCAGATAACTGCAGTCAAATACACCCCACCCCCACCCCAGGCCTCATTCAAGCATCTTTTCTTCTTTCTTGGCCTTAACAAGGTGGAGCATGTCTGTTTGGCACCTTCTCCCTTCTCACTCACTTGCTAGATAACCAGGGATTCAAGCTGACTGTGGAAACCTCTGGGGCGTCTGGGACCTGAGGCTGCTCCCACAGTGTGACAACACCTGTGCATTAATGGAGGGAAAGGAGGCTGGGGAGGGAGGCTGCTCGCCAGCCCCCACTGGCTAGCCTCCACTGGCCTGCTTCTTTCCAAGGCAGGCAGGTGAGGACAGAGGAGGTGGCTTCTCCCGAAGGGAAATGGAGTCTGGGCTTGGTGGGGCCTCTGCTCTATGTGTTTATGAACTATTCCTGTGAGCACAGGAATCTAGCTCTGCAGACTTTAAAGCCCTCTCCCATCCTGTAGCTGATGTGAAGCATATAAGGCCCTATGAGAAAGGCCATGAAAGATTGTTACTGCTGCTCTGTCTATGGGGAAGCTGGGCCAGAGAGGTTAAGTGACTCATCTTGAGTCACACAGCCTTTCAAGACCAGCTGCACATTCATTATGTCTGCCATCTGCATAGAAACCTGGAGATGCCATGGGCCTGAAGTCCACAGAAGGCTGCCCTGTAGGAGTAATAGGGCACTCTGAACAAGTGTCTAGGCTCTGGAGGCAGGGCTGCCCGGACCCAAATCTTGACCCTACCACCCTCAAGTTGTAGGAGCTTGGACACATGGCTTAATCCATGAGACTCACTCTCCCCCTTCAAACACTGGGGAAAACATTACCCACTTCACGAGGGTTTTGGAAAATTGTGTATTTCTTTTTCTTTCTATAAACATGTATTGAGATTTATTGTGTGCCAATGGGGCACAAAGGTGAACGTGTCACCACCTCTGCCCTTGAGCTTAAAGTCTACATATAGATCAGCAAATAGTAAAATGCAACGTGGCTGGGGCCGTGATTCCACGCACAGATCTGGAGATACTGAGGAAAGAGAGACTAACTGGGGTTGGGCACAGTTTGGTACAAGGATGACCACTCCATCGACCTGTATTATCCCTCCCCACTCCTGCCCCCATGGCAGACATCACCAATCAGCCACAGCACACTTTAACACTGAGCCCAGCCACAGCCTCAGGATCTCAAGGGGACTGAGGTACTGAAGGGTGAGTAGGAGCTTGCCAGGTAGACACAATGGGTTGGAAGGATATTTGGGGAAGAGGAAACAGCCTTGAAAAGACACGGAGATGTGGAGAAACATGGCATGTCTTGGGCGAAGGTTCGGTGTGGCTGGTATATGAGCTTCACCACAGAGATGAGGCTGAAGGGGTTGTCAGGCTGGAGCGTGAGGGGATTTGAAGCCAGCCAGGCCCAACAGCAGAGGGCGACAGTGGGAGGATTTCCTTCAGGAGAGGGCTGGGAGGCTTCCAACCAGGCCCTCTTCTGAGGCCGAGAGTCAGGCTAGGAGCTACTGTAGAGACTCCAGCATCCTTGGGACATCAAGAAAGGGAGGGGGTCAGAGGAAGGACTAAGAACTAGGGTCTGATCCAGGAGCAGACACCAGGCCGCTGATGGCCCTAGGTGTCAGGCTGACCTAGAAAACTCCCACTGCACAGAGGCAGCATGGTGGGCTCGGGAGTAGCAGTTTACCCTGCAGGCTCTTGTTCCAAGGCTTCCATTTCCAGACATTTGGCCGCTAAGGGAAGGTGGCCCCTCCTGGGTGGTGAAGACCAGAAACCTCACTTTCCAGAGGGGAAGCCTAGAGATTGAGAAAGCTCAGTGAGCCCACCAAGGGCACACAGCAGAGCTGAGGCCGAGGGCAGACGGCATGGAGGGTTTCCAGAGCTGTGAATGCTGGAACCGTGGCCCTAATCTTGTCAGGGAGGACTGAGAACAGGGCCAAGGAGGAAAAGCCATTGGGGGGGCCTAATGGGCAGCAATGGGTGTCACCACCAAAAGCAGAAGGTATTGGCCACCCACAGGACAAGTTTTGGGGCTTTTGTTTGCAAACCCAGGCTCTTAATGGGTCATTGTGCTGATTGTCTTGTGGGGTGGGAAGCTGGGTGGGACTGGGGGAGAACAGAGCAAAAGATGGGAGCACCTGTTGAGGAACATATTTGGAGAGGCCCCCCTCCTTCACCCCCAGGCTGAGAAGAGAAGGGGGTTTGTGGAACCTGAGGCTGTGAAGACCAAAGCCCACTGTCATGCAGGGCCTCTGAGAGACCCCTAAAAACCTCTCAGGGGCCCTGCCTGAGATTGGGCTTTCTTCCTCTTCCTGGGAAGGCAGAAAGAGTGCACATTAGGAACCACAACCCCGAGAGCTGCCGCCAGCGACTCCTGGAAACAAATGAAGCAGCCACCTTCAATGGGTCATGGCAGTTGGATAATGAGGACACTTTCCAGATCCTTGTGATCCTAGCGAGACAGGAGCCCCTCAAAACATGAGCTTTGATGCCTTTTCCTCCTTCCCTGGGGAACCCAAGGTCATCTCTGGAAATAATGACTCTTTTTTAATGCCTGTCTTTGTCCGTTTGAGCTGTTATAACAAAATACCACAGACTGGGTAATTTATAAAGGACAGAAATGTATGGCTTACGGTTGTGGAGGCTGGGAAGTCTGAGATCAAGCTACCAGTAGATTCAGTGTCTGGTGAGGGGCGTGCTCTCTGCTTCCAAGATGGGGCGGGGGTGCGACGCAGGGGCAGAAGTGAGCAGGTATGGGGTCTGCATACTCACATCAGTGCCTTATCTACCAGGCAGTCAAGCTGGTGTCTTCATGGGTGGAAGTAAGTTGTAAAAGTGGCTCAGAACTTCAGCGGGCATACTTTGGGTTTTAACTCAACTGTTATATCTTGAGGCAACCTCCTGGTGGGTGAGAGTTGGGCTCTGGAGCTTCTAAGCACATAGTTAGATGAACTTGCCCTGTAACGAGTGTCTGGTGAAGAGGAGGTAAAAGGCTGTCATTGCATTTCTAAAGGACACAGTAAGAAGTGGGGGAAAGGAGGAAAGAAAAAAGAAGAGAGAGGAAAAAATAATTAAACTATCTCTTAGAAAAATGGGGGTACTTGATTACGTTATAACTGAACACCGGGGAGGCAGCAGAACATCAAAGAAAGAGAATGAAACTTGATGTTTGATGACCTGGCTGTGAGTCTTTGCTCTGCTATTTATGTGCTCTGTGTCCTGGGACATGCCTAGAGTAAGCAGGGATCACTGCTGCAGGGCTAGGACTGGAAGACAAGTAACATGCTGAGAAAAGGGCCTTGAAACTCACACAGAAAAAGGACCAGATCCACAATAGATATGGAATCACAAGTCAATAAAGGGCAAATGACACAATAAAAAAGCAGGCGAATGCTCTGAGCAGACAACATGAAGAAACACAAATGATCAACACATACACACAAGCAAGCTCCCCCTCATTAGCAACCAGGGAAATTTAAATGCAATAGTAATTTTCACCAGATTGGCAAAAGAGCAAACTTAATTGTGGTCAAAGAAAAGTAGACAAGGGTGTGGGGCAGGGACCCACACACCCGTGAGTGGAAGTATAAATTGGTACAGTCACTTTCTATGGCAATTTTGCTGTAATCTATTAAACTTGAAAATGGGCATAGCCCATGACCCAGCAATCACACTTCTCGGAACCTGTTCTAGGTACCTATCCTGAAGAAACACTAGCACATGTATGGGGTTTTCATTACAGTATTGATGGTAAAATAAAAATGGAAAGCGAAATATTCCCAGGATGAAATAGCTAGCTGAAATGTGACCTATTCCACAATGGAACACGATTCACTAGTTAAAAGACGATCCCTTTGTACCTACATAGATAGATCTCAAAATCACTGTTCAGTGGGAAAAAAAATACAGTCATTCCCCAATTCTCTGTGGTTCACTTTCTGCAGTTTCAACTACTCATGGTCAATTACAGTGTGAAAATAGGTGAGTACAGTACAATAAGATATTTTGAGAAAGAGAGGGATAATACATTCACATAACTTTTACTGAGTATACTATCATAATTGTTCTATTTTATTACTAATTTTGTTGTTAGCAATCTCTTACTGTGTCTAATTTATACATTAAGCTTTATCATAGGTATGTGTTATAGGAAAAAACACAGCATATCTAGGATTTGACATGGTTTCAGGCATCCACTGGGGGTCTTGGAGGGGATCCCCCTGGCTAAGGGGTGACTACTGTATAAATAGATGTAATATAATCCCAAGTCAGGATTCCTTTGTACTTTAAGTAACCAAACAGCCAACCTACTATAGCATAAACGAAGAGGCATTTATTTTTCTCAAATAACATGGAGTCCAGAAGTAGCGATGTCTAAATTTGGGGCAGTGGCTCTCTAATACATCTGTGATTCTCTAGCTTTTCTCTTTTGCTCGTTGCTACATAGTCATGAAATGGCTACTGCAACTTCAGACATCACATGTGTATTCAATGCAGGAAGAAGGGTAAAGTGAAAGGGTTTTCTCTCTCTCTCTCTCTTTTTTTTTTTTTGTGGTGGAGTCTCACTCTGTCACCCAGGCTGGAGCACAGTGGCGTGATCTCAGCTCACTGCAACCTCCGCCTCCCAGGTTCAAGTGATTCTCCTGCCTCAGCCTCCCAAGTAGCTGGGACTACAGGGCCCGCCACCACGCCCGGCTAATTTTTTGTATTTTTAGTAGAGACGGAGTTTCACCATGTTAGCCAAGATGGTCTCCATCTCCTGACCTCGTGATCCACCTGCCTTGGCCTCCCAAAGTGTTGGGATTACAGGCGTGAGCCAGCGTGCCCGGCCCAGGGTTTTCTCTTTACACAGCTTTAGCTCTTGGGTAAGGGAAGCCCTTCCCAGAGAATTCTCCTTACATCTCATTAGCAAGAGCTGGGTCATCTGCCAAGCTTTGGACCATTCTGTTAAAGCGGGGAGATCATCAAAATTCATTTACATTGGTCGTGATTCATTCTCTAGAAATTAGAAGAGGGACCTACTCTTCCCTATAGCAAGAGAGTTCTGTCCACTACTTGAATATCAGCTTCTGTTAGCACAGAAGAAAGGGGTGCCCTGGCTGTTGGGTGGGTAAGGAATAGTGTCTGCCACAGATACAATTTATGTGGAAAAGAAAACACCCACGTGTACAACATTACCTATTTTTTTTTTTATCAAGTACATACAAAGTTTATCACAGAAGGAGGCAGTGGCAGTGAAGAGGTAGGAGTGGGGAATGGGCTTGGGTGTGGTGCTCAAATGGCCTTTGGTTTTATCAGCGATTCTTTCATTTTTAAAAGGGAGGCTGTATTCATGTATTACTTGGGTAACTAAAAGTCAGTTTCTAAAAGTCCTGTCAGTAACTGGCTTTGGCATCCCCAGATTTGGCCCAATCCCAACAGAGCTCAACACTGCAGAAGCAAAGACTTGGTACTCCAAAAAGTTCGACTGGGGAGGGGAGCCTGGAGAGGAAGGAGGAAATTGGCCTGAGTGACTCTTGGCTCTACGAAAAAAAGTTGGGAGAGCCCTTTCTCTCTACGAAAAAACGTTGCAAGGCTGAGCAGCCCTTTCAGCAGGACTGTCTTTGACAGACAGAAAGTCAGCCTGCCAGTATTTCCGTGCAAATTCTCAGGCCTCCTTCTGGATTCTTCCCTTGTTCTTCAAACAGAAACTTCAATCTCTGATTAAATCACCTGTCAACTACCCACAAATGCAGGTGGTGTCCTTAAAACTGCTTACGAGGCACTCAGGGATGCAAGGGGTGGCCAGGATTGATGGGGCAGTGGCTGCACAGGCTCAGCAGGGCCGTAAAAGAGCTCCCTGGGGCACTTGGCGTCACTGGGGCCACCTGGATGTGGGAGATCCATGCCAGACAAAGCACAGTGCAGTCTGCTCATTGCCACAATCCAGCCTTGTGCTTCCTATTACCCCATCTTATAGGTCAGGAAACAGAGGTTCAGGGAGGGGGATTGCCCAAGTGCACACAGCACGCAGGCTCTCAGAGTAGCTGCCAGCCCATAGGGCAGCATCTCCTGGGAAAGCTGAAAAGGGAAATGGGAGAAGAAACAGAGGGCAGTGGAGTTCTTGGGGATCAGCTCCTCCAAAGCCCACTTCTGTTGCTTCCTCCTTATGACCATAGCACCTAACTGCTATCCCAAGCCCAAGGTCCTGCCAGAAAGATTTAACATCTAAGAAGGTCCTTGGAAATCAATGAATCTGGTGTGGATTTCCAGGAATGGATGGATAAAAACCAGCTTTAAAAAATGAAATTAATAAACTAGAAAATATCAGAATGTACTGCTTGTAGTCAAGGTCCATATCATTTTGTGAGATTTGTATATCTATGTTTGTACCCAGTCAGTGGCAAAGGTGTTTCTCACTGTGAATTGCGGCACCCCCACCCCACCAAAAAAAGGAAAGCCACTGATTTGGTCTGCGTGCTTCATTTCACAGATGGGAAGACTGAGGCCTAGGCATGTGTATGGCTTGCACAGGGCCATGCAATCCTCTGGGGACAGATCCCCAGGCACCTGAGGCCGGAAGTGGCTTCAAGCTGCTTCCCTGGTTATTGGGTTCCAGGCCTCACAGGTCCCCTGAGGAGTACAGGGGTTACAGAAGCTCTTCCTGTCCCGTTTCCACGTGGGAACTGCTTATTTACCCAGCCCTGCTCCTGGGTCCCCAGTTAGGTGAGTCCTGTTCATTTGCAGCTCCTGCTAAACACTCTTGCTATGGTGAACACCTGGCTGAAGTTCCCCACTGTTCTGTGAGGCCTGCAGCTCCCTCTCCTTACCCCATTCCACATATTTGACTCACCCTGAAGCAACTCTCTTTCTTTCTTGGTCTTCTCAGAGTGGCTGGGTGTGGCCTGGCGCTGTCTGGTAAAGCCCTTGGCGAACAGGAACCAGGCCCTGTGTTTCCAGTAGGAGGGCATCTGCTGAGGCTGGCTCAGGACCCAGTAACCTGAGTTCTATGCATACTGTGCCTCCACCACATTCTATGACATTAGACAAGTCACAACATCTCTAAGCCTCTGTTTCCCTTTCTGTAAAATAACTTAATATTCTCCACCCAACACCCCTCACTGCAAGGATCAGATGAAATCAGCTGTGATGTAAAAGTCTACTGTCTTGGACATCAGCTGTTTTCACCTGACCAGCATCCGTTCTTTCCCCTTCTCCTTTTCTGCTCATGGTCCCCAGTTTTCCTTTGGGGAACCACTTCTCTCAAAGTCAGTCCCTGAGGTGGCTGTGGCTGGCCCCCCACCCTTCCATTCCCCAGAGTCACACACTCGACCCATGCTTGGCAAATCAGCATTCTCTACCCTTCTGACCTGAGGAGCACACTAAACAAATCAGACAGACAAGGCTGAGTCATGGGACTGCTGCCAGCACTGCTACTGGGGCTGCTAAGTTGATGGATGAGCTTGGAGCCTCGGAAGCCATCATTTGAAGAGCAGGCTTGCTGCAAACAGGGTGCAGGAGACGAGGGAGTGGGAGGCTCTTGACCATGCCTGGGCGTCTCCATCTAGATGGACCTAAAGCGAACTCTACTCCCAGCCTTTTCAGCCTCTCAAAGCCAGTGAATTCTCCTTATGGTGTCAGCCAGTTGGGAATGAGTTTCTTCCATTGGCAGTTGGGAATCCTGACTCATTCAGTGGCCAAAACATAAAAAGCGCTAAAGAAAAAAAAAGGAGAATTTCTCCTTTTTGGGCCTCTTTGGCCCCGCCGGTCTGCAGACAGCCTCCCTGCCTTTCTGGTCAGGGGTCGGGGGGTCGGGGGGCACCCTCCATGCTGTGCACCTCGTTAGACCCTCTGCATTCACTGGCTGGGGAAGGGCCAGTGCACCTCTCCCGTGAACCCATGCCAGACAGACTGGAAGGGAAGAGGGCCGTCAGCCGGCCATCATTGGTTTGGACATTGATTTCCTAAGTGTAGGACTCCAGCCCACCCAGTTCTGCCCCATCCTGCTGTAGGTGATCCATTCTTTCTGTGGGAAGCCCACCAGTCCTACAGCCCACTTTGACCATCTCAACCATGCAGCATCCACACGCTGCCTCAGAAATTCCTCACACTCACCAAGCTGCCCAAGTCTGTGTCTGCTCTGGTCCTGCCCCCTCCTCTCTGCTTCTTTCCCCTCCTCCCTGACCTCCTCCTGTCTCTCTCTGTGGGAGGGAGATGTCCCTCCTTGCTTCCTGCCTGGTCCCATCTTGGCAGCCTCTGCTCTGGCTTTCGAAGGCCTGTCAGCGCATTCTGCGTGGCATCCTCGCCAGTGCAGGCAAGGAGAGCCTCATGCTCCACTCCAGCTGCTGGGACCGCCTGTTGGTGGGGACACCCTCTCCCATCCCCTCCTGACAGGTGATGGCAATTAGTCATCCTGATCTTTCACGCTGGATTCAACTACATCAGGGACTCACAGCATGGATGTGGCCTTTTCGTTTCCTCCTGGGTCCCCAGGAGGAATTTTATATATTTTAAATAAAAATATAAGTGTGGACTGTGCTCCAGGCTTTGGGGTGATATCCTAAACACCTCCTCTCCTGTGGGACAGGGGGACATCTTCAAGGCTCGTTCTGAGATGGGCACAGGTTATGATCTCACAATCTGTGGCCAGCATCAGCTTGAGACACAGTCGTGTGTAGGATTGCCAAACTGTTGTCCATCTGAAATTAAAATTGAAGTGGCATCATGTTATTTTTTGTTTTGACTAAGTCTGGCAACCCTGGTCAGGAGGCTAAAGCTGGTGAGGTTGCAGTAAGTTGTAGAGGAGGACTCCTCACCCACAAACTCTAGAACAGGTACCCATGGAGTTTTTACATCTGCAACACTTTTAAAAAGAGGATAGAAAGATGGATGTTCTGGAAGACAAATTATTGTCTGTTTAGAGGTGGCTGAGCTTCCAGGACTCTTCCAGCCCTAAGCCCGATAATTCCATGCTCTCACATCTGTGTTTTGGGAATATGGCTGTATTTAAAGTACCGTGAACTCTGAGGTCTGCCCCAGGCCTTTTTTCTCTCAGGAGTCAAGCTCAGGATTTCACGGCTGTCTGTGAGAGCTACAGAAAGCAACTGGCAGTGACCCTAAATGCCAAAGGGTCTGGAGATTGAATGAGGTGGAGGGAAGGTCACAACAGACTTTAGCAGAAAGGGAAATCAACTTTAAGATAAGTTTCTGCATATTGAATCCTAATTTTTCATTCACTTTCATTCATTCATTCATCTGGATGCCACTCCAGATTCCTCTGGAGGGGAAATTTTGACTTCCAAAATGTAAGATGTAATGAAATGACTTTAAAAAAAAATAGTTAAATTGCATATTTTAAGAGAAAATATTTTCCAGGGTGATAATGGTAATATTCAAAATAGATTTCCAAGCATAAACACAAAGTGATTACAAGTGTGTTTGGCCCATAGTTTCAAAATATCCAGTGACAGCTCAACTGAGCAGAATACTAGGCTCATAAACCTCTTTTTCTCAGTTTCCTACAGCAGCAGACATCACTGCGTTTCTTGGCTGTGTGGGTTGCATTTCAAGGTACGCTGGGAGCTGCTGCCTCCATAGGTGTGATCCAAGTTTCTCTAAGCAAAGTCAGGTGGATGTGTCAAGTTAGCAGTCAGGCAGTGGGTCCACAGGCAGCACAGGTGATGGGGCAGGGGAGCAGTTCTGCAGACAGAGCTCATAATGGGATGTGTGGCTGCAGGGAGGAAGGGAGACAGGGGCTCAAGGAATATCCTACAGAAGGCAGATCTCTAGGTTTTGTATTTAGAACCAGTCTCTAGATGAACAATAATACAAAAGCACATTTCTGTTCATTGTGTTTCTACATTTGGGGTACATCTATAAACAGGAAGACCAGAGCAGGAAGTTGTGGACATGGAAAAGAACTTTGCAGCACCTAGCAGTCCAGGCTCCATGAGGAAAAGAGAACTTCTTCAGGACTTACTATTGTGTGAGGAAAATCTGTGCATAGAGCCAGCCTAGTCCGGGAGCCAAAGGAAGGCAGAGAGAGCGAAGACAGGCAGCTTTGGCCATGGTTTTGCTGTTTGCAAGTTTGGACCACAGTGTGTTTCTGTTTCTCTTTCCCGCCCTCCCTGGCTCCATCATCCCCAGTCTCCCTCATCTTTTCCACTTCACCCTTCTCAGTTTCCAGCAGTCAGAACACGGCGGTGTATCCTGGGCCACACCATCCCTTGGCTCTGTCTGTGTGGCATCTGTGGTGGGTGCAATGGGGGTGGGTTTGTGGCTCATGAGGATGAAAATTGTTCTTCCCAGTTTGGAATGCTGGCCTCATGTGGGGGCCGCTAAGATTTATCTGGAAACGGTATACTGTGAAGATTTCTGGGGTTTTGACTTAATGAGAGAGAAGGGTTCGGGTGGGGATTTGGAGGAGGTTTTTAGGCCTTTCTTCTCCCTGTGAAGAAAAGGTCAATGAGCAAATGACATCCCCGCCCCAGCAGAAAGAGGGAAATAGAAGGATCTGGTTCATGGCCAAACTCACAACTGAGTATATAGATGACGAGTGAAGGGTCAATTTGGAAGAATTCTGGGAGGGAGGAGGAGGGAGACAATGGGAGAGCTGGAAGCTTCTGGAGAAAGGAGGGAGTCTGAGATTCTGGATGAGAAGCATGAAGGAGAGAAGACTGTTTCAGAGAGCAGGTGAGAGAAAGAGTGATTCCAGGAGAGAGTCAGGGAGGATGGACACAGGCTTTGGGAAAAAGGCAGTGTCATCGGAATGGCGGGGAAGAAGTGCTGCAGAAGGCTTGTGTTACCGGAAGAAGCAAAGCCTCCTTCCGACCCAGGACGCAATGGTGCTGCAGCCACGCGAGGCAGAGTCAGCCTGGTCCCCATGCCATGTGGCTTAGACCAGCTCTTCATTCATTCATTCTTTCCTTTACTCATCAGAGTTCTCACTGTGTGCTGAGCCTTATGCTTCCTGCCCTCAGGAAGCTCTCAGGCTGGTGGGAGAGCCCAGCTTCAGTAAAAACTTCCCACAGTACAGAGTGGGGCAGTCTGGATGAACCAATCATCATTCAAGAGCTGGTAAGAGAACTCAGGGTAGGCTCAGCCCTTGGAAAGTGGAGGACTGCCCAGCTAGTCTGTGGACTCCTTCCAAGTTTGGGTGAGCTGGCCTGGACTCTTACCCCCTGTATGGCCCACCTAAAGAGTCAAGGTGGGTATTCTTGCCCACTCTAGGGGTCCCATCCTAGACACCAGGGCCCCTTTGTCCCTAGTTACCCAGGACTCCCTACCCTAGCCTCGTTTGTTCACAGTAGCATGTGCACTCTGGGACTTCCCCTCTGTAGATCTTCCCTCAGTCTGCACAATCCTTCAGGTTTTTTTCTGATTCACTAGAAACTCACCTGAAACAGTCACTCCTCCTGAAGGCCGACAGTGGATGAAACCTTCACACCTGACCACTCTCAATCATCTTTGTTGTCATTGTCATCGTCATCATGATGTGTTTTGCTTTATAAAACTTCTTGGCCAGGCGCAATGGCTCACGCCTATAATCCCAGCACTTTGGGAGGCTGAGGAGGGTGAATCACTTGAGGCCAGGAGTTCAAGACCAGCCTGGCCAACATGGCGAAATCCCATCTCTACTAAAAATACAAAAATTAGCTGGGCATGGTGGTGTGCACCTGTAATCTCGGTTACTCAGGAGGCTGAGGCAGGAGAAACCAGGAGGCAGAGGTTGCAGTGAGCCAAGATCATGCCACTGCATTCCAGCTTGGGCGGCAGCACAAGACTCTGTCTCAAAAAACAAAAACAAAAACAAAAAAACTTAATAACTTTAGTTTCAAACAACCCAATGAAGCAGATAAGCAGAGAACATTGCTTCTATCTACAGGAGGGAAAAGCTGAGGCTCAGAGAGGTTAAAAGACTTGCCAACAGTCACACAACTGGAGTGGAAAAGGCAGAGTTTGAATCTGCATCCAAAGCCCTTTCTGATCCATGATACAGGTGGTATGGCAGAACAGTGGGGAAAGTATAGCATTTTCTCTAAATGCTGCAGGAATAACTAAGATTCATGAGTAGGGAAGGGGAATAAAATGTAATTTCTACCTTACACAGTAAACAAAACTACTCCAAGTGGCTTAAAAAGTTAAATGTCAAAAACAAAAATTTGCATTTTTAAATAAAAATATAAGTGAATATCTTTCTGATCTTGAAGAGTATGGAAGGAATTTTAAAATAAGGCCTTAAAAGTACTAATGTTAAGATAAAAGACAGATTAAGTCAAGCACATTAAAACTAAGAATGTTCATCAAAAGACAGGCAACTGGATATCTACATGCAAATAAATAATGTTGAACCCCGAACTCACACCAGATGCAGAAATTGACTCAATGAATCAAAGACCTAAGAACTAAAACTATAAACTCCTAGAGGAAAACATAGGTGTAATATCTTTGCAACCTTGGATTAGACAATGGTTTCTTAGATGTGACTCCAAAAGCATAAGCAATAAAAGAAAAAAAACAGATAAATTGGACTTTATCAAAGTTAAAAAATTTGTGCTTCAAAGAACATCATCAAGAAAATAAAAGGACAACCCACAGTATGGGAGAAATTATTTGTAAATCATACATCTGATAAAGATATATGATTATATTGTATAATATAATATATATTATATAGTCTAGATTGTATCTAGACTATAAAATAACCATTACAACTCAAAAATTAAAAAAGCCCTAAAAGAGCTGAACGCTTCTCAAAAACAAAGCTAGACAAACAGCCAACAAGTACATAAAAAGATGCTCAACATCGTTGGCCTTCAAGGAAATGCAAATCAAAATCACAATAAGTTACCACTTCACACCCACCAGGATGGCTATCATCAAAAAGACAGATAATAACGAGTATTAGCCAGGATGTGGAGAAATTGGAACCCTCCCATACACTTCTGGTGGGTATGTGAAATGATGAGGCCATTTTTGAAAACAGTCTGGAAAACACTCAAAGGGTTAAACACAGAGTTAATACATGATCCAGCAATTCCACTCCTGGGGATATATCAGAGACAAATGAAAACATACATCCACACAAAACTTGTACAAAAATATATAAAGCAGCATTATTTGTCACAGCCCCAAAGTGGAAACAACCCAAATGCCCATCAATTGATGAATGGATAAACAAAATGTGGCTTATTATACAATATATTATTTGGCAATGGAGAATAATAAAGAGTTAATATCTGCTACAACATGGATGAACTTTGAAGACATTATGTTATGTGAAAGAAGCCAGTCATGAAAGACCACATATTGTATAATGTGATTTATATAAAAGGTCCAGAATTGGCAAATATATAGAAACACAAAATAGGTTAGGGGCTGCCAGGACCAGGGGGCAAGGACAGGTGGGTAGTGGGCTGGGGGCAATAGGGTATAGGGTTTCCTTTTGGGGTGATGAAAATATTTTAAAGCTAATCATGGTGATGGTTTCATAACTCTGTGAATACACTAAATACCATTGAATTATACACTTTAAATGAGTGAATGGTGTGATATGTAAATTGTAGCTCAATTTTAACTTTTTAGTTTCAAAAGACAACTAAAGAAAATAAAAAGACAGATCACAAACGAGAGGGGACCCTTTGCAGTGGGGGGAAACATCAGATCCCATGACATTGAGTAGGGATGTGCCTTTGAGCAGATGACTTTAGAGGACTTCTAAACCACACCATTGGGTGGTACCTAGGCCTGGCCTTTTCCTCTCAGGCCATTGGCAAGCTGCACCATGTTGAAAAAGTCTGGGGTTCATGGTATGCCCAATACCTTGGACTCACTTGTCCTTTCCTAGCGAAGGAGAGTCATTTCTAGGAAAGTGGAAGACCTTGATCAAATCAGCACAGAACAGGCCACTTCAGGTAGAGGTGAAATTCCAGCCAAAGGAGTCATTCAACTATGGGCAGAGTAACACCGATGGCTTGTTGGGTTGGCTTAGCTGATGCTTCAGAATCCTTCTCCTAAGCTTGGGTCCTAGGAATACAATTACATGTTGCTCTGAGGCATGTCTTGCTGACACTGGAATGATTCCATTCTCAGCACCCAATAACCTGCCCACATACACATACTCCATCTTACCCCAAGAGAGAAGAGCCGAGTCATATGATGGGACTTGGAAGTCAAAAGCAGGATGACAAGGGAGAGCAAACCCCTCACCAGGCTCCTCAGGGTCTAGCTGTGCCTTCCAAAACCTGTTATGGGAACGTGTGACCCCTGAATCCAGCAGTGGACAGGTTAAGTCAGCCCTGCAAATACATCCAACAGGCTAGCAGCCAGAGACCAGGGCACCAGATCACATTGTCCTAAAGGCCCTGGAGAGTAAACATGGGCATTCTTCCCCCAGAGGGGAAAGGCTGGGCAAAGGGCATTGCTGTCCCTCTCCCAGACTCATGCCTATTGTGTCCCTCTTCTCTGCCTCTCTCATCCTAGTTACCCTGACATGGGCCTGTCAGGAGGGTCTGGAGCAAAAGCCCACACCCTAGCTTGCAGCTGCTGGACCAAGTTGGCAACTCGGGCATTCTGTGACCAACTCCCTGGATGCTTTCTCAAAGTATGCCATCTATCTATCTATCTATCTATCTATCTATCTATCTATCTATCTATCATCTATCTATTATGTATCTATCATCTGTCTCTCTATTACCTCTCATTTATCTATCAACAATCTATGTATTATCTATCATCTATCTTTCTGTTATTTGTCTACTAGTATCTACTAATATCTACCTATCTATCTTATAAAGCTGGCCCAAGCAGGGGGAAAGATTCACCATGACAAAATAACATAAAGTAAAACCTGAGTATTCCTTCTCTGTTGAATTGGGCTTATTTCCTTCTAGGCTTTTCACTTAGCATATGCAGACACATCTAATATCTATCTATACATCTACTTTCTTTTAAAGATGGTGTCACTTTTTCAGCGAGAGTCGTTTGTTTCTTTGCTTGCATTCGCTGAATGGTCAATAGACACTGCTCTGTGGAATGGTGAAACCCAGGCCTGAAGACTTAACCTAGGGAGTGAGGGAGAAGAGGCAGGCCTGGGGAGCAGGCCCAGACCTTACACATTCTGTTGCTAACAAGGTTTGCTTCGCTTCCCCTGTCTGGTCTCAAGGAAACTCACCTCAGGGTGAGGGGAATGCCCAGTTCATTTCCAGAAACTCTTCCAGCTTTGGCTTCTCTGATGTAGCTACTATTATATAATCTATACATTAGAGTAAACTTTCTGTTAATTAGCCATTTAACTCCCACATGCCTAAGAGTGTGTGCTGGTCCACTCCCATTTTGAAGATAGGAGACTCAGGCACAGTGAATTGGTTGACTTCAAAGTCATACAGGAGTGCAAGACACCATTGGGACTGGAACTTGGGTCAGAGTAGTCCATGCATTTAGCCACCACGCCGCCATCAGCTCCTGATCACCAGAGCACAAGTCAGTGGCCCTGAGTAGGCAGAGGCCAAGATACAGAAAACAGGCTGTGCTTGGGCTGGTAAGAACCTCAGCCAGGGTCACCAGCTCCTAGTCTACACAGTAAAGCAAGCCAGACAGGTCCTCCCAGAGAGAGCCGGGCCTGACCCCAAGGGTCTGTGTAGCTAGTGGGCAGCCCAACAGCTACTCTCCCTGTGCTGGGGAGAGGGCAGCCACAAGGCCCAGGCTCAGCTGCCCTCTGGGGCAGCATCGGTGCTTTTAATTCATTCAACACAGCGTCTGAGCCTTCTGGAGTTTCCCAGCAGGAGTGGAGGTCTAGCTGAGCCACGCTGCCCAGGCTCTTGAAAGAGACTCAAAGACAACCCTCCTGTGGCTCAGAGGCTCAGAGGAGGGTTCATTCCAGGAAGGAGTCCATCTACCCAGGAGACTCCAGGTCAGGACCCAGCTGCCTCTGCTGAAAAAGCACCCCTCCCCTGAGACAGCCATCCCACACAGACCAGCGTGGCCTAGTGAACTCACCCTGGATCCATGTCCTCAATTATTTACTTACACTCCCACCACCCCAGTTATCCATATCATCTGGCTTGCCTCGGGCCAAGTCGCTTTCCTCCTGGTCTTGTCTGTGGTGACAGGACAGGGAGAGGACATGCTGTAGCTCCGGGCACATCCACAGCAGGACTGGGAAGCCTCAGCCTAGGCTTTCTGTCTTCTTCCTCCTCCTCCACGGCCACCAGGACCCCTGTCTGCCGGCAATTGAACCCAGATGCCAGGAAATATCTTGGTTGTATGGCTGAAGTGAAAACACATGGGTAGGGTGAAAATCCTTCTCTGTTACAGCTTCATTACTGTCATCCCTGGAAACTTGCAGATGCAGAGGGAGACTTCTGAGCCCAGTGTCTGAAACCGTGTGTGCAGGAAGCGCAGCCTGGACCAGCCATGGGCAGTATGCACATGGCCTGCTGGCTGCTGGCACACAGCCGAGTTCAACTGGCTTGCGGGAGAGCAGGGGGAGAGACAGAAGCTCCTCCAGCCTCAGATCCCTATTTTTCATGGCCGTTCAGAAAAACTTAGGATCCCAGATCCCAGTCCTGGCCCTGACACTCACTGGCTGTGTGACTTCAGGTAAGTCACATCACTTCTCTGAGCCTCATCTGTAAAGTGGCAATAAAATGTCTTCTTCTCGGAGTTGCTGCGGTGTAGCAAAGGTAGTTTCGGGAGGGAAAAACCAGTCTGAGGGTATAAGGGAGTTACAAAGCACAGCCACAGTCCCTAATCCACAATCCCAAAGCCCCAAAAGCTCTGAGAACCAAAGCTTTTTGTAACTTATTTGGCAGCAAAACCTGAACTGAACTGACATGAAGCTATTTATTGCATGTATTTATCCCCCTTGGTGTAAATATTCATGTTTTGCTGCAAAAATATTACAGTGTTTGATGAGACCTTGGTAGGGGAGGGATGTGTTTCTCTATAGCACATCTCAATTTCTAAAGTTCTAAAAGCTGAAACACATCCAGCCACAAGGGTTTAAGTAGGGAGCTGATAACCTGTTCTTGGAAATGAAGGGGAAATTTATTTGTTGTTTTAGGAAGTTAAAAAAAGTAGAATGTCTAGAGTTGGGCCAGATTTGAAGCCTTTTTAAAAAGCCACCACCATGTCCTGCTCACATGTCAGCTGGGATCAACTCAGGAATAATTAATAGCACCATTTGTCAAGCACTGACTGTGCATCAGATGTTGTGATGATGCTTCATAATTATTGTCTGTTGTAAGCTCACAACAGCCCTGGGAGGTGTTTCTGTGATTTTTCTTTTGAGACAGAGTCTTACTCTGTCATTCAGGCTGGAGTGCAGTGGCACGATCTCGGCCCATTGCAACCTCCACCTCCCAGGTTCAAGGGATGCTCGTGCCTCAGCCTCCTGAGTAGCTGGGATTACAGGCATGCCCCATTACGCCTGGCTAATTTTTGTACATTTTTTGTAGAGACAGGGTTTCACCATGTTGCCCAGGGTGGTCTTGAACTCCTCAGCTCAAAAGATCCACCCACCTCAGCCTCCGAAAGTGCTGGGATTACAGGAATGAGCCACTGTGCCCGGCCTCTATGATCTTCTTGTTCTACAGATGGGGAAATGGAGGTTCAGGAAGGAAAGCGACTTGCTTATGCCCGTGAAGCTGGTAAGAGGCAGATTCAAACCTTGTCTGACTGACTCTGGGGGACTCCAAGCTTGTAAAACAGTGGAGCAAGGAAGGGAATCTGTTTGGGACAGGGGAGGACGCCCCGTCCAGATCACAGTGCAGGGTTCCCCACCACCCGCAATTGTGCCTGAGACCTACCTCCTTTTCCCCTCTGTGGGATTATGTGCTCCCAGATTCCCCTGGTCCCACCCTGTTGGCTACAATTTTGAATGAGCTCATCCACAAAACAGGCCTCTTAACTTCGCAGGACTTTTGCACAGACCACACAAGGTCATGGATGTCAGTGGGCCCGTTAGGCGTGGGGTGCCACGGACCGCTGCAGGGGGATTAGGCAACTGCCCTGGGGAAGCAACAGGAGACGCACTGGAGGGGTCTCCCAAGGGCTCAGGCTGACCCCTGGACCATCTCCTCAGCAAAATCCATCCTTGTGACCTCCTGCCTCCTCTCCACTGACAGCCACCTGGGCCTGGGTTGGCTTTGTTTTTTAATTACACAAGTGAATCATGAACACATTCTCATTAGAAGAAAAATACACAAGTACACAGAGTGAACAGTGAAAATTTGACTTTACCTCTGCCCTTTCAAGCCTATTCCCTCCCTGGGGTAACTACTGTTTACAACTGAGTATGTATCATCGCAGTCCATTTTCTTGGCGTTTATTTACGCACATATATCATTTGGATTTGTTCTGGGTGTTTTATATACACACCTCACATAGTGTTCTGCAGCTTTGCTGTTTTCTGCTTACCATATGTCTTGGAGATCTTCCCTCGTCAGTTCATATAAGTCTGCCTCATTCATTTTAATGGCTGCCTCCTAGCCGCCTGTGGATGCATGTGGGCTTATATCACCGTTCCCCCACTGGTAAACACACAGCTCATCCATAAGTGAACATCTGGGTGTGTCTGTCATCATGGCCATAGGTTGTCTGCAAAGAACATCTCTTATGTGGACTGAGTGCCTGCTTGTGATTACTTTCTGGAAGAGGAGTGGCTGCATCAAAGAGTGTGACATTTTTCAATTGTGGCTAGCTTTGCCAAATTGCTCTCTAAAAGGCTGAATTAACTTAGGCCTCACTAATTGCACATCAGAGTTTGGGGCAGCAGTTCTGCCAGTTGACTGGGTCCAGAGCTTCCTGGCAGGTGGCTCTGAGATGGCTGGGATCCACTTCCCTGCGGAGTAGTCAGCTGGGGCTGTGGAATGAGCAGTCCCCTCTGCAGCAGTGTGTTGGCGGGGGGTGAGTGTTGCTTGTATATGGATCATAGAAGTGGCAATCAATACAGTGATTAGACAGAGTGGGTAAAAGCAGAGGATTTGGAGCCAAGCAGATTTGTGTTTGCATCCTGGCTCCATCACCCATGAACCATCTCCAACAAATGTGACCTCTGTGAATCATTTTATCTGAAAAAGCGGAGCAGCAATGACCACATCAGAGCTATTTTAAGGCTTAACCATGATGATATACGAAAAGCACTTAGTATAGTCCCTGCATATAGTAAATGGGAGTAAATGGAAACTGACATTTTTATTATGATTATCATTGTAATTATTGTGAATATAATGGTGATGATTGTTAATATCCTGATTGTTAATATCCTGATGATTGTTAATTCCAGAAACACAGGTCCCTTTCCTCTTGGTGGGGGGATCCTCTCATCCCCCACCCATGTGAGCCCCTGAGCCCTGTGTAAGCCTGGGCACCCTGTCAGTTGGTTGGTGGCTGTCTCAGTGCCTGCTGTGTGCAGAGGTCAGAGCCCACAGGGGATGGGTGATGGCACCCAGGAGGCAGGATGAGCTGTTCTGGCTTCCAGGCTAGAAGGGTAGACAGGACACAACCGGATAAACACCAGTAAACAGAGGTGGGAAGTCTTACAAACAGAGGCTCGTGCCAATGCAGCCTCTCCGAGATAAACACATCAGAGTCAGCTCACTAGGTGGGAATGGAGGGAGTGGGTGGGTGCAGAGTGTGAGTGGGTTGAAGGTGGAGGCAGGAGAGAGTGAAGCCAGACAGAAAGGCAAAGTGAAGGGCAGAAGTGAGGTGGGGGGTCGGGGAGCAGCATAGAAGGTGGCCTGTACTCCTGGCAGCAACTGTGGAGGAGAGGAGGGGGCCCTGGACCAGCGGGCCACCAGAGTCCTCCGTTCAATTCCCTGCTCTGCCTCTTGCCAGCTGTTGGCCTTGGGGAAATCCTGCTTCTTTTCTGGGTCTTGGTTTGAGCATCTGTAAAACAGGCCATGCAGGGGCTAGTTCAACTTGAGTGCTCTATTCAGAGTCCTTTTCAGCCTGATGCTTCTAGGAATTCCTGCCTCATAATAACATCTCTGCTCTGAGCACTCTCATCTTGAATTTGAGTCACTGTGGCCATCACCCTCACTCCTGCAAAGCGTCAGCACTTAACAGTCTACACACTATATTTCTATCTGTTTCCTCATCCGGTTTGCCCAACAGCCTTGGGTGCAGGTGGAGTTGAGATTCGAGTCTCATCTTACAGATGAGAGACCTGGAGCTCACAGAGGTGAGATGACTCCCTGGAGACTGGAACTGAGTATAGAGGGGCAGCATCTTGCCCTGCCAGGTGCCATCCCAGCAACTACCAAGCTGGGGACAAAGTTGCAGATGGTGAGTCAGACTGAACCACTCAGTGTCCCCACATATACCACCTATGGTTGCTGCTGAGCCTTGGTCACACGCTCCATGCCAGGCTCTTTACCCAGGTGGTCTTGTCTAATCCTCACAGCAACTCTGAGGCAGGTATGGTTGTAAGGTCCACTGTACAGATGAAGCGGTAAGGCTCAGAGAGGCTGAGTAATTACCCCAAATCACCCAGCCAGTGAGCAGCATAGCTGCCTTCCTAAGAGTCCCAAAGATTTACCCTTCCTTTGCTCCCACCTGGAGGGGGAGCTCATGCCCTCACTAACCCCTGAGAGACCCACTCATCATCTATTTCATTCCAACTCATCTTCAAGGCCTAGCTCCCTTGCCACCTCCAAGAAGCCCTCCCTGACCACTCCGGCGACTCCCAGGCATTCACCCTTCTCTTTCCCCTGCACTCACTTATAGGACCTTCCTGTCTGGATCTCCCTGGTGATCTTAATCACAAGGAGCTCAGGAGAAAGGGAATTCTCCTCTGTGGCCGGGGCTTGTCTTTCCAATGTGGGTTTACCTCTTTCTAAATAAATATTTTTCAATGCAATGGCAAAAGAAAAGTGTGTTTATTATAAAAATAAAAAGTGGGCCAGCCGCGGTGTCTCCACACCTGTAATCCCAACAATTTGGGAGGCCAAGGTGGGTGGATCACCTGAGATCAGGAGTTCAAGACCAGCCTGGCCAACACAGTGAAACCCCATCTCTACGAAAAATACAAAAATTAGCTGGGTGTGGTGGTGCATGCCTATAATCTCAGCTACTCGGGAGGCTGAGGCAGAAGAATCGTTTGAACCTGGCAGGCGGAGGTTGTAGTGAGCCGAGATCGAGCCACTGCTCTCCAGTGTGTGCCACAGAGTGAGACTCCATCTCAAAAATAAATAAGTAAAATAAATAAATAAAAAATAAAAAGTGTACAGAACCACTAGGCTAGTGGTTTTCCTTTCTTTAACTCCACCATGTAAGGTAGGAAAATCATTCCACAAACCTGAAGTGCTGTCTTAGAGTGGGCTCCCCAAGAAGCTGACTCTGAGATGAGAATTTGAGTGCAAGTCATGTATTCATGAGGTTTATTTGAAATCGTTAACTGATAGTTGAGTGGGGAAGTGAGATGGGGAATGGAAGTTGCACAACAAAGAGTGTTTCCAACAGGTGACCACTGCAGGCAACCGGGGCTCAATCTAACTGGGAGCTCTGGGAGGCAGCACAGAACACATACGTATG
The DNA here is from genome assembly GCF_006542625.1 of Nomascus leucogenys. NCBI lineage: Eukaryota > Metazoa > Chordata > Mammalia > Primates > Hylobatidae > Nomascus > Nomascus leucogenys. Next base: position 19,677,795 of record NC_044398.1, read on the forward strand.
AGGAAAACAGTTTTTCCTTCTATATTCTCAGCACCTGCAATGCCAAATATCTGGGGTTTTTTTCCCCACACCAACCAGTTCTCCAACTTTCAGTACACCAGCTGAGTCTCACAATTCAATTATGGCACTAGCTACCCAGAGTTAGTGCAGAGCCCATGGGTTAAGGGTTCAGTCCCACAAGATTTTCCCTCACTTCAGACACCAATCGCAAGGTGGTCCTCAGGTAACCCGTACTTCTGTCCCACTTGGCTCCAAATCAGGGGTTCCTGTGACCCACTCCTTGGGTTTTGTAATTTGCTATCACGGCTCCCAGAGCCATCGTGGCTCACAGAAAGTGTTCAGGGAAATGCGTTTACAGTTTATTATAAAGGATATAATAACAGTTACAGATGAATAGCCAAATGAAGGGATCCGTAGGGTGAGTTCCAGAAGAGTCCTGAGCACAGGCGCTTCTGTCCGCATGGATTTGGGGAGCACCGCCCCCCTGGCACATGGATGTGTTCAGTATCTTGGAAGGTCTCCAAACCCCGTACTTTAGGGATTTTTATAGAAGCTTTATCACGTAGGCATGATATATGAACTCAATCTCCAGCCTCTCTCCCCTCCCAGGAGGAGGGAATGTGGGGATGAAAGTTCCAAGATTCTGCTGGGCGCGGTGGCTCATGCCTGTAATCCCAGCACTTTGGGAGGCCGAGGGGGGTGGATCACGAGGTCAAGAGGTCAAGACCATCCTGGCTAACATGGTGAAACCCCATCTGTACTGAAAATACAAAAATTAGCTGCACGTGGTGGCGGGTGCCTGTAAGTCCCAGCTACTAGGGAGGCTGAGGCAGGAGAATGGCGTGAACCCAGGAGGCAGAGCTTGTAGTGAGCTGAGATCGCACCACTGCATTCCAGCCTGGGAAACAGAGTGAGACTCTGTCTCAAAAAAAAAAAAAAAAGAAATTTCCAAGATTCTAATCATAGTTGTGTCTTTCTGGTGACCACCCCCCATCCTGAAGTTATCCAGGAGCCCATCAAGAATGGCCTCACTGGAACAAAAATGCTTCTAGCCCCAGGAAATTCTGAAGGATTTAGGAGCTCTGTGTCAGGAACTGACACAGATTAGAATATTCGAATAAAATATTTTATTAGTGTATTAGAATAAATATTAGAATAAAAGATGCTCCTAGATTATTAGAGTAAAAAATGTTCCTAGCACCCCTATCACTTAAGAAATTACAAAGGTTTTAGGGGCTCTGTCCAGAAGCTGGAATGAAGCCAAAACTATATATTTCTTATTATTTCACAATTTCATAGCATGCCTCATAGTTATCTTCCTCAAGGGACAAGGGACCTGGGGTGTTTATCTGCCAATTCCCAACAGTTACGGTTTGAGGGCTACTTCTGTGGGGCAACTGATTCCCTGGCACTTCTGGGCTGCCACATGGGCAGGGCAGGCTCCAGCAGTCACAGAGAATCCTCAGGCAAAGACACAAGCTGCTAGAAGTTCTGGGGAGCTGGACACCAGCAGCATCTGCCACAGGTACTTGTGTGTACCAGGCTCATGGAGACACAGCAGTGAGAAAGGTCGACCAGGTGTCCACACACAGGGAACTTGTAACCTAATGGGATAAACAGATATTTATGAAACATGATGCAAGCATATAATAACAGATATCATTATAAATGAGCCTAAGGAAATGTTTGTGGTTCTGGCGACAGATGGCCAGGATTGGACTCCCAAGTCTGCCTCTAGTTTAGAACAAGTTACTTCGCCTCTCTAGGGCTCAGTTTCCTCAACTGTAAAGTGGGAATTATAAATGTAGCAACATCTTAGGGTTGTTTTGAGTTCATTTAAATTAATCCACATAAAACTTTCAGCACAAGGGGGTCACAGAGGACACCTGATGATTGCTAGCTGGTGTTATGATCATCATGTTTCATGTCATTAGGCTTCGAAGAGCAGTTTGGCCAAGTCTGGGCTGCATGGGCTTCTATCGGCTTCTCATGGTGCCCCAGTGCCACAGAGCAAAAGGAGACTGCCGGCCGGGCACAGTGGCTCACGCCTGTAATCCGAGCACGTAGGGGGCCGAGGTGGGTGGATCAGCTGAGGTCAGAAGTTCGAGACCAGCCTGACCAACATGGTGAAACCCAATCTCTACTAAAAATACAGAAAATACTAAAAATACTAAAACTTAGCCAGACGTGGTGGTGCATGCCTGTAATCCCAGCTACTTGGGAGGCTGAGACAGGAGAATCACTTGAACCCGGAAGGTGGAGGTTGAAGTGAGCTGAGATCACACCATTGCACTCCAGCCTGGGCAACAAGAGCAAAACTCCATCTCAAAAAAAAAAAAAACAAAGAGACTGCTGAGGCCAGTAGGAGAATGGCTCTGTCACGGCACCCTGGTGGCCCTCCACACATCCACACAGGCAAAGGCTTTGACTTCAATTAACCTAAGATCAACAAGAGCCATCATTTTTCTGGTACCTTATGCTGGGATTCGGTTGAGGCTTTACTCATTTAATCCTCACAATAACCCTGTGAGGTAGGTATTTACTTCAGAGGTTAAGTAATGTGCACAGAGAGGTTAAGTAAGTTGCTTAAGATCTCACAGTTCATAAAGGCAGAGCTTGGATTGAGCACCTAGGCCTAAGTGCTCAGCTGCTGATGGGAGGAAGGGGTGGGGAGAGGCATTCACAGACAGAAGTCTGGCTCATTGTGGCCTGGGCCAGTCCTGCGTGGGTCCCGAGGTCTGCCTGGTGGTGGTGGGGAGAAGTATGCTCAGTGTCCTGGCCCTAAGCTGGGCCCTTTCTATCAGCTCACAGGAAGGGAGGAAGAGCCAGGGCCTGAGCCCGCTTGGCCACACAGCCCTGCTCCTTGCTAACCCGGCTAACCCTAGATCCCAAGTCGAGAAAAGAAGGAGCTGCCCTCCCCTGGCCCCATCTGCCGGTGGCCCCTGGTTGTGGTCACTGGTGGTCTCTGGTGGCTGGACTTGCTGCCGGCAGGCAGCTCACACAGCTGCTGTGCACAGCAGCCAGACTCCCCCAGCAGCTCCCCAGGGCCAAGAGAACGTTCCAGGACAGCTTGGAATCATTAGGCACTCTCTGCTTACTGCTCGTGGTGAAAGGCCGGCTTCAGATCCAGGGCCTCTTCGGCTGCCCGCCTTTCTCTCAACCCCTGGAATAGCTGGCAAGCCCCCACAGCCCCGTGGGAAAGGGGGCAGGGATGATGTTCAGCCGTCCAACATCGCTCCCATCCCTAGCTTTGTTCCACTCTGCTCCCCCATGGCTTCTGCTCCCACTGTCCAGCTTGAGCCACTGTGGCCCTTGGAAGACAATGAAAGGAAAGCTGGGCTCCAGTGTTGAGTCTGCTGTGTGGCTTTGGGCAGGTCACATAACCTCTCTGGGTGTTTGTCATTGCTTGTCAGCGGGAACTTCTGGTCCCTGCTTTCCCTCTTCCTTTGTGGAGATGAGGAAAGCATGTGTGAAAAACACTGACATGGGAAAGCAGATGCTCACAGAGGCTGGAACACATTATCTGAGGGTTCAGGCCTTGGTCACCTCAGAGGACGCTGAAGCACATGGCTGAATGGGTGTTCAGGAGCATCCACCTTATTTTAAAAGGGGGAAGCTGAGGCTTAGCCACTAACTGAGAAATCTGGGGTTGGAAGCTGGCCTTCTTTCCACTGCCCCACTTTGTCATTTGATGAAAGTGATGAGGAGCATTTTCTTAGAGGGCATTTTGTGCTGGACAGTGTCCGCGAGCTTGCCATGGACTATGTCCACTAATTTTTATAATACGAGGAGGGGATTAGTGGCATCCAGGCGGGAGGCCCTTTGGCAATGGTGGGCTGTGTTTACTTGAGTAGCAGTGTTTTCTAGGGCCAAGAAACCTAAGAGAAATCCGAAAAGATGATCTTTCAGGACTTTGCTGTCCAGTTGGATAAGACACAATATAGGGATGCTTTCTGGGACCTAAGGAGCACGCCTGCCTTCTGGGCCCAGTGTGGCTGTGATGGGGCATGAAGGAGTGGGTGCTTCTCCCATACTCTCTTCTCAGCTTGTGCTGGGAGAAGGGGTATCACAGGGCAAGGTAGCAAAGTCTCCAGTTAGTGCCAGGCACAAACTTTCCCAGGGGAGGAGGCATTAATACAAAGCATGGAGAATAAACCCAGGGGCATCACCAATTCCATTTTGAATCCCAGATCCACCATTCACTAGCTGTGCAACTCTGGACACATGACATAACATCTCTAAGCCTCAGTTTCCCTACTTGTAAAACAACCCCTTGCAAGGATTTGCAATAACTCATGGGAAGTGTTGGACACTCAGCGAGCTGGGAGCTACGATGGAGCCATTGAAGCAAGGACATTGAAGCGGGTATGGTCAGCTCAGTCTGGGAAAGGAGAGGTGAGCTATGCAGAGGACGGCTGGGAAAGTGCACGTAGCAGGTAGCAGGTAGCGGGGCTCTTCCAGTCTCTCTCACACCCTCGTGGTGGGAGCTGCCACTGCTCAGACACCTCTTGGCCAGGGGCTCCTGAGGACCCAGGCCGAGCCTAGCTCAGCCAGACAAGCTCTGGCAGAGACCCCACTTTCTCCTCCAAACAATGTCATTCTCCCAGCCAAGGGCAGCAAGAGGTGGGCCAGGAAGCTGACAGCACCAGGGAGGCTTCCTGGCTCCCCTGCCCTGCGCAGCCCAACCCTCCATGTTGGGGTACATCCCCCAGTCTGGTCTGGCTGCCAAAGGTCTGTGAGGCAGAAACAGAGTTACACCACCACCGCCTCTCACGTCCTCGGCCTCCGGCTGGTCAGACTCTCAGGAGGGGCCTGGAAGCTCAGGTGGCTCTGCACCTTCTGTCCTTGAGCTAAGAGACCCCAAGGAAGGCAGAACTGAGTCACTCTCCTCTTCTTCAGGCAAAGGCCGGGGGCTGAGGGCTCTGGCCTCGGGTTCCCTCGCTCTTCTCTGAGGCTCTGAGACATAGAGCCCCTCTCAACATGTTCCTGTGAGCGTGTGCATGGGAGTGTACACGTGGACATGTGTGTATGTGTGTGCATGTGAATGTGTGTGTGAGGGCGCACATGCATCTGTGTGAATGTGCGTGTGTGTGTGAATGTGCACACAATGATGTGAGTGTGTGCACGTGAGTGCATATGGTGCATGTGTGGGCAGGGAATCTGCAGACTGGAGCTTCCAGGGCTGCTGGTGGCTGCAGCAGGCTGAGGGTGAGGAGTAAGCTGACCTCCTCTCACTCTCCTGGCATCCACTGAGTCCCAGAGCTGGGCCATGGGTGCTGTGACGACCATGTGCATGAGAAAGACCCCATCTCTCCCTCTTGGGATCACGTTCTGGTGAGGGGAGACAGGAACACACAAATAAACCAACAACACGATGTCAGAGAATAATGCAGGGTGAGAAGAAAATGGAATGGGGGCTGTGGTGGGCATCCTGTCCTTTTCTTCTCCCTCCTCTTCTCTGATTTTGGGAGTGCAGCATGGAATGAAAAGTGAGGTGTGAGAGCAAGGAGGTGATGAAACGCTTAGGTGTGGTGGGTGAGGGGTCCGGGAAGACCCACATGCTGACGCTTCCTGGCCTTGTCAGCTTGTCCCCCGAAACGCTCCCCTGGGGTGAAGGACAGGAAGCCCAGGTCTTGCCCCGGAGGTCTGGTGGCCCTCTCTCTCACCAGGCAGAGCTGCCATCCTTGGCTCATCCGGAAGCCAAAAGCATCCCCACTCTTCCATTTCCAAGTCTGGTAGTTTGCTGCTGGGGAGAAAAATGAAGAAGGAAAAAGGGGGAAAATCCCATTTCAATTCTTTGGTCAAGGTACAAGTTTCTCTCCTCCCTTTCTTCCCTTCCTCCCTCCCTCCCTCTTTTTTCTTTTATTTTCTTTCTTTCCCCCAAGAGTAGAAAGAACCAGGGAATATAAACAAAAACGCTCTTAGAACAAATCAGGCCATCTTGTTCCCAAACCCCAGGAAACTCCTAGAAGCTGGGATCTGAGCAAAGGGACAAACGGAGCTGCAAGACCAGTGGGGGTGGGAACTGGGTTGAGTCAGGGAAGGTCTGTGGGTTCCGTGGAGCCCCCGAAACAGCTGCCTCTTGGGGTCCAGATGTACTACCAGAAGGAAGGTCCAAGACAGGCCAGAGGGGAGGGCTGAGGCCGCCTGGAGCTCACCGAATTCCTGCCAGGGTGAGTCATTGCCAGGACACCCTGCTGTGCCGATTTGCAGCAAGAGCCTTGGTGTCCCAGGACTCTTGGGCCCCCTCTAGATAGGTCCTTCCAACCCACAAAGAGCTCTCCTTTGCACATCGATGCCCAAAGGACTGTCATAATCACTCAGCCCATTTATGGCTTTGTTTTCTTCCAAAATGTAGCCCCCCTGCAAGGAAAAAGCCCCAGTCATATCAGTCATTTACTCTTTGATATAAATGAGTCATCCAGCCCTTTTCCAATGGCAGGTTTGAATGAGAAGAAGACACAGAGCATGAGGACGCTGCATTTCACAGAGCAAGGGTCTCACTTTCATGGAGGTTGGGGGTTGCATGAGGGGGAAGATCCAGAAAAGGCAGAGGAGGAGCTGGACACAGCATCCTCAGACTCAGGGTGGGCCAACACTGCCCTGAATGAAACCAAGGCTTTGTAAGACCAACATAAACCAGAGCTCAGCAAGTGTATCAGAGCGAATTCTGTGAAAGACAGAGCTAAGTCTTATCAAGCACTGACTAGGTACCAGGTACCTCCCAAGTGCTGTTCCTGCAGTAAAGGAATTCTCACAGCCCCCAGAGACAGAATGGACACTCAGAACCAGCTGGAGCAAGAGGGAGTGCTGGGAGAGGGATCGCGCCTGCCGCTTCCGGAGAGCTTGCCTTTCCCACCACACTATGCAGCCTCTGGAACCAGGTTGTTTGCAGCACAGGTAGGCTTATTCCAGGGCCTTATGACCCTGCAACGCTGGGAGGTTGTAAGGCTTACAGATGGGAAGTGACCTGACCAAGATCACACAGCAAAATACCACATGGGCACCCCACAGCCTCCCTGCTGCCCAGATTGGTATAGCAAACGTGCCCTTGTCTGAGTCACTAGTAACTTGCTATTGAATGAATGAATGAACCAACAAATGAAGAAATGGGAACAGAGGCTCAGGGAGGCTCCATGTCTTACCCGAGGGCGTATGTTTGGGATTCTCAGGGCAAGCCTCTTCAGAACCAGCTGTCCCAGTCCTGCCTAGCCTCTATGCAGCACTTGGCTTCTTCTCCTAGCAATTCTCCTATTTTGTCACATTTGAGTTCACAGCTTCCAGAGTGACATAGGGCCTTGACTTTCTGTTTCTGATGGGCAGGAAAGGTCATGCAGCTCATTAGTGGTGGTGAGGTTGGTGCTGTGTCCCCATCTCTAGCCAATCATATCAAACAGTGGTTGGTCTCTGTGACCCTGTCCCTGCCATGCCTGGACTATGAAATCAAAGGGGTTTTCTTGACCCTAAAGGACAGTCAAGACCGATTCAGGAAGAACGGCTTGGACATCCACCCATTTCTCCACGCCGTGCCTCCCCTTTCCAAGCAGCATTTTAGCGTTGTGCACCCAGACCTTCAGACTTCATGGTCAGCTCATTAAGGGATCATGGGTGCAAACGGCCTGTTGACCTCAAGGGAGAAAGTAGAGGGTTTTCCAGGAAAGGGGTGCTGGTGAGAAGATCTCCTCTCGCACTCGTGGCTCATCTTCAGTGAGCTGGATGCCCAGAGGCATTCCCTCTCCAGGGTGTCGGGTTCTCCCGGTTTCCTGAGCTATGGCAACTCAGAGGTGCAAAGCAAAGGTTTCCAGCCTAGAGAGAGCAATGCTGCACCTTTACCAGCCGTAGCCCATAGCTGCTTATTCCATCTCACCAAAGTGCAATCAACAAGCACTCACTGGGCACCTACTGCATGTCAGGCACTGTGCTGGGCCCCTCAAGTCCAAAGCTGGGTGAGGAACCAGATTGCCCGGGGTCAGTCTTAGGTTCCCAGCCAGGCTGTCAGCATGTCATCCTGATGGCGGGGACCACCTTCTGTCTCTCCTAGCATCATGCACTGGGGTGGGACTGGCCTCATGGGGGAGGCCAGTATAGAGAGGATGATGGGTTAGATTTCGTTTATCTCCATTGTTGAAGGGATTTCTTTCAGACATCTTGAGTTCTTCCAGCCTAAAGCCTGGAGGTTTTTTTTGATTGTGGAAGTATACAAGGAGGGGGGGTCTTGGAAGGAGCATGGGATCTTGGAAGGAAGAGACCAGAGAAAGAGCTTTCTCACTAGAGCACAACAGAGAGATTAGGAGGGCAGGCTGTGGAGTCAGACAGCCTTGTCTGAAACCATGGCTTCTCATCAAGTTGTGTGGCCATAAGTGAGTTACTGAGCCTTGCTGAGTCTTAGTCTCCTCATCTGTAAAATGAGGACAATAAGAATACTTCCCTCATAGAATTGCTGTGAGCCTGAACAGAGCTAATATGTACAAGGGCTTAGTTCAGTACCTGGCACATATTGAGGGCTGGATAAATAGGAGCTATTATTTTCCCATCGGAATAGAGGAAATATTCCAGCCCCAATGCCATCACTGGATATCAGGCCTAAAGGCACCCTCCAAAGCAGTTATTCCATTATGGCCATTCTACAAAATGGAAGACTGATGCCCAGATATGGGAAGCAGCCTGCCAAAGGTCACATGGGTTGCTAATAAAATGCAACATTAGGGTCAAAATCCCAGTCTGCTGACTCCCCAGTTGGTGCCTTTTTCACTCTGTTTTGCCCAGAGTTTCTGGTAGAATGGACTCAAAGAACCCCTTAAATCCGTATCCCAGGCCCCCCTTCTTCTCCAGCTCCCAGCACAGTGGGGAGATTGATGGGCTCTGCCCCTCCCCTGTAAGAGTCTCAGAAGCTGATTCCACTCTGAGCCAAGGAAGTCTGGAGTGTGCAAAGGTGTCTCTTCAGGCCCTGGAGCCAGAAGTGACATCAGCAAGGCACAAACATCAAGGAGCAGCAGCTCCCTTCCTGGAGCTCTAGTCCCCTCCTCTCCCAGCCTCCCTCTGGTCCATCCCCATGGCTGTCTGTGCTAGGCTCCTGGGAGATGGGAGGAAACCAGACATTAGTGGTGACAGGTGAGGCAGTCATTGTGTCTCTGGCACCTGAGCACAAGCTTCCCTCCCAAGAGGAGACTGCGGAAGCTGGCCCGAAGCCTGGGCTCTGGGCTGGGGGTCCCATCACGGGGCATTTTGCACCCAAGGGAAATGTGGGTACAGACAAAACATCCCCTCTTGCACCTGGAGTCTTGTCTCTGGCCAAACCTTTTTCCTGCTCCTTCTCCCTTGCCACCACCTCACATTTGTCAAAATTCCAGCTTGATGACATGAAACTTGCACATATGGCCAAGGAGGAAGCAGAGGGAGACATGGTTATCATCAGCCTGGTCCATAGGAAGTGGAGAGTTAGCTTACTGTCTTGAGGAGCCACTAGCCCTGAGTGCTAGTGTAGGCTCTGCACAAATCCCCCATGTGGCCTGGGACAAGTCAAAGCTCCACTTTGGGACTGTCTCTGCAGCCAACATTCCTTTAGAGGCTACTCCAGGGCCGATACTCTAGTATTCTTTAATGACGCCTGCCAGGAAGCTTCAATTGATAACCAAATACTAAGCCCTCGACCCACGCTGTGTACCTACTAACTGCTTTACCCCGGTCTTCTGGCAGGATAGGTATATCAGCTAGCTAGTGCCTCAATAATGCTGCATAACAAATGATCCCAAACCCAGTGGCTTAACACAACAATCAGTTATTCTCAAGGAGGTTGGCTGTGGCTCAGCTAATCCAGGCTGGGCTTGGCAAAGAGGCTATGCCTCAGGCTGCTTCTTGTTGCAGGTCTCTGGGTCAGCTGGTGACATTCTGCTCCCAGAGACACTGTGTCTCTCACCCTCCCAGGACAAGGAAGTAGCTAGGACATGCTCCTCTCATGGCAGCTATAGAAGCAGAAGAGGAAAGCAGGCACACAGGAAGCTTCCCAAGGAGCCGGTAAATTTTCACTTCTGCCCAGAGTCAAGAAGCAGAGACACAGGCTCCATCACGATGATGCTGTGGCAAGGCCTGGCTGGCGAGGCCAGTGAAGATCGGTGCCAATCATCCAATCTACTGCATGAAAATGATTCCTCATTTGAGGATTCGAGAGTTGAGTATTAGGCCCTCCTTATCATCAAGCAAAAGAGATGAGTTTTTCAATTTCTGGGAAGGTTGTCAGGTGATAGAAGTGAAGAGAGGGTTTAAGATAGGGTTTAAGATAGGGTGAGATTTCCCTAGAGTCTAAGATCAGAGGTTGGGGAAAGTTTGGAACCCAATTATGGGAAGGTTGCCCAAGAAGAGTCAAGTGAGCTGCCTTGGCAGGAGGCTTCATTGAGAAATAATGTTTGGGGGTCCGGGAGCCACATGGGCCCTGAGACACACCTGACAACCCAAGAGCAGGAAATTCCCATCACTCTGGCGCAGGCCAACAATGGTTGACCCATGACTTTGCTTGAGCCCCTTATGAACTGATCATCAGTCCAGAGAGAAACAACCCCCCCAGGCCACTGGGCTTTGCTGAGCTCATGGCTGATGAAAATCCCATCACCTACTCGCTAAGTTACCCAGGAGCAGGTCTGCCCCATCACCGGTGGGGTCTAGGATAAGCGTACAAATGGTGTCCCACATGCCATATGCTAGAAGTTTTCTCCTCACCATCTGATTCAAGCTGGGAAACATCTGTCGCCAAGGGGCCTCCCAGTCCCCCACCTACAGGGGCAGTCCAAGAAGGCTAAGGCATGGCCCTTGCCTTCTCAGAGTTGTCCACCCAGATGGGAAACCTAGCCTATGTTCAGGAAGCATCAAAAAGCCACATCAGAAGAAATGTCTCCTTAGAGCAACCAAAGACCTTCACAAGGCATAAGCCATCACCAGCATTAATGGAAGCATCGGAATGTGAGGACGGAGAAATGGCTGCGCATGGAGTTCCTTCGGGTTATTTGTTCAACACCTACCACAGGCCAGGCTCTGTAAGAGCACCTGGAGCCAGTGCTGAATGAGATGTGGTTTCTGCTTCTGAGAAACCCACCATCTTAAAAGAGAGATCCAGGGAGGCTTCATGGGCAGGAACGGATTTCACCTACATTTGAAAGAACAGGAAAACCTGGGGTAGATGGGGGGGGAGGGGCGGGGGTGGACGCTTTCCAGGCAGAAGAAAGCAATCCCCGGAAGGAGAGAGGGACTTCCTTCCACAGGAAATTTGGCTTGCAAGAGTTCCACAGGAAAGGGTGATGGGTGGTTAAAAGGAGTGCCCCTCTAACGGTAACATTTTGATAAGTATGGCAATTAGAGGAGAAGGGCCTATCAGATACCAACGATGCCACCCACATCCACAGTCACCCCCCTGCATGGTTCTTGTCCCTGCTGATTGTCATGGCCTGGACACATGTTTCAGAGACTTCTCAGGTCCATGTCATGCTCTTTCCACATTTTTTCCTCCTAAAGCCACGGTTTCTGCTTCTGGAAATATAATCCCCCTTCTGAGAGAAGTGCTATGGAAACCTTACCACAAATACACTCCCTTCCCTGATGGTACTAATCGAAGGAAAGGGCTGGTGGAAAAATGATTTTACCAAAACACAGTTTTTATTATTTTTAAGTTAATCCACTTACTCGAGTGAACTAACCACGAGGGACTCCACAGCAATGGTCTGTAGGGGACCTGCTGGAAGAGATTGATTGCGGATTCATTCAGTCATTCAACATTTTACTGGGCAGCCACCACAGGCCAGAGGCTGGGGTACAAGGTTAAGTCAGTCTCAGTGTCTGCCCTTAAGGAGCTCAGTCTGAGAGGGAGATAGACACATTCCCATGAGTATCAAGCAGAGTGGTCACTACAGCAAGAGCCCTGTGCATGGAGTATTACTAGAACACAGAAGAGGAGAACTGAACAGGGTTGGAGGGTGGGGTCACCAGGGTAGGCTTCTAGGAGGAGGAAAATAGGAGCTCATGCTTTTGGAGGAATAATAGATACTTACAGGAGAAAAGCGGTGGGGGGAGGGTAGGATGGAGCCGGCAGAGAGATAACTTGTGCAACAGTCATAACATGCAGAAAGGCCCAAAGGGGAGAAAAAGTGGGATGAATCAAGAAAACACTCCCAAACTGGAGTTGATGGGATGTAACGTGAAGACGGGTAGTGGCAAATGTTGGGTCTGGAGCGGTCAGCAAAAGCCAGACCCTGGAGGCCTGTAAGCCTTGGTAAGAGTTTGGACTTCATCATGAAAACATGAAAGGTTCTAAGCAGGGGAGAGATATAAATAATTTTGTGTTTTAGAAAAGATGCTGGTGCAGAAGTGGCATGAAGGATGCATGGAAGCTGGGGGATCAGCTGGGAGTAGGAGATAAATGTCAGGAGACTGTCCCAGGGAGGTGGTTGGGGGGAATGGAGAGAAGGGGATGTATTTGAGAAAGACTTAGGGAGCTAAAATAGTAGGTCTTGGTGGTTTTCGGATACGAGGAGAGGAGAAAGAGGGAGAATCTTAGGATGAAAGCCAGACTTACAGCATGAGTGGAAGGTGCTACCCTTGACTGAGATGAAGAATTCTGGGTGAAGGAAGTTTAGGAGGGGAAAACTAGGATCCATTTTGGATGTGGGGTTGGAGGACGCTGCGGGTGGGACTTCCAGTGGCGATGACCAGCCAGCAGGTGAATATCTCGACTCACCCCTATGGAGGAAGATGCAGGCTGGAGTTAAGACCTGAGAGGCATGAGCTTTAGGAAGAACAGAAGGGGATGGGCCCACCTATGTGTTCATCAAGGTGATGTAGGCTGTGAGGAACAGAACACACTCAAAAGTTGCTCAAACAATAAGATCATTTATTTATTTATTTCATTTGAATACATTTGGAAGTAGGTGCTTAATCCATTTGGAAGTAGCTTCTTCATCATCTCAATATGACATTGGAGACCCAAATCTTTACCTATTTCAGACCTGCCATCTCAGTTCATCCATAAGCATATGCCTTGTGATAACATAGAAGGCAGATGACATACCCAAAGGATGGGTAGCCCCAGGGGAAGAGATTAGGAAACAATTTGTTCACAAACACATGCCTGTCTTTGGCTGTGTTTAGTAGTATACAAGAAAGGAATAGGCTCAGAAAATAATTGGCCTGTTAAGAAGCAGAATTGAAAAGGGAATTAAATGTTCACTAGTTAGTGCTTGTGGGGTTGGAAGAGGCAACTGCTTCCTAACCCTAAGGCTGATTTAAACTTATCCTGTGCGGACTTCTGCTGTGGACAATGATGGAATAACAGATACTGGGACTAGCCGTCACCCACCGTAAACAAGTAGAACACTGGATAAAATATATGAAACAGCTGTTTTCAGACACTGACTAACCCTTAGAATGGGACTGTGTTCCCTGAGAGAAAGTAAACAAATAAGATGAACTCTGTGATCAACCTGACTTTTTGCCTAGAGGCAATTAGCAGACCATGGCTCTAGTATGAGGAAGGAGAGCAGAGCACAGAAGCCTCACTGTTTTGAGGAGTCAGAGATCACAATTCTGAGAACTGTGCAGCTGGAATTTGCGGAGCAGAATACTGAAGAGACATATGCAGAGAAAGAGCTTCAGAAACTGCATAGGAGGCACTTTGAGTCTTTGGCTAAAAATTAGGTGTGCATGAGTAGGATGAGATTCCATGAGGCTGGACAAAGAAAAAATATTGGAGAAAGAGTACTTATTTGGGAGTTGTAAGCTGAACAATATTCTGTGCTCAGAGTTGGGAGATGTTCAAGTTCAGGCCAACCAGAGTGGAGAGACCTCATTGAGCCCTCAGAATATTTAGTGGAAAACTCAGAAAGCCTGCACTGTAGAAGTAGAGCTAAACTAACAAGCCTCCATCCTGGAGTGAAGGCTATCCTAGACCCATCCTAAGTTTAAAGACAAGTCTTGAAAGGACCAAACCAATCTTCAAATAAGTTGCTGGAATAAAACTCAACACTCTTTAAAGAAAGATAACAGGCCGGGTGTGGTGGCTCAAGCCTGTAATCCCAGCACTTTGGGAGGCCGAGGTGGGCGGATCACCTGAAGTCAGGAGTTCGAGACCAGCCTGGCCAACATGGCAAAACCCCGTCTCTACTAAAAATACAAAACTTATCCGGGCATGGTGGTGGGCATCTGTAATCTCAGCTACTCAGGAGGCTGAGGCAGGAGAATTGCTTGAACCTAGGAGGTGGAGGTTGCAGTGAGCCGATATCATGCCACTGCACTCCAGCTTGGGCGACAGAGCAAGACCCTCTCTCAAAAAACTATATCTTTGAAAAAATATTGGCCAAACATTTTCCAAATTTGATGAAAACTATAAACCCATAGATCCAAGACACTCAATGAATTTCAGTCAGGATAAACACAAAGAAAACTACACCAAGGCACATCAAGTCAAAATGCTAAAAACAAATGATGAAGCAAAAAACTTGAAATGCAGCCAGAGAAAAATCTTAGCCTGGTGGCAAGGATCAAATTGATGATATCATTGTCATACCCATTATTGAAAATTGTGAATGGACTAAGAGATGAATCTTTTTTATTAGACATGCTGACTCAGGCAAAGAGACTGGAGGAAATGTGCTCACACCTAAGTCTGATAGGTTTAAGTTACTTACAACAAAGTACCCCAAAACTTATTGGCTTAAAGAAAGTAGAGTTCTCAGCACTTTGGGAGGCTGAAGCGGGTGGATCATGAGGTCAGGAGATCGAGACCATCCTGGCTAACACAGTGAAACCCAGTCTCTACTAAAAAATACAAAAATTAGCCGGGCGTGGTGGCGGGCACCTGTAGTCCCAGCTCCTTGGGAGGGCTGAAGCAGGAGAATGGCGTGAACCCGGGAGGTGGAGCTTGCAGTGAGCCGAGATCGTGCCACTGCTCTCTAGTCAGGGCAACAGAGCGAGACTCTGTCCCAAAAAAAACAAAAGAAAGAAACTAGAGGTCAATGTGGACAAGAGAGAGGTTCAGAAAATTTTAAATGTATGTTTAAAATTAAAACTATGGATGAGGCTACTGGTACATGGAGTTGTCCAGAATCAAATACATAAGAAGACTGTTACATTTTAAAGTTAGTTATATTGCACCTTCCCCCTCCCCGCAAAAATCAGGCGCTTAGACTTAAACCTTTGTTCGAGGTTTAACTCTTGGGCTTCCAAAATTCTACAGTTTGAGAAAACTACTCAGCCCCCAAGAAGGGCATATTTTCCATGCTTACCTTATCCAAGGAGGATAGTGGGGGGAAAATGTACTTTCCAGAATGGCAAATTGTGTAGCTCCAAAAATCACACCTGCATGATGACGCTTAAAAGCTGGAAGGCAGAAGGAGAGTCTTTCACTCATCTTCCTCTTTTTATCAGAGAGAAACCTTTCTCAAAACACCCAGGAGTGCTGCTTGGCCTGCAGGTCTCTGTTGAGCCTCTGTCCCACAGGATAGGGTTTGTTAAAGTTGTTAAGAATAAGTCCTACTTTAAGAGGTACCAAGTGAAATTTAGAAGATGATGATAGGGTAAAACTGATTATTATGCTCAGAAACACTGGCGATACAGGATAAAAATAAACATGACACACCCAAATACAGGATGATAGTTTGTGTAACAAACAGTGATATCATTTGTCAGATTGCTTACTCCCATCTAGAAGGGGATATGATAGTCTGCACAGCATATGCACATGAACTGCCAAAATATGGCGTGAAGGTAGGCCTGACAAATGACGCTGCAACGTATTGTACTGGCCTGCTGCTGGCCCACAGGTTTCTCAATAGGTTTGGCATGGATAAGATCTGTGAACGCCAAGTGGAGGTGACTGGAGATGAATATAATGTGGAAGGCATTGATGGTCAGCCAGGTGCCCTTACCTGCTATTTGGATGCAGGCCTTGCTAGAACTGCAATAAGGTTTTGGGGGCACTGAAGGGAGGTGTGGATGGAGGCTTGTCTATCCCTCACAGTACCAAATGATTCCCTGGTTATGATTCTGAAAGCAACGAATTTAATGCGGAAGTACACCAGAAGCATATCATGGGCCAGAATGTTGCAGATTGCTCTTGCTACTTAATGGAGGAAGATGAAGATGCTCACAAGGAATAGTTCTCTCAATACATAAAGAACAGCGTAACCCCAGACATGATGGAAGAGATGTATAAGAAAGCTCATGGTGCTATATGAGATAATCCAGCCTGGGAGAAGAAGCCCAAGAAAGAAGTTAAAAAGAAGAGTGGTACTGCCCCAAAATGTCCCTTGCTCAGAAGATCAGATAGCTCAAAAGAAGGCAAGCTTTTTCAGAGCTCAAGAGCGGGCTGCTGAGAGCTAACCCAATTTTCTGTGAGAAATTTTCATACAAAGACAATAAACTTATTGACAGCAGCAACAACAACAAAAACACAAAAATAAATAACATCCGGCAGGCTACTCCTCAGGTCCCACTGGCGGAAATTAGATCATATGACAATATTTCACCAACATTCATGGAACTTCACGTACAAAAAAGGCAGTCTTACTAGTTCCTAGTAACAAGTTGCCCCAAAACCTTAGTAGTTTAAAGCAACAAGCATTTATTTTGTCACCATTTCTGAGGTTTAGGAATCTGGGCACAGCTTAGATGGATGGTTCTGACTCAAGCTCTCTTGTGAGGCTGCAGTCAAGCTGATGGGCAGGGCTGCAGTCATCTCAACTGGGGGAGGCTCCACTTCCAAGAGGGCTCACTCATATGGCTGCTAGTTGGAGTCCTTCATTCCTCACTGGCTATTGGCTGGAAGACTCAGTTCCGTGCCAAGTGGGCCTCTCGAGACACTTGAAAGCCTGAGTGTCCTCAATATACGGCAGCTGGCTTCTCCCAGAGTAAGTGATCCATGAGACAGAATGAGAGAAAGACCAAGTGGAAACCACACTGTTTTTTATAAGCTAATCTTGGACATGACATACCATTACTTCAGTCAGATTCTATTGGTCACATTTTCCAGCTGGTACAATGGGGGAGGTGGCTATGCAAGGTGAACTCCAGGAGGTGGGAGTCTTTGGGGACCATCTTGGAAACTGGCTACCACAGAGCCCTTGAAGCAGACAGAGAAGACAGCAAGAGACCTCAGGTGAGTCTAAAGAACCTGCTATCACAGGCCACAGAGAGGAGAGTTCCAGAAGAGAAGCATTCAATACTTTTTAAAATTAAAAGTGAGAACCAGCAGCTAAGCATTGAGAAATATTCACTGGATTTGTCAATCAGGGTCATTACATTCAGAGCAGTTATGAGCAACTCCAGTTGACCAGTTGGCTGTGGACTGAGGTTTGAGTAAATGCTGGGCAAGTGGAGAACTGCAGGTGTAGACTACAGGCAACCCTTGAACAACATGGGTTTGAACTGCATGGGTCCACTTATAAGCAGATTTTCTTCCACCTCTGCCACCCCTCAGACAGCAAGACCCATGCTTTTCCTTCCTTCTCCTCCTCCTCTTCCTCCTCCTCAGCCTACTCAAAGTGAAGATGATGAGGATGAAGACCTTTATGATGATCCTCTTCCACTTAATGAATAGTAAATATGTTTTCTCATCTTCATGATTTTCTTAACATTTTCTTCTCTCTAGCTTACTTTATTATAAAGATACAGTATATAATAAATATACAAAATATGTGTTCATCAACCATTTATGTTTTAGGTGGAGCTTCTGGGCAACAGTAACCTATTAGTAGTTAAATTTAGGAGGAGTCAAAAGTTATATGCATATTTTTGACTGCACAGTGGGTAAGCACTCCTAAGCACCACATAGTTCAAGGGTCAACCGTACTTTTTTAAGAGGGCTGGATGAGAAGGGGAGAAGGGATATTTGGATAAAAGCTAGAGGAAGACAGGGGAAGATTTCATTTTTTGGATGTGAGAGCTCGAGTATATTTTTAGGCAGAGGGGAAGCAGCCAGTGGACTGGGAGAGTCCAGTCCTGGAAGATCCAGGAGAGGGAAGGATGACTGATGAGGTAGCCTCTTGGAGGAGGCAGGAGAATTGGAGGTCAAAGACACAGGTAAGCTGGTTGGCTTTGAACAGAGAGACACCTCTTCCTCTGAGGCTGCAGGGAGGGAGGCCGGATGAGTCTGGCTGGGGCAAGACTTGATGGTGAGGATGCCTGGGAATTGAGAATTCATACCTGATGGCCTCAATTTTCTTGGAAAGAGGAGGAGGCAAGGTTGTAGTGAGTTGAGAGTGAACAATGATGTCAATTACCATGGTGATTGCTTACATATGAAGGAAGGTTCAGAAACAGTCTGTTCTCATAAGCAGGGCAAGCCCTTCCCTTGTGATCTCATATATACTTTCTATCTCTCAGCATCTCATTTTCACCGTCAGTGATGTCTTCAGACAGCACCTGAGTTACCACAAGGTATGGGTTAGTGGAATGGAAATGAATGAGGTGGGAGGTATCAGAACTCAGTGGGTGTGAAGAATCATGACATCTTAGCAAGGCAGATACTCTGAGTTCTCATGTGATGTTCCATCCAAGGGTCTGTCTCACCATCAATAGTTCATCCATCCTCTGCGTCATCATCCCACTGACAGTGAACTCGCTACCTTTAAGGAAGTCTTTCCATTTCCAAACATTTTCAAATCCTTAAGCTTTTCCTTCAGTAGTGAAGTCTCACTCTCTGATTCCCTAAGGTCCTACAGGGAATCCTAGAGCAAGTCCTACCTGGAAGCCCTTCAGAGATCTTAGTCTCTCCTCTAGAATAAATGTTCCATTTTTCCTACCCTCCCTTATCTCACAAGATTTCCTGACCCCTCACCAGATCTTCCTTCTCCCCAAGATTTCCTCCAGGGCAATATTGGTCCTCAAGATTCAGCCATGACCTGGCTCACCTGCCTTCCTCTGAGCTCTCCAAAGTGCTTGCCTGGCAATTCGCAGCCACCCAATGTTCATGTGTAATTGATGGAAACTTATTTGAAATTCTTCCTTTCCCAGGATGGTTTGATCAGACTGGTGGTCTTGCAGGTCTTCTCATCATTCTCTGTCCAGACGTCAGGTTCCCTTGGCATCTTTGCTGTCGACAGCCTACCCAAGTGAGGCGTTCATCCCAGACCATGTGCTCAAATACATTTCTGTGCCCAGACCTGTTCCTAAGCATAAGTCAAATAGGTGATCAAAGACTGTATTTGGGCATGCAGAGAGAGGCTCCAGATTCTCATTTTGGATCTGTCTGTGGCTAGTAGCATTACTTTCACAGGTCCTGTCTGAGTTTCAGGGGAAATCTTGACAGAGGTTAGTGTTTGGAAATATTAACCAATGTTTTTCCCCTCTAGCATTTCTCCTTTTCACACTTTGCCCCTTTCCTTCTCACCGTCACCCAAATTCTGTCCTGTGCTCATTGTCTCAGAGAAGTGTGACCCCAGAAAGCAGAGCAAGGAGTCTCTTGGCTTTGAGTTGAAAGCCAGTGAGGCAGAAGAAAATCCCCATACCAGCAAAATTTGGAAGAAAACATGAGCAAGGCAATGCTTCCATCTCTCAGATTTGTAAAGGAGCTCCCATCTTGGCGGTGGAGTGGAAAGTTGAGAGAGGTCAGGAGCCACAAGAGTATAGATAATGGTGGTTTCCAGAAGAGGGTACCAGAGAGAACTGGAGGACCTGAGAGGAGACGAGACTTGGGTCCCATTATCCAGAGAGCACTGGGAGGTGGCAAGACCCCAGGCAAGAGAAATAGCTTCATGGACTGTTCCAGCAGCAAAGTCCTAGTCAGCCTGGCAGAGCTTTCCCAAACACTAGCATGGACCTGGAGAACAGAATGACCCCATTGCTCATAACAGCAGTGTGGGACTAGACAAGAAGAGCAGATCAGCAAGGGCCTTGCAAAGGGACAAGCTGCAGGGACCAATGAACAAGGACACGCACAGTGATGGGCATCACAAATGACATTGAAGACCAGGTGCCTGGACGCCACTTGAGCCTCCAGGAAGTTAGATGCCACTATGGAAAAGAAGAGAGACTCCATATTGACAGTGATTATGTTTCTACCATGGTGGCAGCTTGCCACCTACCCCTGAGCAGTCTTATCCACACCTGGACCTGCTGTAGATGATGAGATTGTGGACTTTGAGTTGATGCTATAATGGGATGAGACTTTTGAGGAGCTTAGGAAGGGGTGAGTATATTTTGCATGTGGGAGGGTCTTGCATCATTGCAGCTAGAGGGAGCACTATGGTAGTTAGCCTCCAGTGATCTTCATATTCTGCTATTCATGCCTTTGGTAGTCCCCTCCCACATTAAATCAGGACTGACTTGTGTGAGAGTGTGTGGCATCCAAGGGCAGACCATAAAAGACATTGCAGCCTCCATCTTGGTCTCTTGGATACCTGGCATTGGAGGTAGACAGCAGCCATGTCTTGGGGATACTCAAGAAGCCTTGGAGCCCACATGCAGAGGAACTGAGTCCTGCCATGAAACACCATTGAGCCACCTTAGAAGTGGATCCTCAAGCCCCACTCAAGCCTCAGGTAAGTATAGCCTGCACTGACATCTGACTGCAGACTCACATGAGACCCAAGCTAGAACTTCAGCCAAGTCACAAATAATTTGTGATGCATAGAAACTGTGAAAAATCATGAATGATTATTTTTGTTTTAAATCACAAAGTTTTGGGGGGTTCTTATGCAGTATTTGATCACTAATTCATCACCACCCACTATCAGAGCTTCCAATGTTTTTATCCCTCCTAAATAAAGAATAGAGAAGTTGTGTGGTGGTCCCAGGTCACACAGCAGAGCTTCAATACAATATTCAGCTTCTATGTTCTTATATAGAGTTCCTATATCTGCTTCACCTCTTTACCTACCTCTCTCGTTTTTAGACCATACCTTCACTTAGCCCATGCTCCTATGTCCCCACCATCATCACCTCTTTTGGAAACAGGTTTATTTCTCCCCTCTTCTCAAATCCTTTGTGCTCAAAACCTAGCCACATACAACGTGGAGATGGTAATGATCACAGCTTGTGCCTAATGTCATCCAACTTGGCCAATTTGTGACAGGTAGACTTGGTAGCTGCAATATTTGCTAGCAGGTTTTCACATACCAGGCTGGTTCAGAAACCACCATGATGCTTCAAGATATGTAATTCTTTTTTTTAATAGACTTTATTTTTTTATTTTTTAAATTTTATTATTACACTTTAAGTTCTAGGGTACATGTGCACAACGTGCAGGTTTGGTACATATGTATACATGTGCCATCTTTGTGTGCTGTACCCATTAACTTGTCATTTACATTAGGTATTCCTCCAATGCTATCCCTCCCCCATCCCCCCGCCCCATGATAGGCCCCAGTGTGTGATGTTCCCCACCCTGTGTCCCAGTGTTCTCATTGTTCAATTCCTACCTGTGAGTGAGAATATGCAGTGTTTGGTTTTCTGTCCTTGTGATAGTTTGCTCAGAATGATGGTTTCCAGCTTCATCCATGTCCCTGCAAAGGACATGAACTCATCCCTTTTTATGGCTGCATAGTATTCCATGGTGTATATGTGCCACATTTTCTTAATCCAGTCTATCACTGATGGACATTTGGGTTGGTTCCAAGTCTTTGATATTGTGAATAGTGCCACAATAAACATACGTGTGCATGTGTCTTTATAGTAGAGGGAATCCTCCCTAACTCATTTTATGAGGCCAGCATCATCCTGATACCAAAGCCTGGCAGAGACAAACACACAAAAAAAGAATTTTAGACCAATATCCCTGATGAACATCGATGCAAAAATCCTCAATAAAATACTGGCAAACCAAATCCAGCAGCACATCAAAAAGCTTATCCACCATGATCAAGTTGACTTCATCCCTGGGATGCAAGGCTGGTTCAACATATGCAAATCAATAAATGTAATCCATCATATAAACAGAATCAAAGACAAAAACCACATTATTATCTCAACAGATGCAGAAAAGGCCTTCAACAAAATTCAACAGCGCTTCATGCTAAAATATCTCAATAAACTAGGTATTGATGGGATGTATCTCAAAATAATAAGAGCTATTTATGACAAACCCACAGCCAATATCATACTGAATGGGCAAAAACTGGAAGCATTCCCTTTGAAAACTGGCACAAGACAGTGACGCCCTCTCACCACTCCTATTCAACATAGTGTTGGAAGTTCTGGCCAGGGCAATCAGGCAGGAGAAAGAAATAAAGGGTATTCAATTAGGAAAAGAGGAAGTCAAATTGTCCCTGTTTGCAGATGACATGATTGTATATTTAGAAAACCGTCTTGTCTCAGCCCAAAATCTCCTTAAGCTGATAAGCAACTTCAGCAAAGTCTCAGGATACAAAATCAATGTGCAAAAATCACAAGCATTCCTACACACCAATAACAGGCAAACAGATCCAAATCATGAGTGAACTCCCATTCATAACTGCTTCAAAGAGAATAAAATACCTAGGAATCCAACTTACAAGGGATGTGAAGGACCTCTTCAAGGAGAACTACAAACCACTGCTCAATGAAATACAAGAGGACACAAACAAATGGAAGAACATTCCATGCTCATGGATAGGAAGAATCAATATCATGAAAATGGCCATACTGCCCAAGGTAATTTATAGATTTAATGCCATTTCCATCAAGCTACCAATGACTTTCTTCACAGAATTGGAAAAAAACTACTTTAAAGTTCACATGGAACCAAAAAAGAGCCCACATTGCCAAAATCCTGAGCCAAAAGAACAAAGCTGGAGGCATCACACTACCTGACTTCAAACTATACTACAAGTCTACAGTAAGCAAAACAGCATGGTACTGGTATCAAAACAGAGATGTAGACCAACGGAACAGAGCAGAGCCCTCAGAAATAATACCACACATCTACAACCATCTGATCTTTGACAAACCTGACAAAAACAAGAAATGGGGAAAGGATTCCCTATTTAATAAATGGTGCTGGGAAAACTGGTTAGCCATATGTAGAAAGCTGAAACTGATCCTTTCCTTATACCCTATAAAAAATTAATTCAAGATGGGTTAAAGACTTAAATGTTAGACCTAAAACCATAAAAACCCCAGAAGAAAACCTAGGCAATATCATTCAGTACATAGGCATGGGCAAGGATTTCATGACTAAAACACCAAAAGCAATGGCAACAAAAGCCAAAATAGACTAATGGGATCTACTTAAACTAAAGAGCTTCTGCACAGCAAAAGAAACTACCATCAGAGTGAACAGGCAACCTACAGAATGGGAGAAAATTTTTGCAGTCTACCCATCTGACAAAGGGCTAATATCCAGAATCTACAAAGAACTTAAACAAATTTACAAGAAAAAATCAAACAACCCCATCAAAAAGTGGGCAAAGGATATAAACAGACACTTCTCAAAAGAAGACATTTATGCAGCCAAGAGACATATGAAAAAATGCTTATCATCGCTGGCCATCAGAGAAATGCAAATCAAAACCACAATGAGATACCATGTCACACCACTTAGAATGGCGATCATTATAAAGTCAGGAAACAACAGGTGCTGGAGAGGATGTGGAGAAATAGGAACACTTTTACACTGTCAGTGGGAATGTAAACTAGTTCAACCATTGTGGAAGACAATGTGGCGATTCCTCAAGGATCTAGAACTAGAAATACCATTTTACCCAGTGATCCCATTACTGGGTATATGCCCAAAGGATTATAGATCATGCTACTATAAAGATATGTAATTCTTGGCTTCGCTTTGAGCTTGTCAGATTGGCTCAAAGAAAGAAGACGCCTAACCAAAAACACAAGAACTTAATTAGGGAGAAGGGCCATAATGTGACCCATGAAGGCTCAGTTTCAACCCTTCGCCCCTTGAGTATGATGTTTTCACAATCCCCTTTGAGTTTTAGAGGCAGAAACCCAGGGGTGGAAACATGGCCAGAGGAAGACGGAAGAAGGGATGAACATGTGGCCTTGGATCATTCTGTGTCTCAGCTCCCACTGCCTCTCAGCCCAGAAGTCTCCTACCCTCTCCCCAGAGTGAAACTCTCACCCTCGAAGGGTAAGCCCCAAGCCACCCCTCACCATGAATCTTGCCAGCCCTACCTCCCCACACACCCCTTTCCCCAAGATTCTGAAAACACAGGGCTCCAACCCCAATTCTCACTTGCCCTTACTTCTCTCCGCCTTGTGTAATAGTTCATTTCTTCCACATCCTACTTCCCCCAACTCTGAGCTCCTTGAGAAACAGGAGCTGCATCTAACTCACTTCATTGCTCATGGAGGGCCTGACCAAACCTGGGCCTGGCTGAAGATGTTCAGAAATATCTGCTGAATTGGGCACAAAGCTACACAGTGTGACAGTTGACATGTGGTGCCTTGAGTTATGGGATTAATTTGAATTCTGTAAGAAGAACGTCTGTGTTGGGCTAAACTTGGCTGGCTGGGCAGCCAGCAAAATTGGGGCAGGCAGGCAGAGCAAATAGTATGTGGAATGAAAAATACATAGCAAAGCCCTTCGGTTTATTTAGCCATTTGAGGAAGGGCCTGAGTGGGAATGTGCAGCAGAGCCGTGCATTCTCCTGGGAAACATTCCCAACAGCCAGTCCCAGTTTCCCCAGGGAGTGACCCATATATAGCTCCCCGCTGATGCCTTCATAAGGGGGAACTTGCCTGCCATTCTCTCCTGCTTCCCTTTAGAGCACCTCCTTCTCCAGCATTTCACAGTAATGACCACGTTCCTACCTAGGAGAAAGGGATTGCCTGACAGTATGACTTCGACCCATTATGGACAACTGGATTTTCCTTCTTTACAGGCCCTATGTTTCAGCACCCCCAAGCAGAAGCATTTGGCAGGGAAACAGCTTTCTCGTTGAAAGTCCGAGCCTCACACAAAACACATCAGGAGTTTTTAGGTCAGGCAAGGTGGGGGTGGAGGTAAGTCAACTGCATGCCCTATTGTTAGGACTCTTTGGGTTGCCAGTGACTGAAAACCCAACTCATCAGGCTTGAGCCAAAAGAGAATTCATTGGACCACACTCCTAAAAAGCCCAACATAGCTCTAGCTTCAGGTGCAGCTTGTTCCAGGATTTCAAATTGTCACTAGGGAGCAGTCTTGGTCCATTTCTCAGCCCTACTCTCTTCCAGTTGTCTTAATTTTCAAGTTGGGGTAAGATGGCTGTCAGCAGCTCCAGGCTATACCTCCCAGGGTCAAATTCAGCAAGCCAGGCTGAAGTCCTAGGTGGTACAGGCATATAGTTCCAGATACTTGAGAGAGTGATGTGGGAGAATCACTTGAACCTAGGAGTTTGTCAGGCCTGGGCAACACAGTGAGACCCCATTGCTAAAAACTAAATAAAAAAAAAAATCCAATTCAGCAGCTAGTTTGGGTCAGGCCTTCTGTTACTTGCAATCCAAAGCATTCTAACTGATTCACTCAAAATACTTGTGAGCTACTTCCAAGCCTAGGCAGCCCATGAAAATGGCTGTATAGAGAGATGCCTGCCCCAGGTGTGACAGATAGAAGGTAGAGGGCTACTCCCCACAGAGTTCCTGGGAGGAGCCAGAGGTGTGGAGCGGCAGACTTTCCTTTAGAGATTCAGTGCTCCTGAGCATTTGAGAAGATGCTCAACATACATCCCTTTTAAGGTCCTGTGGCAAGAGGGTTAGACTTCCTCAGGTGGGCAGCTGTGTGCCTGCATCCCCAGGTGCCCTGTGGATGAAGTGTCTGGGCTCCGATGGGGAAAGTGGGGAAGGGAAGAGCTTAGATGCAGCTGGTGAAATGCCTCGTTTCTAAGTTTTCTGGTTTGTGTGGCCACCTATGTGACGGCAAGAAGTCAGGTGTGTGCACATGGGTCTGAGAGCTCAGGCAGGGACTGGGGCCTTTTCGTCAAGAGTCAGCTTCTGCTCCTGCTGACTCCTGCAGGGCCAGCTTGAATCTTGGTATAATGGGTGCTGGAATGTACCACCCAGAGTCCCTCTGGGGTAGGGTGACAACTGCTGATGGCTCACACATAGCTAAAGGGATCAGCTGCACACAAGACCACGCTCCCCCCTGGGGTAGCCTGCACCTTAGGATTCGTGCTGGGGTGTAGACACAGAAAGCCAGTGTCTACACAGACAGCCAGAGTTGGGCTCAATCCAGGCCAACTCTGAAGGGCATCCCAGCTACAAGCTCCCCTCAGGGTTGGCTGCGACCGCTCTTGCTACCGCACTACAAGTAAACTTCATCCTTTGCCCTGGCCTTCCCATGTTGCCCAGTATATCCCCTGCATGCAAATCTGTGTCCCAGAGTCCGCCTCCTCAAGAGTCCAAGCCATGGCACCAGGTGAGGCAGGTGGTGTCTGTGCGGCCTGATATGAGAGACTGGATCCCAATCACTTCTTTTCCTGCACTGATGGGAATAGTGCTAAAGAAGGAGTTGAGAAGCACAGACCCTCTTGTTTATGTTTTTTGGGGTTTTTTTTGTTTGTTTTTGAGACGGAGTCTCTCTCTGTTGCCCAGGCTGGAGTGCAATGGTGTGACCTCAGCTCACTGCAGCCTCCACCTCCCTGGTTCAAGCGATTCTCCTGCCTCAGCTTCCCGAGTAGCTGGGATTACAGGCATCTGCCACCACACCTGGCTACTTTTTGTATTTTTAATAGAGATGGGAGTTCACCACGCTAGCCAGGCTGGTCTTGAACTCCCAACCTCAGGCGATCCACCTGCCTTGGCCTCCCAAAGTGCTGGGATTACAGGTGCAAGCCACCGTGCCGGGCTTATTTATGTTTTATTTAAAATTAAAAGAAGTTTCTATTATTAGAGAAACAATGTATGCTCATTGAAAAAAAAAAAACTGGAAAATTCCAAAAAGCCAAGTAAATTAATCATGTAATTAAAAGACGCCACATCCTTCCATGAAAGACAATGATGACTTTGTGCATTTGAATTTGAAACTATGTATGGAGTCCTTCCTACATCCTAGGCCATTCAGGCTCCCAACAACCCCATGAGGTAGACCTCATTATTCCCATTTTGCCAATGAGACTTGAGACACTCAGAACCGTGGAGTTACACAGAGGGCAAACAGCCAGCGGACAGAGCTTCTGACTGCAAGTTCAGAGCTTTCCTCATCACACCCCAGACCACCAAGTTGATGTCAGCTTTTCTGAGCGTGTTCTTCAATGGGGAAGAGGGTGGCAAATATGGAAGAAAGTTCCTAGGCCAGAAAATGGGACCCTCCCTGTCATCCCGGTTCTGCCATTTACTTGCTGGTTGATCTTAGACAGGTATTTTCTCCTGATTGGGGCCTCTGTGTAGGGAAGGCTGTGGGGTCTATGAGCAATGTGTTGGGCACTATGGAAATGGATAGGGTTAGCAAGTGCAGTGGCTCTGGTTGCCTGAAGGGGGCATCACTGAGAAGAAAAGCCCTAAAATCGGGGAGTTGGGACAACCCTCCTCTAACAGAAGACAATATTCCCATAGTGGATCCCCCGTGGGCCTCCCGGGGCAGTGGGGAAGGGGGCTCCTGGGGCTGCAGGAGCCTCCAACAAAGCCAGAACCGTGACAGGGTGGAGCCCCAGAGCTGGAACCTGGTGTGTCTGTGTAAAAGGCTTAATTTATCTTTTGTAATTCTCTTTGGCCAAGGGAGACGACAGGGGAATGTTTTACTTTCTTTCTTTTTTTTTTTTTTTAAAGAAAACTTTCCATTGTGGAAATGGCATGTGTTTATTTTTAAAAATCCAGCCACAGGGATATATAACTTCTGGGGGAGGGAGACGGCTCAAGGGCCAATACTGACCCTCCTGCTGTGAAAGCTGGGTCTGCGTTTCTTTTGCCATTTGATTCTTCCCTTCTAGGCCTCTTTCCTTTAAGCAGAACAGAAATCTTGCTTGTGGATGTGAAGGAGAATGACGAAGAGGAGAGATGAATTCCAGATAATTAAAATATTACTAAAATAACGGTGACTGACATTTATCAGGCACTTATCCTGCACCAGGCACTGGGCTAGGAGCTTTGCAAATTGAATACTGTGCAAAGTATTCTATGATAGCCCAAGGAAATAGCTTTCATTGTCTCTATTTTACAGGTGAGAAAATCCAGTCTCAGAGAAGTAGTTACCAGTCCAGGCTGGTAAAGCAAGAATTACACACAGGCTTGACTAACTGCAAAGTCATAACTATAGTCTTCTATTGTGGCAGAATCTTGGACTTCTGTGGTCACTACTGTCAGCAGGAGCCCACTGTGTGGGAGGACAGACTGTACCCCAAGGAAGAGGCGGGGTCCTTTCTTCTCTCCACATGGGGGATGCTAGGACCAGTCCACCCCCTAGCTTCTTTGGTGGGATGCACAGAAGTTTACTTCCTCCCTCTTGGCCGCAAGCCTTCCTACGGAAAATGCTCTTTTGGGTAGCAGGGTATAAAGGAGGAGGCCCCTGAGCAAGAGGTTGTATCAAAAGCCTTGCTGTGGGGGTGGCGGAGGCAGTTTCCTGTAACTGTGGTGACTTGGAGGTGGGATCCAGGGCCCAGGCCACTTCGCTT
The DNA here is from genome assembly GCF_006542625.1 of Nomascus leucogenys. Taxonomy (NCBI): domain Eukaryota; kingdom Metazoa; phylum Chordata; class Mammalia; order Primates; family Hylobatidae; genus Nomascus; species Nomascus leucogenys. Next base: position 19,706,291 of record NC_044398.1, read on the forward strand.
CCCACCCTTCCTTCCTAAGAGTGTAACCTTGGGTGAGTTACATAACCTCTCTGTACCTGGTTTTTCTCATCTGTTAAATGGGGAAATAGAAATACCTACTCTTGTGCAGATTTCATCTTGCGAGATGATGTGTATAATAAAGCACATAGAACAGTCCATAGTAACGCTTAACAAAAATTAGTTATTATTATCCTCCAGAAGTGACTCATTTTCACCAAGTAGACCATGGTGAACAAATATTCACAGATATATACAGCTGAAGTATAAATGGTCAGACATAAGACACAGTGCTTTTTTATGATCGTTCTCCTACTGACCAAAAATGCAGCCCCTACGCCCAAGTTCATCTTGCCTGTTGTTTGAACCTGGCTACTCCTCTTGACTAGAGGCACTTGGAATTCTCAAAAGGACCTGATGAGGTTAGGGACCCCAGGTCTCTCTGTTCCGGTAGGTTTCAATATAATTCTGAAGCTCTATGGGATACCACCTGTGGTCCTTCTACCCCTCCAGGTCCAGGTTTAGCTAGGAGTTATCCAGCTTAAAAAAGAACCAGCACCTGCCATTTTGGAAGAATTTGTTCTCTCTGTCTGCACCCCCAACACCCTGCCCTTTCTAGGTGGTCCTTTCTTGGGTTGTTTGGGCCTGTGTTTCTAAGCTGGCAAAGCCTTGGCATCTTCATGATCCTCACTACCAATCACACCACCAATGTGACATCATCACCAATGTCATCCATCAATGCCACCATCTAATCTAAACCATGATTACCATCACTTCTGTTAGCAGCAACACCATCCCATCCCACAACCACCTCCATCATTGATGTTGTCTTCACCTTTTTCATCTTCCTCTCAGCCATTGTCACTGTTAGGATCTCTCTTACATGATAATCTTTGCACTTTTAAGATCACCTATGCTCAGGGCCAGACAGAACCCTTTGGTGGTAAGTGACAGAAATATAAGTCCACTGACTTAAGAAAAGAGATGGAAAGGATTGTGGTTCACATATCTAAACTAGAAAGGGTGAGACTGTCCGAGGGATGACTGTGCCCAAGGGACTCAAACACCAACAGAAAGCTTTCATTTTCTCCATCTCTCATCTCCACTTCTCTCCAGAGTCAATTTTATTCTCTTCTGCAGACAAACTCTTGTCTATGTGAGCTTCATGGATTTATACACGGCTGCATAGTGACTCAAAAGAAAATGAATTTCTATCTCCCAAGCTCTGATTGAAAAATTCTAATGGAAGTCCCTGGTTGGTTTCACTTGGCCATCCTTTGGGCCAATCATAGTGGCTAGAAATATGTGGTTCTGTCATTGACCCCGCTTGGTCGTGTGCCTAGTAAAAACATGGCAACTGGGGGGAAACTTGGTGAACAGGTGAGTACTCTACTTTATGTTGACATACATCCCATTCACCACCATCACCAGCACCAGCAGCACCACCACCAACACCACTGCCATCACCACCACCACCACCCTCACTGCCACTGCCATCACCACCATCACCATTATCACCACTACCACCATCACCACCACTACCACCATCACCACCACCACCACCATTATCTCCACTATTGCCATCACTGCTACCACCACCATCACCACTACCACCATTACCATCATCATCACTATCACCACCACCATCACCACTACCACCATTACCATCATCATCACTATCACCACCACCACCACCGTCACCACCATCTCCACCACCATCACCACCACTACCACCATCACTACCACCATTATCTCCACTACTGCCATCACTGCCTCCACCACCATTACCACTACTATCATTACCATCATCACTATCACCACCACCACCACCCACCATCACCACCACCACTGCATCACCACCACTACCACCACCATCAGCATCATTATCACCACTACTGCCATCACCACCACCATCACCACCACTATCACTGCCACCACCACCACCATCGCCACCATCATCACTCTTTTTCTGAGAACCATAATGTGCCCAGCCTTGAACTTCACTTTTGAACTACATCAAATACGAGTTTGATGGAATCTCCAGCCCTGCAGGAATTTACTGTCTCTGGAAACAAGAAAGTTGACTTGTTCAAGGAGCTAGACTTCTAGTCCTTGGCCACAGGATGGGAGCAGAAAGGGAAGCTGTAGGGACAGCATCTGGCACCTCTTCATCACTGGCCCTAAGCCCTGAACAGACCCAGAGTCCTTGGAAGCTAACAAGGCTGTGCTGTGATGGCCAGGCCACTTGGCAAATAGCTGCCTGTGCCCAGCCAGGAGCTGGAGCCATTCCTTCATACTCACAAAGTTCCCACCCCAGCCCACTGCCCTGTGCTCTACCAGAGCCCTCAGCACATCTACCCTGTTCCCTCGGGGGCTGGGACTTGCTTTTGGCTCTATTCCCCCTACTCCTGCTCCACCTCTGAGCAAACATCTGTTTCTAGACATTGTCCTAGAGCCTAATAAAGTCTCGGAAAGGCCCAAGTTAATATATCCACAGACCTGCCTGTCAGCGGCTAGCTAATGTCAGGAATGGAGCACTCAAGGAAAGCAAGACCCCTCATTTCCTGATGGGGGTGAAGTGTACGGGAAAGATAAACAGGGCACCCCTCCCCATTTCAGAAATGACCTTAACAAAGCAACAGTTTTTAGGAAAAAGAGAAAAGAAAAAAATGGCCTTTGTAATGAGGTTTACAGGAACAAATGTTTCAGGTGGTTCTGCCTTCACAGCTACTGCTGGGGAAAGAGCTGGAGGGAGAAGAGCTCAGTCATGAGTGCAAAGCCTCCTGTGGATTCATTGGCCATTGGCCACAGTCCAGACAATGGGCTGAGCCTGAACCTGGAGGCTGTGAGTTGCCTGGCCGGGAAAAGACCTGCCCTGAGTGGCAGGTCTGGTTCTGCCACTAGTATGCTAGGTAACCTTGGACCACATTCTGACCTCTCTGTATTCAGTTTCTGCAGATGCCACATACTAGTGGAGCCTTGGAGGATTGACAAAGGTCCTTCTGGGCAAGGGGTGGGGGTGCCCCACACTTCAAACCAGGAGAGTAGCCCCTAAGATAAGATCTGACTACTGAGTTCTGTGGTCAAGACCAAGAGTTCCACAGTGGTGGGGGTGGGCAGAGGGTTGGGGGACAGGAAAGAGAGCAGAGACACAATGCTATAACTTGCATACCTCAAATTCTGGTAAGCGGGGATCTGGATCAGTAAACTAATTGGGCTCTTCATTATCCATCGGTCATCAACCAGAAACATCTGTCTCTTAAACCGCAGTTGCCCATCTTTCCGACAGCTCTTCCTGTCTGTCAGGGAGAGCTCAAGTCCTGCGTTCCTTCTCTGAGCACATAATTGGGGTGCCCTTCCACTAACTCTGAGGCCCAGATTCTGAGCCCTTGTTTCCATGGACTGACAGCTCTGAGGGTCTGTGTTTCACTCTCTCTCCTTAACTGATTGTCCTTTCTCCAAAAAGCTGCAAATCGGGCCCTAATGGCTGCATTGGCTTGTGGTTTCTGATGCCTGGTTGCAGCACAACCATCACCATCATCTCTTCTGTATTCTGAACTTGATTAGGGCCTTTCACACATGATCTCATTTGAGTCTTCCAGCATTCCCCTAAGTAAGAATTCATCTTCCCCTGCCTGGGCAGGAGGTGGACTTCCAGAGAGGTTAAGGCATTTACCAAAAGGCACACAATTTGTAGATAAAGAAGCAAAGCTTCTGGTGCTTTGTTTCAACTCAACCTGAGGCAGCAAAATGGTTTCATCTCAAGTACTAATCCCACTAGATTGATAATAGCTTTCTGCTTTGAGGAGCATAAGGGATTGTGTGTGCGTGTGCGTGTGTGTGTGTGTGTGTATGGTGGGAGTGGTGTTCTATAGTTGATAGTGATGTCTGCCAGTGGCGTGGGAATGGAAGTATTGGCATGTGTGTGAAACACGACCAGACCATACCACTTAAGAAGAATGGAAGGGCAGGTGTTTGGGGTTACTGGGGTTCAGGAGATCACATGATGCATCCCAGGCAAGGATGGACCGCATAACCTTGGAACTTCTGCTCTATTCTCCCAGTCCCTTTCTTTGTCTACATCCTGCCATGCTCCAAGGACCAGCTTAGAATTCACCTCTTCCAGGAAGCCTTCCTGAACCTTCACTTCAACTCTAAGTCTCCACCCACTTCCCTTCTCTGAGTCCCAAGGCACTAATCATCTGCCTGCTTGTTTGGCCTTCAGCTTACGCCGCCTGGCACTACTGTTCTTTCTTCTGCACACATAAGTCCCTACAGATGCCCCTCAGGACTGTGAGTTCTGTGAGTACCAAACTCTGGGTTTTGCTGCCACTAGGAGGCTCAATAATAAATGCTGACTAATTTATATCAATGACCTAGACCATGCAAATGGGCAAGCAGTAGTCTTCCTCTCCACTGCCAGAACCCAGGGTTTGAGAGAAGGCAAGAACCCCTGCTTGGTTTTTGTTGTACTTGCCCAGTCTCTACAGTTATTATAATGGCAAGGTTGGCTTCCATGAACCTAGTCCTGACTCAGCACTTTGCATCCACTATTGCATCCAATCCTCACAATAACTCTAGGAGATAGGAATTCTTCTCCTTATAGTTCACACTTTAAAAAACAGACGTAGAGAGGCCACAGAATTTGCAAAGTCACATAGGTAGTACACAGTGGAGCCAGAACCTGAAACTACCTGAAATAGCCTCCAAGTGAATAGAAAATTAGTTTCAGAGCCATTTACACCCGACCGTGGAATAAGGCCAGGTAGGTGCCAGGTAGGAGACTTCTGCTGAATTATTCTCAAACCATCCAGGTCCAGAGGGATATGGGCTGCTTAGTACCTCCAGCTGCTCCTGGAAGAAGTCAACAAAAGACAGTGGGTCTGGGCAGCATCTGGGCACTGGGTTGACAGCTGGGCATGGGCTTTGCTAACCACGACATTCCCCAAATCCTACTTTTCAGGGTCAAATAATACTCTAGACAGATCCAGTAGCCCACCCTACCAGGCATTCGTTCTTGCTCAGGTAAACACTTACATTTGTGGACCTTACATCCCAGTATTCATGACATTGATTAGTTTCTTCCCACATGACTGTGGGCTTGGCCATGTGACTTGTTTTGGCCAATGAGACATTAGCAATTGTCACACAAGCAGAGGCATGATAAGCAGTCTTGGAACATTCCTCATGAAAGCCAGCCCCCATGCTGTCTCAGGATAAACTATAGCCCCATTGCCTAGAGGAGAAGAACATTTTAGCTGAGCCCTGTTAATACACACAATCATAAAAAATAATAAATCATTGTTTAAACCACTAAGTTTTGGAGCAGTTTGTTATGCAGCTATAGATGACTGACATACTGTCCCTAGTTATGGCTATCATCATTCTTAGACATGGTTGGGGTCCTGACCATGCTGGCTCAGGATAGACTGTAGCCATACTACCTAAAGCAGAAGAACCTTTTAGCTGAGCCCTGTCAATACACAGAATCATAAGAAATAATAAATCACTGTTTAAATCACTAAGTTTTGGAGCAGTTTGTTATGCAGCTATAGATGACTGACATATTGTCCCTAGTTACGGCTACCATCATTCCTAGACATGGTTGGAGTCCTGACCATTCAGAAGCACCTACATGCTCTTGTATATACATCTCAACCAAAGCAGTTTACATACATAGAGCTCAGCACACTTCCCTTTCTGCCAACGCACACAAACACTCATACACACAGGGAATGGCTTGGAGCCAACTCGTGTGTACCTTGAGGCAGCCCTGGTAACCCACAGCATTTGCACTCCCCTACACGTGCCTGCTTGCCTGTGCATGCAGAAATGTGCACGATCTTCTGTGTCGCAAAACACAAGAGCAGAAAAGGCATGAACACACCACAAAATCTTAACACTGATGGCAGATGGGAGTCACACACACATATGTGAACACGGTCACTCACGGCCTGAAACCATAAGCACCCAAAGGTGCAGAAAACAGGAGAGTGAAGAAGCCCTCAGTCCTTTCCCTCTGCACTCCACATTTCAGCCTTGATGAACCACTTGGCTTCCCCAAAGCACTATGCACTTTCTCACCTACAGGCCTTTGCACAGGCAGGTTCCCCTGTTTGGTATGCCTTCCCTATACCCCATTCATCTGGCCACTCTACTCACCCTTCAAGTCTTCTGTCCCAAGCCTAGTAGGGGCTACTCTTCTGCGCTCCCACTATTTCCTGCATGGTAGTGCTTCTCAGAGTTGGCCCTCACCACCAGCCTTGTTTCATTTACGATTTTGTCTCCAACACCAGCACAGAGGCTGGCACTAGACAGCACTCCATAAATATTTGTTGAATGAATGGATTTTTGAGCTGGGAAGGCCCTTAGCCATTCCACTTCTCCTTTCCTCCCTTGCCCATCAATCTCTACATGTTATATAAGAAGAAGTAGATGCACACCTTAGGTAACAGAGATAGGAGAGAGCCAGAGCTAGAATCCATCCATTCATTCCATCATTTGCTCTCTCATTCCTTCACTCCGCCATTCCTTGGGCATCTATGCTATGCTGAGTGCTGAGGATATGGGGATGAGTACAGTCATCCCTGTCCCCTGGGAACTCACAGCTCAGGAGGGGACAGATGCAAGTCACAGTTACATGTGGCTTACACTACAGAAGACAGACCCAGAATAACAGCAGCTCAAATGAACTCAATTATTTCTCGTTTATGTGAAAATCTAGACTTGTTTGGAAACTTGACTCCACGAAGCCACCAGGGGCCCAGGTACCCTTCTGTCTTGTTGCTTGATGCAGGAGTCAGAAGCAGAGCTAGAACACTGAGTGTCATGCCAGGGATCATAAAGCCTGGGACAGAAGTAAGAAACAGAAAGTCTGGAGCTCCTTGGGGAGGCTCTGGCAGGTCCCCGTCCACACCTCCGTGGTGTTGCCTGTTCTAGCTACGATATGGGAAAGTTGGGCTTGTTTAAAGACCTAGGCTTGGACTGGGCACAGTGGCTTACGCCTGTAATCCTAACACTTTGGGAGGCCGAGGTAGGTGGATCAAAAGCTCAAGACCAGCCTGACCAACACGGTGAAACCCCGTCTCTACTAAAAATACAAAAATTAGCTGGGCACGGTGGCACATGCCTGTAATCCCAGCTACTCGAGAGGCTGAGGAAGGAGAATCGCTTGAACCCAGGGGGTGGAGGCCTCAGTGAGCCGAGATTGCACCACTGCACTCCAGCCTGGGGGACAGAGCAAGACTCCATCTCAAAACAAACAAACAAACAAATAAGCAAACAAAAAAACAAAAAAACCCTTAGGCTTGGGGCAGACAACAGAAGCAGAGAGGTCAGAGAGGAGGAACAGATCCAAAAAAAGGGAAGGAGGTGGAATCTCCAGGACTAGTCCCTACTCAAGTGAGTGAGGGAAGTGAGGGCAGGGGAGAAAGCAAATATCCCGGCTGCGCACAGAGTGATGCCATACCTGGCACTGAGGGAACAAAGGGCAGGGAGGGTGTGGGGAAGCTGAGTGTGAGGTGGAGGGGAGGGGCGCTCCAAGAGCTACCACGAGCAAGTTGTGGGTGGGACATGAACTGTGTGTTTGCGTGGGAGAGCTGTCCACAGAGAGATAGAAACTGGAGCCTACGATGGACAAGTTCTCCCAGGGCGAGTGCTCAGCCCAGTCTCTTCCCCAGATGGGCCTCCCAATCCCTTGGGAAGCTTTCAGAAGCAGGCAGGAACCTGGACTTCCCTGCCATCTCTTCCTACCAACCACAAAGAGATTCTGACTCAGAAAGGTAGCCTGAGGCTCTATATGTGACTGGGCTCTTATACTTGCAAGAAAAGAAACCCAACTCAAACTGGCTGGAACAGAAAGGACTCCTGTCACCAGGCTTCTGGCACAATTTGATTGAAGGGTTTCGATGATGTCTTCAGGACCCAGTCACTCTCCACCTCTGTTTGCCTCCGTGTTGGCTTCATCCTCATTTATCAACAGTGGCAAGATGCCAGCAGCAGCTCCAGCTCATCCCTTTAGAAAACCCTTCTGAGTAAATAGCTCTAGCTCCCAGTCACTCCAGCCCCACTCTTACTGGCCTGAACTGGGCCACATGTCCTCTCTGACCTAGTCACAGTAGCCAGGGGAGATAAGAGAGGCCAACTGGTGAGGTTACTTCCTATTCACATGCCAGGTATGGAGTTAACCCCACCAGAGCCATATGTCCTGGGGAGAAGAAGGTTCCCTAAAGGAAACTGAGTCACAGTTACTAGGAATAGGGGGACTAGGCTCAGGGCAAATAAAATGACGGGTGTTGGCTACCCTGTGGCCTCTACAGGGGACCTGGAGCAGGTCCTGGCCATGGAAGCTTTCCGTTGGGAAGAAATGGGAGAGGCAGGTCAAGAGCCATGGGCAGAACAGCCAAGCAGAGGACGGAGGACCTGCGGCCTTCTGGAGGAGGGCTGACCTTCGCTTTTGTCATGGGGAGCAGAAGCAGAGTCTTTGGGGAAGCCTGAAAAGCTGGCGAGAGGCAGTGGAAGAGGCAGTGGGAGACAGCACAGCAGGGCCTCGGAGATGCCACGGTGGCAGTTTTGGTTTCAGGAAGGAGCTTGATGCTGTCGAAGCCACAGTGCAGGAAGAGGAATGGGGTTTGCTCAGTTAAAGTGGGCTGGGAGCGAATGACAGGATTTTAAGGTGCAGAAGACAGGAGAGAGAAGGGTGGCCTTCCTGGCAGAGGGTCTAGCAGGAGCAAACAAGTGGAAAAACACAGAAAAGACTTGAAGAACAGTACAGGCTCTACGCCTGGGGCATTTTTTCTTCATTTTTGTCTAGGCGTGTAAACAAGACCACAGTTTAAAATCAAAGTCTTTGGGTTAGCATTGGAGGCCCTGTTTCTTCTTACTGCAAACAAGAAAATCTATTTCCTGGTGTTTTTCCTGAGGCATCTGAATCCCCACCTCTCTTCTGGGAGTCCTGAAGCAGCTTTTGTGGTCTTTACATGTTTTGTGGATTTTCACTATTCTGCCTTTTGTGGTGGTTTTATGTGAACATGACTTGTCTTCCTTAATCAACTGTTTTTAAAGCTCCTGGAAGGCACTCTTTTCACCTCAGTGTCCCCAGGTCCTGGCCCCCATCTATGAAGAAAGAAGGGTTCAAGATAAGCCACATGAGGCTGTAACTTGTGCCTAGAGTAGACAATGCTCTACTTGAAGGAAAAATCTCCCTGAGTAAGAATTCTAAACAGTGTAGGAAGAAGAAGAGGGATACCTGGGGATCAGGCCCCTCAACACAGGCTAACTCCTGCTGCTCACAAGCTGCTACTCTCAGCTATCGGGTAGGGAAAAAATGGAGGTTAACTGTGATCCATTTGCTTTCTCTGGGATGGAAACTTTTTCCTGTTTCACAACTGGGAGCCCAGAGCTAGCTGTATCTGAGATGGCTCTAGCAGCCATGAGTTCCAAAGAAGGAGGCCGATGCCCTTTATTGAGTGCCTGCCATGTGCCGGCACTGTGTTCACTGCTTTACATGCATTACCTCATTCAGTCCTTCCAGATGGGTAGATACTTTTATTATCAGCCCATCTTACAAATGAGAAAACTGAGCCTCAGAGATGTTCAGCAGCTTCCACATTGACAAAAGGGAGATTTACACCCGGGTTTCTCTGACTCCAGAGTCCCCCTGGAAACTCCAGGGTTTGCAATGCTGGGGTCAGGTCAGGCTAGCGCAACACCCTCCTTTTTCAGTTCCCAATCACAAGGATGCTCCAGCTCCAAACTGTTTAGATTTTACTGCCTGAGCATTCCTGAGGGCCTCCAAAGTCCTGAAAGGGAAAAGATCAGTTTGCAGAATAAGGAGGGAATGAAACTAACTCCCCACCTCAGTTCCTCCATTCAGACTAGCCTGGGAGGGGAGGGGGGGAAGTCCAAAGTCCCTGAATTTCCTGGCCTGTCCCTCCCAGTGCAGAAACTCTCCAGCGCCCCCTGGTGTTCTTCAATACCATCGAATTCTCCCAAAGATTCCTCTGTAGAGTGGACTGGGACATCCCATCACAGGGATGGAGAAAATAGAGTGCCCTTGCCCACTGAAGCCACCAGGGAAATCCTAGAACTGCAACTGGAACCCAGAGCTCCTGGCCACCGGCTGTTTCAGCAGCATTACCTTCTATTCCTGTTGTCCTCCATAGTGGCTGACTGGCCCAGCAGTCAATGTTACCTTTATTATATACGATCTAAGTACTTACTATGTTACAAGTCCAGTACACACTATTAAGTGTGCCACACTCTATTAGAAGCGCAGTGACACTGTATTATATATCAAGATCCATCAGGTCAATATAGAAAATGGGAAGTTTGTACTGGCATGCCTTGTTATTTTGAAATGGAATCCCAGCACCACTGCTGCCGCCACCTCCACTGCATATTTGAAAACCCAGTCTTCTCTCCTCTGCCCGCTGTTCCAGGAAGACAGGCTTTCTCCCAAAAACTCAGTCCCACCACCTCATTCACCGGAATGTTAACAGGCACAAGGAGATAAAGTCTCTTGGGATACAAATGCTACTTAATGTGGGGGGTGGAGGAGGTGACAAGAGAAGAGAGAAAACTACCAAATGCCCTTCAGGCTACCAGTTTTTCTCTAGTGGAATATAGGAAATGACAACAGGAGAGAGCCCGGTTAGCCCTAAGCCTCCCGCAGGGATGGAGCCTGAGTTTGTGTAGGAATTGCTCACCTTTGATGACTGGGATGATTGGGGCAGGCTGGTCTCACCACACAGGGATAGATGACATGGGTCTCAGATTAATGGCAGGCAAGAAGGGGAGATGTCAGGACTGGCAGGCGGCCCCACTGAGCCACCTCTCAGATACCTGGAATAAGCTCTTCTGCTCAGTTTTCAGTCTCATACTACCTCAGGTCTTGGTCCTGACAGAGAAAGGGGCGTCAGCTCTGCTGCCCCCTGGAGGGCTGACTTTTTACCCCAGAGTAAAGATGTGGTTGGCCACCCGGCACTGGAGGAGCTGCAGACCTCAGGAGGTACAGAGTCCCCCAGGGAGTCGGTTGTCAGGGGGAGAAGGAAGGGGAAAGAGGTTGGGGGCTTGGGAGTAGAGGAGCGGTGGCTGAAGGGATCAGGTAGTCCTGATCAGGACGTGGAGATCCACCCACAAGCCCTGACAATAACTCAGTCGAGTTCCTGGAGGGTCTCAAGAGCTGGGAAAGGTGGAGTGGTCCCTGCCCCACCGCCTCCGTGGAAGGCCAAACAAGCCCTCAGTGTGAATCCGGAGAAAGAGAGAGAAGTGCAGCCCCAGCTCCACTCCACACCCGCTTCCTGCCTATAAATAACCCCAAGTGTCACTTCAAAGACCACGGGGAGCGCGGGAGAGGGGCTCCCGGGCCGGCGGGCTGGGGCCGCCGGACCTGCTCACCACGCCCCCCACCCCGGGCGAGTTTGCATAAATAAACAAATCCAAGCCGTCGGCCCCGCGGGAGGTGGAGGAGGAGTGAGGAGGAGGAAGAGGGAGGGGGGCGGGAGAGATTAGTTTGGGAAGTAGCACGGATTGCTCATCCGATCCGTGCCGCCGCAGGGAGTGTGTCAAGTTACAGAGGCGCCGGAATCGGCCCCAGCGCTCCTCGCCAGCCGCCACGACCCACCTCTGCCCATGGGGCCCTCCATGTGCGCCCCTTAGCCCGGGGACTGAAACTGACTGGCCCGGGAGACACGAGGCGCCCAGAAGGACTGACAGCGCGGCACCAACTGCTCTGCAGACACTTGAAGGGAAAGACTGGGCGGAGAGAAGGAGAGCCGGTCAGATTCCCCTAACTTTCCTGGACTTGGAACGTTCTTCGAAATAACTTTTTTCTCACCTAGGTGTACCCCAATTACCGCTGGTTGTGCTTTTTCGGCACTTCCCCTCCTACGGCTAATTTTTCCGTCCTCTTTGCCGGGAGCAACGGAAAGGGACGTTTTCCAGCGATACAAGCCCTTTCCCCCTGCCCCGCAGTTTGGATAGAGCCTTTTGGCAGCGGCTCTCGCCTTTATTTATTCTATTTATTTATTTATTGGTTCTCAAGACGCGAGAGGATGGTAGCGGAGCGCACCCACAAAGCGGCAGCCACCGGTGCCCACGGCCCTGGGGAGTTGGGCGCGCCCGGGACGGTGGCTCTGGCGGCGGCGCGGGCGGAGCGCGGCGCACGGCTGCCGAGTCCAGGGTCGTGTGGGCTGCTGGCCCTGGCCCTCTGCTCACTGGCACTCAGCCTGCTCGCCCACTTTCGGACGGCGGAGCTGCAGGCCCGGGTGCTGCGCCTGGAAGCGGAGCGCGGGGAGCAGCAAATGGAGACGGCTATTTTGGGACGAGTCAATCAACTGCTGGACGAGGTCTGTGCTCTTTGTTGCTGGCTTTTATCCCTCCCCGCGGCGCCCCCTCGCGCAGCCTCCAGACTGTTCAGCCCGTGTCAGCGGGCGATCGCTCTCTGCGAGCCCCAGGTTCGCGCGAGTTGTCTGCGGGAGGGGTCGGGGACACGGACAGACGCTGCCCTGCCAGAGATTCGGAGGACCTGGTGGGCAAGAGCATGACCCCGCGACTCCCGCCTCGGGCAAGCGCTCCCGGCTTCCAGCGCTGGGAGCGCCCTCGGCGCGCCGGGCAGGTGGAGGAAGGCTGGGCGCGCGGAGGCGCGCGGAGGCGGGCAAGCTCCACTCCTCCCTTTCGGGACCCGGCCGGGGTGGTGTGACAGCCGCCCCGCGCCCACGCAGCGGGAAGCCCGCCCAGAGGCCCAGGCCGAGGCTTATTGAGCCCCCATGGCCCTCCCCCTCCACCCCTTAAGAACCCGAGGGGTGCGGGGAGTGGGGACAGTTCTTGCAGGGGGTGGTGCCCTGGTCTCTGCTCACTGGCCCAGGCCGCTAGGGTCCAAGTGTGGGTCGCCTGGCTCTGCTGTCCTTGGCCACAAATTAGTCCACACCTTCTTTTTCCTAAACCAGGTTTCTTATTTTTCTAGAGAAAGGGTGCTTTCTCCCATTCTCCAAATTTTCTTGATCCAAGTAGATTAAACGCTACTAGCGTGTCAGGTAGCTATGGCAATCTTGGGAATACAGGAAAAGGCTGTCCCCTCCCCAGGAAGGAGGGACATGCAGCCTCTTTGTGCCACCAGAGGAAAGGCTGGGCCTTCACAGGGTGAGGCCTGATGGTCTGTGGGAATCTGGACAGCACAAGGGATCCAGGGCCCAGATAGAGAGGAGGACAGGCAGGTGGGGACCACAGCAGTCTGGGAAGAGGTCCTGGAGCAGATCCTGGCCATGGAAGGTTTCCATGGAGAAGAAATGGGAGAGGATCTCTTACTTAGCTGGAGGGAGTGTGCAGCAGCAAAGATCACGGTGGTAGAGTTCAGCAACCCTGGGTTTTTATCCCCGCTCTGCTACTTGGAAGCTTGGGACAAGCGCTCCAACCCCTCTGAACATGCAAAACAGTGCTGATGTAGCAAACACTGGAGCACAGCTCTAACTGTGGTGGGTGGGGTGCTGTGAGCATTTTGGCAAGATGTACCAATTCCCTACAGCCAGGCTCCTCTCAGCTGCCTCTGCCAGGCTGGCACCTGCTGGAGCAGTTCTCCAGGGTGGCCAAGGAGAAGGAGATTGCAGGGCCAGAGCAGAGAGGGCGGTCACAGGGCAAGCATACTGGTGCTAGTGGTGCACCCATGACTGCTGCTATCAGCTCATTCCCATGCCCTGCCAGGCTCCAGGGAATCCGGAGAACTCCATCGGGCCGCCCATGGTCCCATGGGCCTGGGGTGGAGGTGGGGCATCTCTGGGTCAGGCAGTGTGAGCCCAGACTGGCTGGGTGGTGAAGAAGGTGTCAGGGCAGTGAGAGCTCCTCCAGGTATCTTGGTGGTCCTGGCTGCTGAGGGATAAGCATCTGATTTTCAGGGTTTAGTGCAGCCCCTCTCTCCATGCTTTCCCCTTCCCAGATCTTCCTGCTGGCCTGACCATGCCCTGGCCTTTCCCACCTTCTTGCTTCCGTTGCTTCAGACTTAGCCATGCCAAGTCGCATACTCTAGGGGCCTTGGGGCTAACTATTGTATCCGACATGCTCGTTCCTTCCCTCCAAGCTGCAGCTCCATATTTACCCTACTGAATGTAATCTTTTCAACTGCTAGATATGAAAGTTATCCCAGAGAGCATCTGAACTGAACCCCATTTTTCAGATGGGGAAATTGAGCCCAGAGTCACACGATGAGGTCCAGGACTAGAACCTCAGCCTCCTGGTCCTGTATACAATGTTCTTTGCACTGTATCCTGCCACCTGTTTTTTTTTTTTTTGGCCTATTCTCATTCATTCATTCAGAAAATGTTTACTGAGAGCCTGCTGTGGGTCAGGCATTGTGGGAGACACTTTTGCCCTCCTAAACTTACATACAGGGAAGTAGTGCACAAAGAAGAAAATGGGCAGTGACCATGTCGTGTGCAAAAAAAAAAAAAAAAAAAAAAACTACAATAGTGAAAGAAGAGAGGGGCCTGGGGAATGCATTACATGCAACATTGTCTGACGGTGGTGGCAGTCATGGCAGGCTTCCTTAGGGAAGTGATTTTCAAATGAAGAGCTGAAGGATGAATAGGAGTTTGCTAGGCAAAAGCGGGTGAATGTGAAGCCTTGTTCTAAGGGGACAAACGGAACAGGCTTTGAGGCTGGGGGCCAGGGGGAATTGGGAGAACTGGGGGAAGTCCAGGACCCCTGAGGACTGGGAGTGTGAGGAAGTAGGAGATGTGGCTGGAGAGACACGGGCAGCCCAGTTCAAGAGGGGCCTTAGAGAAAGTTACATCTAAATAAGAGTAATGGGGAGCCATTGAAGGGTTTTGAGGAAGGCAGTTATGCCTCTAGAGTGAGTGCTTACAGCTGGCAAAGCAGTAAGGCCAAACAGGAGGCTGCTGCAGGCCAGAGGGGACAATGAGTGGGGGTGAAAGTAGGGTCAGAGAGGGGTGACTGGAAATGGTGGCTGAGGTCAATAGTGAAAGATGCTGGAGCCAGAGGAAGGGAGCTGTCCCAAAGGTGGATGGCCTTATCTGTGGGGGCTTGTCTGTGAGTGGCCTTATCTGTGGGGGCTTGTCTGTGAGTGGCCTTATCTGTGGGCACTTGTCTGTGCTCCTGGAGGGACACCATAGGGTTGAGCTGTCCAATACAGTAACTGCTAGTCATATGCAACTCATTATATTTAAACTAACTAAAATTAAATAAAATTTAAATTTTAGCTTGTCTGTTGCAACAGCCTGGTTTCAAGTGCTCAGTGGACACTGCAGCTAGGGACTATGGAGCTGGACAGTAGAGAGAAAGAACTTGTACATCCTCGCAGAAAGTTCTATTGGCCAGCACTGTGCTACGAGCAGCTTCCGGGCCTGCAGAGCAACTTGAGGGGACCATCCTGGGCCTTTCCCTGTGTAGGTGTGTTCTCCCAGGTCTGAGCAAAGGTCTGAGCAAAGGGCAGAGGAGAGCAATGGGTAAGGCAGAGAATTGGGACAGGCAGAAACCTGCCACAGGAGAGGAAAATTCAGAGACAAAAGAGGGGAAATGGTTTTGTTACAAAACAATTCTCCAAAATGGAGGTGCAGAAGGTCCCTGTCCTCATGGGGCACACAGGCACCTGGTGAGTTTGGAGGCCAAGACCAGGATTCTAGCTGGGCTTTGCCAGTCGTGTGGCCTTAGGCAAGCCATGCTACACCCCTGCACTTCAGGTTCATCTCCCATAAAATCTAGGCCCTGCCTCCCTCCTGGGATTGGGGGCAGATCGGAGACTTCACTAAAAGGTGCCATCACCAAAGGCCATGCACAAGACCAGATGAGTGCTCAGGGAGGGCTCTTAGGGATCTGGGGCAGGCAATCTTTGGAACAGGCAGGACTGGGCCACTTCCTAAAGAATGGGAGAAGGACACTGGGGAGGGCAAGCCTGGTGAGGCACACGGCCTGTGCAATGGCCTGGGGGCGGGACTCCCATGCCAATGGGGAAAGCAGGTGAGGGCACAGAGACTGTGTCTATGAGGCAGAAGAGAGAGGGAGCTGCAGGGAGGGCCGGCCAAGGGGACCCAGGAGGACGGGAGGCCTGAGAGGGGAGCCAGAGGCAGATCCGAGGGGACCAGCCCATGACGGGGGTTGTGCAGAGCCAGGATTGGAGGATGGCGGGAGCCGGCTCTGTGGGGGAACCAGGAGTGTGCTTTCCAGACCTCAGGCCCCAACTCTTCCCCCATCAGCGCCTCTCTCCTGGTCTGGGACCCTTAACGAGCACTCCAGCTGCCTGTTATTTGATTTGCTTGCTGTGAAGAAAGAAGCTGGAATGTCCCAAATGGAGAAAATCAGATGACACCTAGGACTGGGCAGCCATGTGTAGTGAATGAGAAGGGAGTGGAATTTAAAAGAGCCAAATGCTGGGCTGGGTGCAGTGGCTCACGCCTGTAATCCCAGCACTTTGGGATGCCAAGGTGGGTGGATCACCTGAGGTCAGGAATTCAAGACCAGCCTGACCAACATGGTGAAACCCCATCTCTACTAAAAAATACAAAAATTAGCCGGGCATGGTGGCGGGCGCCTATAATCCCAGCTACTCGGGAGGCTGAGGCAGGAGAATCGCTTGAACTGGGAGGCGGAGGTTGCAGTGGGCTGAAATCGAGCCATTGCACTCCAGCCTGGGCGACAGAGCAAGACTCCGTCTCAAAAAATAAAAATAAAAAAAAAGAGCCAAGTCCATTTTCTAGGCCCAAGGGGAAGCAGAAGAGGGTCTCAGCAGCCACCTTTAAGGTGAGTTTTGAGAGATGCCAGGTGGACTCCCCAACCCCAATAATAACATCAGAAATGAATAGAAATGTCCCGTAGTTATAGGGTACATACGGGGCCAATGCTATGCATGTCACCACTATATCTCTTTCAGTCCTCACAACTTCCCTAAGAGACTGACATTCACACCATCCCCTTTTACAGATGAGAAGACTGATGTCACTGTACCTCCCTCCCACTATCTGTGATTCATTCCTTTGGATGTTAAGGAATCTCCTGGGAGAGGAAGTGGTTGAAACTTCCAGGCTAAAATGTTGAGGAACACCAGAAAGACCCCTTCATCCCTAAAAATAACAACAATTATAATAACGTGTCTCACATTTATACGGTGTGTGATTTTTGTGCAAAAGTAATTTCAGTTTTTGCCATTGAAAGTAATGGCAAAGAGATATAGGGGACAGATGTAGGGGAGGGATCAAAGCAGCAGCTGAAAGATTGGGGCTGTGGATGGGGTCCTTCAGGACTGAAATGCTGGGATGAAGATGGGAAGAGACTCTTAAAGGGGAAGTACACGTGTGCTGGGGTGGGTAACCTGTGCACAGTGTCCTGTGCTGACCCCAGCTGCCTGGACCTCAGTATATGGACAGACTCTGGATCCAGGTTTCCTCAAATGCAGCCAGCACAAGGTGGTACCAGAGGAGTCAGGGGTGGGATCCAGCCCCCAGCAGGCATCTCTCCTCCACCACACCTTCCCCTTTCCAGACAATTAACTAGGTCAGCAGTGGCCCATACATGGCTTGGGTGTGCACTGCTCCCCATTCCAGGGCCCTCAGCAGACATTATTAATCAATTGCTGCACACTTTCCCATGGAGCTTACATGCAGCCTCAGAATCCTTTTCAACGGTGTTCCAGGAAGCTGCTACTTACTAGTGAGAGTTGGTGTTCAAGACGAAAAGCTATTTCATAACTCTAGATTTTGTTTTTTTAATAACAGGTGCTTACTATAAAGGCAGGGAGAATTATTAGAGCTCTGCAGCTTCTCCAAAGGTCTTCGAACTAGCAGATAGCTCTGAACAGACTGAGGACCTCAGGAGGCAGCCAACCCTCATAGGAAGGTGGTGGGGAAAACCAAAAGCATCTCAAACACCATTCCATCTGCGTAAGCACAGCTTTACGGTTTGGTAACTCCCAGAAAGATGTCTTCTCCCCTTCTTCTTAATCACTCTAGACTTGCCCCACTGCCCTCTGGAAAGCCTCCTTGAACCACTCCAACCCAGTGTGGGCCCTCTCCCTGCTCCAACTTCCTGTTGCTCTTCCTTGGTTGTGCCAGACATTTAGCTCAGAGAAGGAAAATAGACATAGCATGTGTTGCTGGCTTTCCTTATCCCAAACCATAGCAGATGCTACTCATCGCTCAACACGCTCTTTCCCATTCAGCCTAGGTAGGCCTCAGAATCCTCGGCACAGTCCCCCAGTGGCACAGAGAACGGCAAACCAGGCTGCCGCTCCCGTCCATTAGAGTCAGTGCACAAGAGGAAATCCATTTGCCATTGATGGTTCAACCCAACCACGTTGTACAGCAGTCTCTCCATGTGACCACACATGACCCGATGACAGGGATAGATGCGTGCAGTCTTGGGTCCCTTATTAAGTCTAGCCCAGGACTTTGCACATAGTAGGCAGCTCTCACAAATTAGCTGTTGACATAAGGTCCCCCTGCTAGAGGCTGGGGAAGGTTTATTAGTCAGCTCTCCTCACAACGTCTCCAGCCCTGGACCCAGCAATAGGCTCAGCATTTGCTCAGCGGGTGTTTCTCAGCAACCAGCAGAGGATGAGATGATTGACCTCTGTGTGTCCAGGCTGCGTGCCTTGTCCTGGCTGGGAGAGCAGGAAAGGCTCAGTGATGTGTTCCCCACTGGGCAGAGAAGGTGGGGGCACCCACCCCCTCCCATCCTCTACTCCCAAGGTCAGGAGCTTCATTTTTACCTGCCCCAGCTGCCTGCCAAGGTTTTTCTTTACAGAGTCGGGGGGTGGCAAAATGGTGAAGCAGGCAACACCATAGCATTTGAACCCCTGCCACTAACTGTGTGACCTGAGCCTCAGTACCCTAATCTGACAAATGGAGATGATGACATCCCCCTTACGGGGTTGTTGTAGGATTAAATGAAATCATTTGGCTAATGGCACCTGTAACCATTGCCACCTCGCTCATCATTGGAGGAGGTAATATGGGGCTGCATGCACCTTGTCCACAACTTTTATTAGTAGCTGATATTTGCTGAGTTTACACTGTGTATTGAGCTTACACTTACACTGTGTACCAGGGACTATTCAAAGACCTTTACATCTATTGATTCACTAAATCCTCACAATAATCCTATGAAATAGTTACTATTGTTACTATTCCCTTCTTACAGAAGAGAGAATAGAGGCACAGAGAAGTTAAGCAACTTTCCCATGATCACACAGTAAGTGAGTAGCAGAGCTAGGCCTTGATATCCGGCACGGTGGCCCAGGCCTTGAAATCTGGCAGTGTGGCCCACAGTTGGCATCCTCAGACACTAGGATATACTTGTCTGTATGAAGTACCATACGTCTCTAACTCTGCTGAGGCCAGTCAAACCAGCCAGGGGCTGGGGATCTGTTCAGTTTGGTTTGGCTCCCAGAGGCAGTGTTTACTGAACTGCCTTGGCGTCAGGGCCGCACCACCATCTTTGTCGCAAGAAAGACACTGTGAGTGTTGCTAATTACATCAGGCCTTGGTGATGAGTACCCTGAGGGAAGCCCTTGTCCAGCCTTGGCCCCTGGAATGCTTGGGCTTCCCAGGATGGATGGGTTTGTTCCTGTCTCTCGGACTCTGAACTGGCCACTAGGAAGCTTAGCAGCAAATCTAGGGTTCAGCCAGTGGCAAAGGCTTTTGTATGAGCCTTGATCCCAGATCCTATTTGATCACTCCGCCTTTGCTGTTCTTCTACCGTACTGTGTAGTGTCTGTCTGTCTGTTTGTATCAGCTGCCTGAATGCTCCCTTTTAGAGCCAGAGAGGGGTAAAAGATCTGAAGTCACTAAACATTTTAAAGCTACTCTCTGCTCCTTCTCATCTGATCCAGATGTCCTCAAAGGCTTGCACTTGTACAGGTGATGCTGGTTGCATTAGAATCACCTGGGGAGCTTTCAAAACATCCCAGGCCAATTGTTCCCAATACTTGCTGCAGATGTCTGTGGGTAGGGCCTGGCTGTAAGTGTCTAACGAGCTCCATGGGTGATCGTGTTCTGTGGCTGGACCTGGCAGGCCCTGAGAATGAGAGAGAGAGAGAGTGAGAGAGAGAGAGTCTGTGTGGCCCAGTGCCTGGAGCTCCCTGTGCAGTGAAACCCAGACCCCCTTACCTGGATGCCAAGCAGTGCTCAAGGGGCTGAGGGGCAGTGATAAGGCTCACGGTGAGATGTCAACAAAAGTCTCTGTGTGCACTGGGAGGTTTGAAGAAGGGCAAGCAGCAGGCTTTTCGCTGTTGTTTTCCAAAAACAAAATCAACTGAGGTTTGCCCTCCAGGAAGCCTCAGAAATCCTTCTCCCACCTCTTTGGGTTGGGTTCTGCCCCTCCCAGAAATAGTCTATTGAGCCCTCAGTCAGAGGGAAGTCAGCAGGCTTCTCTAAGGGAAACTGAGGCCTGGGTCTGGGGAGGCTAGGGTGGATGGGGTCACCAGCTGCACTGGGTGTTGTCTGGGCCGCTGGCAGGCCCCAGCAGCAGCCCCTGCTGACACTCCCGCTCTCCCATCCACAGCCCTGGGTGTGGGGCCTCCTTGCAGAGACGCTGTCTGTGGCGGAAGGGGTGGGCCTGCTGGCAGGGGGTGCTCCCCTGGTCCTTCAAAGAGCAAGGGCCAGCTGAGCACAAAGGGGCAGAACTGCCTGCCAGAGAGGCTGGGCATGGCCTTTGAGGGGACACTGGGCCCCTGTCTCCTTGCCTGGCGGCTATTGTGGGTTTTCCTGAAACCCTACATGGCTGGGGCCCATGTAGGCTGGGCCTCTGCCTCCTTGGCCCTTTCTCATCCTCACTCCCACCCCAGCCTTGCCTGCCTCCTCAAGTCTTGGTCATTCTCCTTTGAGCATTCGTCCAGGCATTTCCCTCTGCCCACACGCTCCTTCCTCCTGCCCACCCCCCTTCCCTTCAGGCGCTTCGGTTTTTTTTCTGTTCTTTGGGTTGCAGCAGGAGAAGCTTGCTGCCCCTAAAGGCTGTTGTGGGGCCTGAGCTTCTGCCATAGAGGGACTTTGCACATGCTGCCCTCTGTCAGGCTGTAGATGCTCTGTGAAGGCACCTCTTTGGCACCAGGTCATGCTCTGATAAGGTGGCCTGTAGGGCAGGTCAGAAAGGGTGACCTCTTGTGACAGGGATGCAGAAAGGGGGCTGGGTTAAAGGGGCATTTGCCAGGGCTCTTCCAGGAATAGCTTCATCCACCTCCCCCTGAACTGGCACTTGAGGTTTCCTGGGGTTGGGGGAAGCTCTGTGACATGGGAGGTCAGAGGGTGCTCCTGACACCTCCAGCCTCACCCGACTCCATAGAATCAGGAAGGGCCTTCATAAGTCAGGTGCTGCTCTAGGAATTTCCTACAGCAGCCTTGGTCCTCAAGCTTACACACCTCAGTGATGGGGAGCTCACTACCTTATATGGCTGACTGTTCCATGGTAGGGCATCTCTGGCTCTTAATGTCATCAGAGGCCCAGCCAATCTCTACACCCACCAACCCACAACTCCAGCATGTCTGGAAAGCACCTCAAACTCTACATGTCTAAACTGAGCAGGAAATCCACCCCTCACCAGCATCCCTTCTTATGTGAGGACACTGACCTCCAGCCACACCCACCCTGGCCCTCCTGCCCACACCTTCTCAGCCTCTGCAGACCTGTCCTCTCCTCTCCATCCCTGCCTGCCCTCCCCGGCCCGAGCTGCCCCCCTAACTCATCTGCTCTCACCCATGCTGTCCTGACTCTCTTATCCACACAGCAGCCAGTGGGGACCTTTTAAAAAACTAAGTGCAATCACGCCATCTCCCTGATTAAACTCTTCAGTAACTCCCTATTGCTCTCAGGCTAGAGACTGCGCTGCTAAATGCGACCCGTGTGGCCTTCAGGTGCAGCCGTTGTCACTCTCTCCAGCCTCATGGCTCACCTGCCCTTGCTTCTGGAGTCCAGCTACATGGTGGCACGCTGTCAAGGCTAGGAGCACAGACTCTGGAACCAGATGGCTGGGTTCAAGACCAGCTCTGCCAATTACTGGCTATGTGACCTTGGGCAGGTTAAAGCTCTCTGTGCCTTAGGTTATACCTCTGTAAAATAAGGGTAATGATAATAAGAGTACTTTTATAAGGGTTGTTTTTAGGATTAGAAAAAGTTAAGATATAAAGTGCTATGAGTAGTGACTGGTACTCCAGTAATAGATTATCCAATCTCCTTGAAAGAGCCAAGTTTCACCTCTCACAGGCATAGAGTCAAGGTGTGGGCTCTGAGCCAGGCTTCCTGCGTTCAAATTCTGCCTCTGTCCTTCCAGGCTGTGTGCTGTCTTGCAGGTTACTTGGCCCCTCTCTGTCTTAGTTGCCTTGCTCATGAAATGGGTTGCAGTGAGTGCTGGATGAATTAACATTAAGCTGGTGCAAAAGTAATTACTTTTAATTGCCACTAAAAGTAATGGCAAAAACTGCAATTACTTTTGCACCAACCTAATCCATGCAAGATGCTTGCCTGGCTCCTAAGAAGCGCATTATTGGGTTAGCTTTCAGCCTCTCCCCTGTGCCTGGGCCCCTCACCTGGTGAGTTACTGCTCAGCTTCAGATCTTGGCTCATGTCTCACTTTTCTGCCATGAGCCAGACTAGTCCATGCCCCGGCTGGCTCTCAGCACCTTGCCCCTTTTGGCCACAGCTCTGATGACAATGGCTGCTCCACATTGATGTGTGTGGTTTGTAGGCTCTTCTGCTTCCCTCCCTAGAGTATAAACTTCATGGGAGCAGCCTCAGTGTCTGCTTTGCATAGCAAGGTTCCCAACATTAATCCCTAGCACACTGTAGATAGTCAATACCCATTTGTGAAAGGCAGGAAAAGAGGAAAGAGGTCCCCAACATTCACCCCAGGACCTCTTTGTGGTGGGGGGCCCCTGCCTTATCCTGCACCAGGCCCAGAGATGACCCCTGAACCCCTGAGATCCTTGAGGTCCTGGGCCCGTTGCCAATCTGCCTTCCACGTACACCATCAGTTCTGGGGCCTGGCTCCTTGACTCCCTGTGGCAGCAGCAGGGCCTTGGGTTAGCTAGAAGGAAGGACTTCCTCCTATGAAGGCTGCAAAGCTCACAGGGGTATATGCCTCCTGTCCCTGACTTTTTTCCTGCACGAGAGAGCCTGGTGCCACATCTGTCTGTGGTTCTGGTGAGACAGGGAGGCAGAGGGAGACAGAGGCAGTATGTGGTATCTGGAGGACCCGCAGGCCCCTGTTTCATGGCCCTGGGAGTCTATGATCAGGTGCCAAGTCCACTGCATGAAGGGAACTGTTGAGGTAGGGAGAAGACAGCTCCTAAGGCAACCCTGTGGCACCCCCTCCCTGTCCCCAGCACACAAGCCCCTGCAGCAGCCCATGCAAGTCCAGTTCTGGTGGGTGTGGGTTGGATGTCTTGATTTCCTCCACTTTGATTTCACCCTGCCAAGCTGCCTGTGTCCTGGGGCATGTGGCTACATGCGGGCCTGTCCCTTTAGCCTCTTCTGTGGAGCCAGCCCTCTCCTGCAGTCCCTGGGATGTAGCCCATGGAGCCAGCACTGAGCAGCCAGATCCTGCCTCTGTACCTCCTCACGGAAATGCCCGCCCTCCCCCATGCCCATTTATCCCAATTCTGCCAAAGCCCACCTCCTCCTGGGACCACAAGGATGAGTCCTAGAGGGCTGACCTAAAAGTAAGTAATTCGGTTCGAGTGTGGATCGAGACATCTGACCCGGGCCCCCGACATCTGAGGGCCAGCTCAGTCTGCAGAGGGGAAGCCAGCCCAGCAGCAGTTATGCTGCAGGATGACCAAAAGGCCTCTAGCAGATGGGATCAAGCCCCCGCCCTGTGCCAGGCATTGTGATCAGAGTGCTGGCACAGGGGCCGGAGCTTTGCCTGCTGTGGTCATTTCAGTGGGCACCTCCTCTTCCTTCAACTCCTAGTTCTCAGGGTCGAAAGGCAGGGCTACAGGTCAGACCCTCCTCACTCACCCTCCCTTTCCGGAAGAGGGGCTCTGAGTTTCCCAGGAGGAGGAGGGACATGGCAAGTGCAGGAAACTTGACCACTTGTCGCTGTGGTGCACGCCATGGAGCCAGGGCAGCAGGGGTCAGGCCAGCCTCATTACAGCAGGTGGGAGGAGGCAGGCCTAGCACTGGCTCAAGAGAGAAGTGGCCTTCACCTGGCCACCAGGCAAAACAAGCTGGCAAAACAGGTGCTCACCCTCCTCACATCTGGATACCTCTGTTTGTTTTCTGGCCTCATCTCATTTTATCCTGCCAGCTGTCTTGTGCAGTCTAGCAGACTAGCAGATCACTTAGATTATCTCCATTTTATGGATAAGAAAATCAAGGTCCAGAGGGGTTTTAGATTTTGCTTAATACACAGTTAGCAGGAGAGTTGGGACTAGACCCCAAGGCTCTGGCACTCCCAAGTATAGTCAAGCTGATATATGATTTCAGCACTGCCAAGCTCTGCCTACAATAGATGCTTTGCTGGAGTTTGGGGGCCATCTGTGCCAACCCAAAAGAAAGTCCCACTCCAGCCTCCAAGGGAATAGGAGGCATGCACTAATAATATCAAAAATCAATTATTAAATGATATTTTCCACCTGAAGTGCTTAGCGCAGTGGCTGATATATGGTGTTCAATGTGCATAGCTGTTATAATTAATATTAACTCTTATTCAATCATTCAACCCAAAAATTGATCAATGCTCCGTGGTTTCCCAGGCACTTGCCTCTGCATTGTCTCATTCAGTCTCCACGACGGCACTCAGGAGGTTGGCAGGGGGTGGTGGGTCATATCCCTATTTTGTAGATTTCCCCTGAAGGCACGTGCCAGGCTCAAGGTCACGGCTGCAGATCTCACCTGGCTTCTCCCTCTGGGCTGTGTCTATGCCACAGCTTGGACTCACCCCACATATTGCAGAAGCCCGGGTTGAGCTAGGACCCTTTAAAAGCCCTGAGGCTGAGGCACAGGGAGGGAGTGTTCCCTAAACCCAAGGCCAGGCTGGAGCCATATTCTCTGGGGGGAGTGAGTAGCTGCCTGGCATTTTCCCTTTGATACTGATACAGGCATTTTAATAGCTGCGACCGATTAGGCAGGTGATGTTTCAGCTCTGGCCACATAGGGCATTCCAGGAGGCCCTGGCTGCCAGCAGGGGCAAAAAAAAGGCTTCTCTGCCCAGAGTAGCTGAGGGTCCACCCTAGGGCCTCATCTTGGGGGTGTCTCACCATGGGTCTCAAAGTCAGATGTCAAGGGGGCCAGGCTGGTGGCCTAAGTAGGTGAAGCTGGCTTTGGAGAGAGAGTACTTTCATAGCCTAGATGGCACATATCCATCTGAAAGGGGCAACCACCATGCAGCACCACCTGATTGTACATGCTCAGTGTTGCCAGGTCTCCCATCGTGCAAGAGAGACCAGAACTGGATGTGAAATCTCCTGATGTGTGAACAACCAATATTTATTGAGCACCTACTATGTGCCAAGCCCTGTTTTAGGCACAGTGAATAGAACAGAACAGAACAAAGTATCCAGGTCCTTGTCAAACTTACATTCTACTGGTACAAAGAGACAATAAGTAAGATAAATAAGCAAAAA
Source organism: Nomascus leucogenys (assembly GCF_006542625.1). Lineage (NCBI taxonomy): Eukaryota > Metazoa > Chordata > Mammalia > Primates > Hylobatidae > Nomascus > Nomascus leucogenys. The sequence goes on from NC_044398.1 coordinate 19,731,844, forward strand.
AAAAAAAAAAAAAAAAAAAATCCTAAGGAAAAACAAGGGAGCATGCTGGGGGAGGAAGAATTTTGGGGGAAGGGGTGCAGGAGGTGAGGAAGGCCTAACAGCACGCCAGGTAGGTAGCTGGGAAGAGAATACCCAGGCAGAAAGCCCAGTAAGTGTGAAGGCCCTGAGGTAGAAGAAAGCCTAGCACGTATGAGAGCTTCAGAGGCCTGTGTGATCACCCTGGCTGCCGTGTTGAGAAAGGTCTGCAGGGGCACGGGCAGAAGTCGGGCATTCGTTAGAAGGTTATCACAGTAATTAGGCCAGAGATAACGAGGTTTGGACCAGGTGGTAGTCATGGAGGTGGTGAGAAGGGGTCAGATCTCGGATGTGTCTGGCACGTAAAGAACAGGAATTGCTAATGGAATGGGTGTAGGGTGAGAGAAATAGACATCAATGATAATTGTGAGGTTTTGAGCAACTGGTGGGATGGGGAAGTTGATGCTAGGGGCAGGTCCAGGGAGGACTTGGGAGAGTCTATCAGAAGCTCAGTTTTGCCAGGCTAATTCTGAGATGCCTATGAATGGCCATATCAAGCCGGCAGCCAGATAGATGCATCTGAAGTTTTGAAGGAAGGTATAGGTTGGAGGGCATCATCCTGCATAGATGGCTTTGAAGGCATCAGACTGGATGAGGTACCCTAGGGAGCCAGTGTCTAGAGAAAGAAGTGAGACCCTGGATGTGGACCCTGTGACCTCCAACATTTAGACATCAAGTAGATAAGAAGGAATCCACACAAGACTGAGAGGGCATAGCCAGGGTGGTAGAAGGGAAGTAGGGAGAGTGCATGTCCTGGGAGCCAAGGGCAGGAAGTGCCCCAAGGAGGAGGAGGGGTGAGCAAAGACTGCAGCCTGGCTGAGAGGAGGCATGAGGACTGTCCACCAGATTTGGCAACCCGGAGGTCATTGGCAACCTGCAGGACAGTTCTTAGGGGACAGTAGGGGAAGAGCCAGGTAGGAGTGGTCCAGGAGAGACGTAGGAGGCAGCGAAGGTTGTCATCCAGGAGTTTTTCTAGGGAAAGAGCTAACCAGAATCAAAAGAGAATTATTCTTCTTTTTTCCATTTTTATCCTGGGAACAACAACAGCATATTTGCATAATGATTCCGTGAGGGTGGGCTAACTACAGCTAAATCCAGCTTGCAGCCCGTTTTTGTAAATATATATTTTTTATGGGAGCACAGCCACACTGATTTGTTTCCAAACTATGGCTGCTTTGGCCTGCGATGGAAGAGTGGAGTAGGTGTGACAGAGATCATGTGTCTCACACAGCCTCAAATATTTATGTTTGCTGGCCCCTGATGTAAATGATCCAATCTAGAGGAGGGGATTGATGAGTCAGGAAGGCAGGGGACTTGCTGGCAACAGGAGGGGTTGGCTTTCGTGGAAGCACAGATGGGGAGCTCAGGAGGAGAGAAGGGTGCTGGCAGGCGCAGATGCAGATGGACGGCACGTGTAGTGGTGGCTGCCTCTGGAAGCCCTCTTCTGCTTGCTTTTCTTCTCAAGGTCATCAGTTGACAATGAAGTTGGGGGAGGGGGCGTTGGTGGTTTGGGGAGAGGAAGTGCGAAAACTCCCAGGACAGTGCAATGGTGAAGGGTTGAGGGAACCACAGAATGATTGCTCGGCTTCCGTTTGAGATCTGGATCGTGAATTTAAAGTAAGATCAGTCATCGAGGTTGTGTGTTTCTCCCGCTTTACCCTGCTGCCTGTGTGCAGGTGTGAGGTAGGAGGAGATGTTGGATCTAGCCAGGCTTGTGGCTTAGTGAATGGGGCGGGTGTCAAGGCAATGGAGGGTGCAGACAGAGGGTGGTAATAATCACTGGCCACAGAATTTGAGCCGGGCACGGAGGGAAGTGACACATGGTGGTGATGGACAGTAAAAAGTTGGTAGGACCCGCAGGTTGAAGGCCCGGTGGGATTCGAGGGTCCCTGGGGCCGGGGTGTTAGGTCCTTGGGAAATGGAGATCCGTGGGCAGAGTGTTGAAGCCTAGACTGTGGATGGGTCATGGTGCTGTTGAGATTTAATACTCTTTCAAAATAAACTCTGGGCAGGCCAAGAAAACACTTACACCCTGAACTGACCTGGTTTTCTAGCTGTGCCTGTGGTAGCTTTGCCTGCTCAGATGTCTCCATCCCCTCCAATCAAGGCTCCCGATTTCCGGGTCCACCTTTCCCATCTGCCTTCTCTCCCAAACTCCAGAGCTGCCCGTGCCTACCCTGCTGGGATCCACAAACTCGCCATCTTCCTGCAACCTGCTTTTGCCGCTGTTATGTCCTAGGGGTGGCATCTTGGCTGCCCAAGGCAGGGCCTGGCTCCCACCACCACCTCAAATCCATCCAGTGCCCAGTTCCTTCTTCCTCCCACATCTCTCCATTGGGTGATGACCATGACATCCTCCAGAGAGGACCTCAGCCCAAGCGGTCTCACTGGTCTATACTCAACAGGCTGCTGGAGTGCCCTTTATACCACCCAAATTTGACCACATGACCTCCTTGCTTAAAACCTTTGAATGGTTCCTCCATGCTAGAATCCTTACCTGGGCACACAAGGCCCGGTTATTAGTCATGGTTCTCCAGAGAAACAGAAGCAATAGGCTGTATATAGATGCACAGAAAGCGAGTTATCAGAAAAGATTGGCTCATGTGATTATGGAGATAAGTCCCTTAATCTGCCATCTGCAAGAAAGAGGCCCAGGAAAGCCAGTGGTGTAGCTCCACTTAAACCTGAAGGCCTGAGAGCCAGGAGAGCCAATGGTGTAAATTCCAGTCCAAGCCTGAAGGGCCAAGAACCAGTTGTGGTGCAGGAGGAGTCAATGTTCAAGGGCAGGAGAAGATGGATGGTCCAGCTCAAGCAGAGAGAGCAGAGTCTCCCTTCCTCTATCTTGTTCTACTCAGGCTCTCAACAGATCAGATAATGCCCACCCACTATGGTGAGGACGCTCTTCTTTCCTGAGTCTACTAATTCCAGTGCTAATTGACATACCTAGAAAGAATGTTTTCCCAGCTATCTGGGCATCCTTAGCCCAGGCAAGTTAACCGATAAAATTAACCCTCACAGTTCCCACTCCCGACTCAACACCCAAGCCCTCCAAAGTCTACAGTCACCTGCACACATCTGAGCATGCTTCTCCCACCCCAAGCTCAGCTGTTTGCTGATGGACTGTGACTCATTCTCTATTTTGCAGTCTCACAATTAGTAGAAAATAAATATAGGATCTATTGAACAAAAGCATTGAACCTGAAGTCTCAGGAAATGTGAAAGTCACATGGAGGTCTCTGCCTTAGGTTGGGTTCCCAAGGGAACAGTCTCCAAAGTGGAGGTCTACGAGTAGATGACTTACTTATTTGACTTATTGGCATCAACATACGAGGGGGAGTGAGGGAAGCAGAGTTGGGCAGAGGAGGGGCTGAGCTGTGATAGAGTCATGACAGAGGCCCCAGCTGGTCCTGTGGGAGCTCCGTAGCTGGGGTGGCCCTAGAGTCAGTCCAAATTGAGGCAGAGGGGCCAGGTCTGCATTCCTCCCATCTATCAGTAATTGAATATGGGTTGCCTTTGGGGGAGAGTGTGACCCTAATCAAGGCTGCTTCCTTGAGCTGAGAGCAGCTCCCAGAAAGAGGCTCAGCCATCAGCAGCCAACACTCCCAACAGCTAAATCACTGGTCTAATCCTGGGAGCCTGGATGGCCCACCACAGCACCCACGAGCTGTGGTGCTTTATGGCTGTCAACAAGCCCCGGAACCAGTGGCAGGGATCCATGTTACACATTCAAAGTCTCTGCCCCTGCCTTAATGACCTGCCTTCCTGCCCCCCCACATTCCTATCCCCTGTCCTCACTCAGATCACTCCAGCCACACTTCACCCCTTCCTATTCCTCAGATGCTCCATGCACAATCCTGTCTCTGGGCCTTCGCCTCTGCTGTTCCCTCTGCCTGGAACACACTTCCTCCAGATACCAAAGGATTCATTTTCTTACTTCCTCCAGATACCGCATGACTCATTTTCTTACCTTCCTCTGGGTCTTTGCTCAAAGTCCCCTCAAAGAGAGACCTTCCCTGACCCCGTGGTAGAAAAAAACCACCTTCCATCCCTCTCTGTCCCCTTGCTTTACTTTATTTTTTTCCCAGCATTTATCACCGCCTGTTACATATTTTTTGTTTTTCTACTGATTTTTTCTTCCACAAGAAGTTATGCCCCTCTAGGGGTGTGCCCCATGGGGATGAAGCAGGGGTGCCACCCACTCATGCCACAAGCTCTGTCTCCAGCCCAACCCTGTGATGGCAGCTTGCTCAGTGCTGCTGCTGAGTGGGTGACAACTCCGATGGTTACAACCTTTAGCCAAAATGTACCGACTCCTCTGGTCTTGGCTTGTCAGTCATTGACTGGTTTTGTCCTTTAGCAGACCTGTGTCATGTGCCTTCTGGGTGCCAGACCCCCAGGTGATTGGTGGGGAGGGATGTGGAGGCAGGCTCGTACAGTCCCTTACAGGAAAGCAGCGTTCATGAGCCAGGCTCAGAGCTTGACACTAGAGGGGCTATCACCAGACTTTGGCCTGTGTGCTCATTTGTTTACCCAGCGGCCGCTCTGTGCCCACCTGTACCTTGGCCTCAGCATCCATCCACCTAATTGTTACTCAGCCTCCCCTTTCTAAGTGAGGGTCCCCACTTTGGGGTGTTTCCCCTCTTCTGGTCTGCCTTGATCTCGGCCCCCTTCTGCTCTCAGAGCCACCCATCCCATCTGTCACTGTGTTCCCTCCCCAGGCATTTGCACTCACCGTCCTCCAGCAGGTGGAGCAGGCTTTGTGCCAGGAGGCATGAGTTCACACCTCAGATCCACTACATCCTGGCTGTGTGACCCTCAGCAAATCACTCCACTTGCTCTGAATCCTTGTGAAGCTTTCTGACCTCCCCTCCCCACCCCCAAATCAGAGGTGATACCACCCTTATGACACCTCCCATATTACTTTCTTCGCCTCTCTTGTGGCCCACACTGAGTGGCAAAATTGCACAGTAGTGAGGAAGCAAATAGCTCTGGCTGTCATCCTAACTGGTCAACCTTGTTGGGGTGGGGACTATAGTACATCAGGTGCAGTGAGTCCTGGGCAGCCAGAGTACAGGCTTCATGTGGCCAGATCTTTCAGTTAGTTTTTCAAGAGAAATTACAAATGCAGATTTGCATATGAAACCACCAACTTCAAAATATTGGCAACAAATTCAATAATAATAATGATTTAAAGCTCACTGTGGGAACCAAATAAAATACGTTGAAAGGCCTATTTGGCCCTGGGGCAACCAGCTTCCTATGGCTGCATGAGCATCACTGTGTGGGTTTGAATCCCAGCTCTGTTCCTTACTTCAGCCTTGACCTTGGCCAGGTGCAGTCTCCTCTCTGTGCTTCAAGTCCCTCACCTGTGAAATGAATATGGTAATAGCTAGCATTCATTGAGAACTTCCTGGGTATCAGGTGCCATTCTTTCTGTGCAATAATCTTTCTAACTTTGCAGTAATCCAATGAAGTGAGGACTCTTATTAACCCAGAGTCTGAGAACTGTGTGTTAGTCCAGTCAGCCTGGCTCTAGAAGTATCCCTGTTAACTGCTAGTCTGGCCAACTTTGTTGCAAGAATCAAGTAAGAGTCCTTATGAGACCCTTGTCACATTGCCCTGTGCAGCGTAAGCCTGCAGAGTTGACACAAAGGGGCATCCTGCATGCAAGGTCATTACACATGCTCTTCTCCACTTGCCACCATGAACATGACAACTCCCCGAGGGTCGGAGTGTTCTACCTCTCTGATGCTCCCACCTCTTTGGGACCTTCCAGGTTGGCTCAGTGATTTGAAGGGAAGTGAGGAAGATATTTGGTGGAGGGGTGCAGAGAGCCTTGCCATCCCCCTACTCCTGCACCCCTGCCCCGCCTGCAAATGCTAGCTTTGTAAGGGACACCAGAAGAACAGAAGGCACTGTCCCTGTGCAGGGGTCCATCAGGAGCCCAGTCCAAGGCAGGAAACAATTAGCAGAGAGCTGAGAAAAGCATGTCAATGTGCACATGAGCGTGAGGTGCAGGAAGATGCAACTGGTTTATAGGGTCCTGTGTTTGGGGTTAATTTCTTTAAGAGTGCTCCAAAGACATCAGACACTGTGATTACCAGGATGGGCTTTCTTGTCTGCTTCTTATTACCCAGATGCCCGGTGGCCAGTGGAAGGCCATTAACTGCCTGTCTTTGATCCAGGAAGAGTTCTGCCAGTTTCCCCCTCTTCCTGCCCTCCTCGTCAGCCCACAGCCGCTTTCCAGGGCTTGGTGTCTACGAGCTCCTGGTGACTCCTCTTGTCTGTCTCCTTGTACAGAAATGGAAGCTCCACTCAAGGAGGCGCCGGGAGGCCCCAAAGACATCTCCAGGATGTAACTGCCCACCAGGTAAGCAGCCCTGCAAGCAGGTGACCACGGATGTTCCTAGGACTGGGACCAGAGGCTCTTCCTGATGGCCATGCTCTAGCCACATCTCACTCAGGCCGTCACTTTTCATTTGAAAGACAGGAGTGACAATATCTGTGGTTGCCTTCCATCTACTCACTGATTGGCCTGCCTGCCCAACATCCATCAGTCCACCCACCATTCATTTGTTCATAGAGTATTTTATGGGCCTGATACTCTTTGAACCAGGCTGTGGTGAAGTCAGATAAGATGATGGGCATGACTGTTTTGAAAGTTATGAAGTGCTATGCAGCGTCAAAGGGACCATCGGCCCGTCAAGGGGAGGTACCTTGCTTGCTGTGTTCATCATTGTGTCCCCAGCTTCCCAGGTACACAAAAATGTTTGTTACCTGAATGAATGACCCCATAATTGTAAGATCTTATTTTCTATAGCTAGCTGGATTAAGGCAATGTGTGTTCACTATATGGCCTCTAGGCTACATGCAACACACACATGCTTACATGCAAGGAATGAAGGCACAAGCCAAAGGTCACAAGGTGATACTGTGTAATACAATGAACTGGTCTAATCTAGAACAAAAATCAGCTTTTGCCCCTTACTAGCTCTGTATGGGCGGACCCCTGACCTGTCTATTCTAGTGCTTTCCTCTGTATCCTTAGGCCTGCTCCTCAACTGTGTCTATTCATCTGTGTAACAGCTGTGTAGTAAGGACCTGCTGGGCACCATGCAGTGTGTCGGGTTCAAGTACATTGTCCACCATGAATGCAAATGATAAGTTACAGCTTATGAGAACTTTTCTAGGTGCCTGTTACTTTTCTAGGTGCCTGTTATTGTTAAGCCATAAGAATGACAGATGAGGAAGTTTCACTGTTTCCCTGAGGAACTAGAATGCGCTGTACCTCTTTAGAGATGGGGAAGGAAGGCCTAAAGAAGAGTTGGGGGAGACAAGGTATCATATTTAAGTAATGGCAGAGAGTTTGGGTCTGCTACTGGCCTCTGCCAGCTCAGCATGTGGCCTCCTTGATACCCACAGTGGCAGGTGGCACTGGCAGGGTGCTCACTGGGCTCTCTGGCAGGCACTCCTCTGGCCCCAGAAGCCGAGGGACCCAAGTAACCCTCAATCAGGTCCCCAAGCCAGGGAAGAGAGGCCGACAGATGTTAAGCATATGGGAAATGAGGGACCGCATTTGCTGGAGAGTGAATGGGCTGGGGTGGGAGTCACAGTTCCAGGATGCTGCCCTGGGAGACAAGGAGACTGTGAAAAGATTCAGCTGGACCCGGTGAGAAAAGGGTCGTCTGGGTTAATTAAAAGGGTGTCCAGAAGCCCTGGGAAGCTCCCTCCCTCCCTCTGGGCCCAGAAGATTGGGCCCAGGGGTCTGGGAAAGTTTTCGGGAGAGGAATGCCAAGATTAATGAGATGGGGTGGAGGCGAGGGTTGGGTGATGGGGCCTGGGCAGAGAGACCGTTCACATCAGGGCTTGTGGGGCAGCCCATGTTTCCAAGGATTGTGTCTGTTGCCCTTATAACTCTTGGGCAATGACAACCGATTTTTGCTCAGCATATAGAATGCTGGTTAAGGGCAGGATATTTGAAGCCACAGAAGATGTAGGTTTGAATTCCATCTCCAACATGGACCAGCCTTACGACCTTCAGAGAGTTATTTAACCTCCTTGTGCCTCAGTTGCCTTGTCTGAAAAACAGGGACAACAGACACCGGCAGGGTAGAGACTCCTCGAGATAATCCTGGGAACTTCTCTCTGATTCCTAATAAGCATCTTCTCTGATTCCTAGTAAGCATGATTACTATTATTTGCTCAACTGCCTCTCGCACTTCAAAGATTCAGAGAAATCCTTATCAAATGCCATGTCCTAGTGTTGGGGGCACATTTGTGGCCAGGCAGAAGCTTGCCTTTCTCCCTTCCCTGACTTATTGGGGAAAGCACATCAGTTGTCTGATGGCCTTCAAGTGTCCTGTCCATCATCAGAGTGGGTGGCTCTTAATCAGTTTCAGTATTGTGCTTCAGAAAGTTGGGCTCAGGCAGTCCTGGGAGGCTGGGAGCTGGGGAGGAATGTGGCAGGAGGGGGAAGGACTTGGGAGAGTGCTTCTCTTCTCCCTGCCTGCTGGGAGTCTGTGTGGAACCCACAGGTCCTGGGCAGTGAGGAGAAGACCATGAAGCAGCTCACAGGGTTGGGGGAGGAGGAAATGCCATGGGGAGAAGAAAGGGCTTGACACTGGTCCTCTGCGGGGAGGGGACAGCAGCAGGGACTGAGTTGGCCAGGCATAGAGGGATAGTGGGCAGGGGCTTCTGGGAGGGATACCCCTGCATGTTGAGAATTTCTCGGAAGGCAGTTTGGCCCAAAGCATACATCAGAGCCAGTGGGCAACACCTGAAGAATTTAGAGAGAAGGCCCCAAACAGAGGCAAAATCAGAGGGAACTAAGATGCTCTTCTGGCCTTTCGTAACTGAGGCAGGGAAGGACTGGAATGGCCACACGAAGCATCTCACATCATGGAATCACAGCAAAATCTCCTAGGATGGGCTGGGTCCTGCTGGGTCCCCTGCCCTGCCTCTCTCTGACTGACCTGAGGCTTCTCATGCCTTGGTACAGTAACCTCCTCAACACCAAATCCAACCTATTATAAATAACAGCAGTTACTGCTGCTGTGTCCCACTTGAGCACTTACTATGTGCCAGGCACAGGACTGAGCACTTCATGTGCATCGGTAACCTTCCTCAAAATGCTAAAAATACATAGAAGGGAGTTCAGTTCTAACACTCTGGAATGTTTGAATATCCTCAAATTCGCAAAGAGAACATCACCGTCATTCTTGCCCTTACATCATGCATTTCTGATTCTTTCCTGGGGTTCGGAGTTTATAAACCACTTTAAGGCTCCCGATCCTTGAAGAAGGACTCATACAATTGTCAAGCGCCACATACAGATTCAAAGCTTGATTCATTTTGTCTTGCCAGCACTTAATACTGTACCCCATACATAGTAGATGCTCTGTGAATGTTCAATAAATGAGTATCAGTAGTCATTGCTGATGACCGGCTGCTTCCTGGTGTTCTCCCTCTGCCATCAGCCACCTTATCCCTCACCCCACCCCAAATCTTGCCTGATGCTGAATTCACTGCTATTGGGACAAAACAAACACACTCTTCCTGCCCACTGTGGTTGCTGAGATGGAAGCCTAGATCCTCAAACCGGTGCCTGCCCTCTGTGGCCAGCTAGGCCAAGCCAGAGTCCTGCGGTGGGTGTGTTCTTCCTTGTGGCAGCCTTGGTGGGCCCCTGGGCGGCACCCAGAAGGCCTGGGACACATAATCATGGGCAGAAAACCTGCCTCTTTCCCTTTCTATCTGACCTTGCCAGCATCCTCCTGGGATCCTCCCTTTCCCAAAATAGCCATCTACTGGCTGAGATCTGGCTGCATCCTGCTTCTGGGCTGCATGCACTATTTGCCAAGGGAGTGATGGGCTTGCAGGTCTGAGAAGGATGCCAAAGGTCAACCCTCAATTAGGAGGGTCATGGCTGCCAGAAGTTCAGAGGAATAGGTGTGAGCCCTTTGCACAGCATATGGCCTGGTGGGACAGGAGAAGGATCTTGGGAACAGATATACATACCATGAGATTTCCTAGGCCACTTGAGAAAAATACGGAGACCAAGGAAACTTTCCCATTCTCTGTCCCTTTTCTTATTAACAAATGAGGAGCAGGACATTATAGGTCTAGCCAGCAAGGAAGCAGCTACTTCAGGCCCGCCACACTGGGGCTGGGTGGGGCTGGCCTGTGTCAAGTCCAGGGTGGGGCAGGCAGTGTGAAGGATGACATGTTTTTGCACCCAGAGGGAAGAATGGCTAGCTCAGCTGCTGAAGGAAATCACTTCGCCGTCAGAGCCTCATCTCCAAGGGAAAGGGTAGGCCAGAGTCATGCCCTGACCACCAGGCCAAAGGGCTTGGACTGCAGCAGTGGTGGCATGGGGTTGATGTGGTCAGGCTTGTGCACTAGCGCCATGGCCAGCGCTGCAGAGAGGATGGATGAAAGCGGAGAAGTCGCCTTCAGCCAGCCTAATGGGAGAGGCCACAGCTGCCTTCCAGGTCAGTGTGCTGGTGAGGGGTGCATGAAGTGCCCAGGAGCCAAAGGAGCTGGGGCTCTGGGAAAACTTCACCGAGGAGTGGCCTTGGAGGTTGTTCATAAGGAACAAATAAGCAAGTGGGAAGGCATATTGTTAGGGCATCATAGACTCCATACGGTGTCCACATAGACACATAACAAGAGACCCTCCCAAATACAAGGACTTAGACAAGGTGGAGGTGGAGGTCTCCCTTCCCTAGCAGGCCAGGGCTGGGATCTTCATCTTGTGGCATCCTCCTCTGGCAGATGCTTCCGTTCTCGCCACCCCATGACCAGCACGAAAGGGGAACAGGACAAGTGGAGTATGTGCTCAAACCCTCAAGAGCGAAACTTGAAAAAAGAGACACAGATCACTTCTGCTCACAACCCATGGGCCAGAACTTAGTCACGTGGTTACCCCCAGGTTCAAGGGAGGCCAGGCAATATTTTTTGTGGGTGGCGATATGCCCAGATAGAACTTTATTACGATGGCGGGTGGGAGAACAGATATCGAAGAACAACTAGCATGCTGCACAGAGGACATTCCAGGCTGGCTGAAGGACTGTCATGGACAAAAACTCGAAGGAGCAAGAAAAAGGCAGTAAGTTTGGGGATGACATGCGGTTGAAGAAATCTGGAGCACAGAGCAGTAACGAGAAATGAGGGTGGGAGGAGATGTCAAGACTGCAAAGGGCCAGGCTGAGGCTGCCCAGCTCCCTCTGTCCAGTAGGAGGCAAATGATTTCATCCAGAGGGTGATTGATTGGTAATGGCTGCCTGATTGATTGGGGGGCTGTGCTGAGTCAGCTTCTGAGGCTGTATCCAGGTTCAGCAGAAAATGTGGTAATCGCTTATTCATGTCTGCTCTGGATACAGGAGTGGTGGGGGAGCAGTGCCTCTGCCCTGGCTGTGCTGTCCTCACAGGAGATGATGTGGCATCAGAGAAGGTTTGGGCAGCAGGGATGTCACCTGATACAATTTGTATTCTAGAACAATAACTAGCAGTGATGTGGAGCCTCGCCTAGAGGGGAGAGCAGCCCCTTCCAGCAACGATAGTCTGCAATCCTATGAATAGGGCTTTATTTTCCTATGAGCTGCTATTTACATTCGGGTTGTAATGGCCTCTCCAGCCTTGGTTGTTTTTCCACAGCTGATGAGAGCTGGTGCCCACACATCCTGAACCCTACTCTCTAGCTAGCCTTGCCCTATTTTCCCTGGCACCAGACTTTGCCCCCAACAGCCTCATGACGTTTACATGGGCAGGATCTGTAGCCAGAGTTTGGTCGCAAACCAGACTCCTCTTATCTTCCCTGTGCTGCAACAGAGCAGACCCATGGCCCCCCTTCTTTGTGGTCCTTCTTATTTCAGACTTGATTTATTTCAGATCTCAGGAATCTGCAGACCAAAGCGTCCTTTGTTTCCATCAGTGAAGAAAAGATTCAAGAGTTGATGGTTATTTTAGGGAGAATATTTAAACTAAAGGTATACTGTTTCAGGTAGCTCCAAAACCCTGCTTTACATGCAAATAATTGATGGGCTACTTCGGGGTCATTCTTGCTATTTCTTAAAGCAGATCCCCTGGGGCCAGGCTGCTAAGAGATCCTACTGTTCGATTGCTGTTATTGTCAATATTCAGACCCCCCTTGTTCTGGGGCAGCCAAAGTGGTGTGCTTTCCCCTGCGATGTTAGCCTCAGTCCTCCCCACCCCCATCTCTTCTTCCTGACTTTGCAGCCCCACCGCATGTCCCATCTGGCCTCCCAGACACCCAGGTGCAAACCCACAATAGCAACATCAGTGCCCCTTCGCCTTCACCCACTGCACTCCATCAGCCAGGTTCTGTCAACTCCACTCCTCTGCTCAAAAACCATCCATGGCTCCTCAGTGCTCATACCCCCCCACCCCAAAGATAAGCCCACTTTGTCTCTCTAGCCTGATCTCTGACCAGTCTTCCGCTGTCCTCCTTTTCTTTCAGTAAAACTGGGCTGCTCCCCTGCTGGACCTTATAGTGTCCCACTTGCACACAACTCATGCTATTCTGGTATCTTTGTTCTCAGTTTCTACCTAGTGAACTCTTGACCCCTCCATGTCAGCTGCATCATCCCTGCAGCTCCTTCCATCCTCTCCTCCCCACTTGGCCTTGGCCATGAGTTCTGCTATTTGATGAGTATATTAACATAATGCCTGGTGTATGCTCGATGTACGATCCAGGCAAAACCACCCACTGGGACAAGTAATTTGTCCTAAAATGAGAAGTGCAAACAGACCAAAATGTATACACCTGCAGAGGTTTCTCCCTCGCTGCTAGCATTAACCATTTGCTTTAGATGGTGTAGGTGCTTGAGAGCAGCATGTAGTATGAGTCTCTTACACAGCTAGCTTTTGTGAGTTTCCAGCCAGGGAGAGCCTTACCACCTACAAACCACACTGGGCAGCTTCCTTGCCATCTCCGCCTGGATCCTCAAAGGGCACACGATGAAAGCCAGCACCTTCCCCCGACCTGGCCCTTTCCAACATTCTCGACCTCTCCCAGCATCTAAGCCATGACCTGGGCATCAGGCTGAACACCACCGTTTCCCTCACACCCCGTCAATCACCAAGTCTCATTCATCCCACTCTGTCAATTTCCTCCACCTCCACCGTCATCACCCTTGTTCAGGCTGCTGCCACCTGACCTCCTCCAAACCCTTCTTTACACAGAAGCCAGAATGGCATTTTTAACATTGATGCATAACTCCAGTTAACAAAAGCACTTCAATACTTTCCATCACCCTTAGGATAAAGCCCTGAATCCCTAACACAGCTTGTTACCTGCCCTGACCCCCCTCGCCATGATCCCTTCTGCATTCCCAGCAGGCCCCCTGGCAGCACTGGTGCTGCTGGTTGTCTGACCACATGTGGAGTGACAGACTATGGCTGAAGGGAGCCCCAGCCAAGCCAGACAGAACGTTATGCTTTAGAAATCAGCCAGTCCATAAAGCTTGGACTCTTGGCTCCAAATGAAGGCCCTTCCTTGGCCGTTGCAGCCCCGTTTCAGGCAAGTGGCCTGTTCCACAACGAAGGTTGGCCATCACCTTGGAGAGGGCCCTGGGTTTAAAAAACACTCCCCGCCCCCCACAGCCATAGCTCTCTATGCCCCTCATGGGGTGGAGGGTCAGGTAACTGGCATGGGTGAGGCCAAAATGACCACAGCTGCTGGGAGACCAGGTGCTGTGCGGCTGCTAAAATGCTCCACCATCCGCCCCTGGAAGAGCCTTTTCTCTCAAAGCCCTCTGGCTCTGCATTTCAGAAATGCCTGGGGAATTCTCCAAAGTTCATTTCTTCCCCATTTCCTCCCAAAAGCACTTCCAGATCCCCAGCCCTCCTGGACGCTGCTGATAATGTGTTTCTCCTAGATCCGCTCTGATAACACTGGGGTGGTCGGCTGAGATTTGTAGGGAAATAAAAATAAGGAAATGGAGGGTTCCGGAAAGGCCAGAAGAGCCCTGGACTGGGAATCAGTCCCAGACCTTGAGGGACTCTGAGCAGATTGCTCTCCTCTCTCTGGGCTTTGGTTTCCTCGCTGACATAAAAAGGTGAATGACTGAAAAATCATTTGGCAGTATCTGGTAAAGTAAAGAATCATGTCCAGTAAAGCAGCTCCCTTCCTAGGCCCTTCTGAGAGAAACGCTCGTCTGTGCATAAAAGAAGAAGAGATGCTCACTGCAGCACTGTTGTAGTAAGAAAAAAGGAAAAGAAAAGAAAAGCCTAAATATTTGTCAGCAGGAGTGTGCAGAGATATGTTGTGCAGTTTAAATTGCAGTACTTTCATCAGTGAAAATCCACACACAGTAAACAGGATAAACGAGACCTCCAGACTCAGCAATTCCATGGCTGGATCTCCTCCTCTGGAAGGAAAAAAGCAAATGACAAGAGAATATTTACAATATAAGTCATTTATCTAAAGTTAAAAACATAAAGACAATACAATACAATCTTCAACAATTATATGCATGGATAGTAAACATGTAAAGAAATGCATGGAAATGGTAAACATCAAATTCAGCGGGAAGGAGGGATTGGGTAGAGACTGGGGTGCTTAGGGAGGTTCAGCTACATGGGTAGCTGTTAGGCTGGGTGGTGGGTATGCCAGGTTCAGTACACTTTTTTTGTAATAACTTTATTGTGATGTAATTCCCATATACAATTGGCGATTTAAAGTGTACAGTTTGATGGGTTTTCTTACATTCACACAGTTGTGCAACCATCGCCGCAATCAGTCCTGGGACATTTTATCATCCCAAAAAAAGAAACCCCATTCCTTTTAGCAGCCATCCTCCACTTTCGCCCACCCCCCGACCCCCAGCCCCAGGCAAGCATTAATCTACTCTCCATCTTTATGGATTTAGCATAATGTTTTCAAGGTTTATCCATGTTGTAGCGTGTATCAGTACTTCATTCCTTTTTATTGCCAAATAATACATTATATTGCTTTTAAACCTCTCTGAATGTCTGAAACATTTCAAGATAAAACATCTTTAAATCATAGAGTTAATGAACGGATGTTGTTGAATTAGGGGATGTTGAAGGAAACCTTCATGTCTGCCTCTACCTAATTGGCGGTCTTCAGCAGCAAGGATGTATCATTGCTTGCTGCCTAAATCCTGTGTGCGTGCACCCTCGGCCACCTGTGGGCTGGTAGCAATGGTTCTAACCCTGCCAGGACCCAGATGCAGGGGGTCAAGGCCTGCTCAGCTGGACTCTGACACCTGACCCCCTCTGTGGTGCTCTGAAGCACCCTTGCTCTTCCTCTGCCCGTGCTCAGTGTCACTTCCTCTGAGATGTCTCCCTTGAATCTCCCAGACACAGCTGGGGGCCTTTTTTCTCAGGTCCTAGAGCTAGAAAACTAACTCACCATGGGGTGGCTATTTGGCCCCCTGGTGAGAGAGCAGCAGCCGGGCTTACAGCCCTGCAAGCTTCTTAAGCTTCTGAGCATCAGTCCTCACCCTAGGAAAATGAAGATGTTGGTGCTTGCCTGATAGACTCGAGGTGACAGGGAGACAAGTTATGTATGAAATTTTTCAGGGGTGGTGAAGGATTTGCTTTTATGCCTCTGACTCACTCACTGGACACGAAGATTGTCCTGGGCATGAGCTGTGCTGTGCTGTCTGCAGGAAGGAGCAATGGGCTGGCTGCAGGAATTGCAATACCCACTGCCCTGGGAGAGGCAGGCTAACCCAGCAGTTACAGGTGTGGTCTCTGACTTCCCAGTAAATCCCAGTAGTCCCAATTCTACTCCTTATTAGTCATGGTACTGTGGATGGGTTACTCTCTTGACCTCATGTAAAATGGTAATGACAGCACCTACCTTATTGGACTGATAGGCTCAATGTGGGGCCCGACACACACTTGGCTGGAAATGATTGTTAGTTGCCATGATGATGGTGATGATGACATGAGTGGAAAAGGGCTTCGGGTGACATGGGGCTGTGAGGAGAGGTCATAGTCTTTGCCCAGTTGCATTCAGCCATGTGAGATCCCGAAGGCAATGCCATGCTTGCCACTGAATGCAAGAAGGTAATGTGGTATGGCTGCTCAAAGCGTTGGCCTACTCCTACTTCCCTGATCTGCCCTGTGGAAGGCTAGGCCCTTCCAACACTATGAAAAATGCTGGATGTTCTATTTTTGAGACACTGTGCTAAGGCACTGCAAGAGATGGGCGAAAGATACATCCGCCCTTAAGGATGTGATATGGGATTTGTCGCAGGTTTAGGGGCCTTAGTTGGAATCCCAGCTCTCTGTTTTGCTCTCAAGCACTGCAAAAGCCACCTACCCTCTCTGAGTTTTCACTTGCTCATCTCTTACATGTAAATAAGGATCTTACAGGGTTATTATGAAAGTTCTTGGTCAACCATGGAGATACAAATGGAGGATATTTGGCCGACCTCGTGGCACAATGGTAGTACGTCTGACTCCAGATAGAGGATATTATGGGAGGGGAGTTGGACTGGTGCACAATCCAGTTATTTTGTAGAAGGTAGACCTTGTTGAGTGCTGTGGGATATAAATAAAGGGCTGTGGACAGGGCAGGGGAAGGGTGAATTACAAGTGCAGGTGACCATTGATTCCTTGGAGTGGACACTGGAACTTGCTGGTGATACTTAGTGTTGGAGGGCCTTGGAACCCCCGGTTTATGAAGAAGGACTCGCCCTCCTTCGCCCCACTCCAACCAGCCACCACGCGGAGCAGGAGCTTCTAGAGAGCGGGACTTGCCTTAAAGGCTGTGTTTGTGCCCCTTCTCCAGACAGAGTCGAGCATCCTCTCTCTGCATCCTGAGAGGGAATGGGCTACATTCGTAGCAGCTGTAGTTGGGTTGGAAGTGATTCTGGATTTTGCAGGAAATCCATTTTCCAAGGAACTCTCCAGGGACAGTCAGTAGGAGAACACGGGGCAACTCAAGCCTGGAAGGTAGACCGCAGCACGCGCTGCCTGGTCACCTCTCCCTGTCTGCCAGGCTGCCTGTCTCAGAGAGACCAGTGGAGGAGACCTGGGGAAGAAAGACACCATCCTGTTCCAGCTCCCAGGGGCGTCATTCACTCCCACAATGATTCCATGTGTTTGTATCACACCCTCACCCATCAGAAGCCTTTCCCTTAGCACTTGCCCTGTGAGGGTGGAAACTGCAGCCAGAGGAGTTAAGTGAAGAAGGACTGCCCTTCTGGGCAGTTACAATAACTGGAAGTTACAATAGCTAGATTGAGCTCCCCCATCTCTCCGCTCCTCACCTCAGCCCAGGCCAGGAATCCGTGGCCAGACTTCTGGACTGGCTATGCGCTCTTTAGGGCTCCAGGATGAACATGGACTACATCAACAAGCATCCTGGGTCCACATGTGGGTAGATGGCTGCTCCACGCCCTGTGTTCAGCACCGTGGGATGCAAGGTGATCAGGCACAGTTCCTTGGTCCAGGGCTGGGCAAGTGCTAAACAGAAGCATAGGCATCTCATCTGGAAAATGCAAGAAAAGGAGTGACTACTCCTGAAGGGAGGAATCAGAAAATGCTGCATGGAAGAAGTGGCATTTGAAGGAATCCCTGAATGGCAAGTAAGATTTCAGTAAATGAGAATGTACACAAGGACATTTTAAAACAATGAAACAACATAATAAAGAATAGAGACCTGAACAACCGTGTTTTTTCCACACACACCCCCACACCCCACACCCCACTCTGGGAAATGAGGAATGATCTGGAGTGGTTGTAGTAAGCTCACGGGGAGGGATGGAGTAGGAGGTACGGCTGGAAAGAAAAGTTGGGGGTTGGGGAGGCAGACCGTGGAGGGGGTTGGACACCACCCTGAAAGCCAGCTTCTATTTGGTGGGTAGTGGGAAATCACGGAAGGTTTCTCAGAGGGATGTGATGTATCCAGCTGTGTATAGCTCAGTGTAGAGGGTGAATTAGGGGCAGGAGAGAAGCTGGGAATGGGCAGCAATGGTCTCTCTAAGGCAGCAGTCCCCAATCTTTTTGGCACCAGTGGCCAGTTTTTCCATGTATGGGGATGGGGGGATGACTTCAATGGGCAGCAATGGTCTCTCTAAGGCAGCAGTCCCCAGTCTTTTTGGCACCAGGGGCCAGTTTGTCCATGTATGGGGATGGGGGGATGACTTCAGGATGAAATTTTTCCACCTCAGATCAGCAGACATTAGTTCAATTCTCACAAGGAAACTGCAACCTAGATCCCTCACATGCTCAGTCTGCAATAAGGTTTGGGATCCTATGAGAATCTATTGCCACCGCTGAACTCCTGCTGTGAGGCCTGGTTCTTAACAGGTCACAGTCCAGTCCTGATCTATGGCCCAGCGCTTGGGGACCCCTGCTCTAAGAGAAGACACAGAGCAGCAGAGGAAGCAGGTGAGGGGAGTAACGAGAGGGAGGTTGCAGAGGTAACATTAGCAAGTTCTAGCTACCTACTAGGTGTGGGCCAAGGAGGGGTTGAGGCAATTATGAGCCTCTGCGCCCAGGTAACTAATAATAACCATGGCATATATTCAACAGATGACCTTGGACCTTGTGCTTTAAATACAATATCACTTACATTCTGATCAAGCACCCTGTAATGTAAGGCTATGGCTATCCACACTTCAAAAATGAAGAAACTGAGGCTCAGAGATGTTCAGGGTTTGCCTGAGGTCCATGGCTAAGGGACAGAGGCAGGACTTGAACCCAGGACTTTCAATGCCAGTGCCTTTGCCCTCCGGACAAGGCAGAGCAGAAGGGGAGTAGGTTGGAGAGGAAGGGTCAAAGTTCTGTTTGGGACAAGCTGGAGGTTGGGAGGTGGGGGATGCAGGATGCCTCATGGAAGTGCTGAGGGCCCTGGAACAGTTCATCCAGAGGGAGAGGGGCTAGAAGCCCATCCTGAGCTTGTGGACTTAGAGAAGAAAGACCTTACCTGTAGCCATAGTCTGGGGACAATGCTCAGGGAGGTGGCCTCACCTGTAGCCATCTGCCAGCGACACTGCTCACAGAAGAGAGAGAACAGGGGTGCATCTTGCTGGAGAGCTGGCTAGAAGCACTGAGGTGGGAGACTTTCTGCCCCAGGACATGCCCAGAGCCCAGGGCCCTGTGCCCCTTCACCCAGGACTCACGATCCTGCCCGCAGCACCCCTGGGTGCTGTGCAGCTTGTCCCAGGCTGCTGGCGGCAGAGGAGCTCCCTGCCCTAGACCCAGTGGAGGGTCCCTTGATCTTGCCACCACCTGCTCTGCCCTGAAGGAGAAGGTTCTGCCACAGTGATGTTAAAGGAATGCCAGATGCTCCTCTGGAGGAAAGGGGCAGCAAGCAGGAAGAGCCCACGACCTCTGCTTGGGCAGTTATAAGGGACTAGAAGGTGGGACATGCCAGACCCACGGATGTAGTCCCTGGCTCTTCCTCCTGGACCCACCCAGGCGGCCCACTCCCTCAATGACTACCCCCACTCTTGTCATAACCCAGCCAGCCTCTCCCCTTTTACTTCCTGGCAAGTCCTGTTCAGCCACTGAGGTGACTTGGGTGGCCTCTGCTGGCAGTGGCACTCTTGGCCCCACACATCTGGCCCTCTTCACTGCACCCTCCCGCCAGCTCTCCAGTTTACGACTCACACTGCCCCATTCTCCTGATGACGACCCTGACGCTCAGAATCTTTGCTGGAGGATACGGGGTTAGGCAGTGGCAGGGTTGGGACTGGAAATAAGCTCTGAAACATCAGAAGGCAAATGCCCCCCAGGGACCCAAGTGCTACCCTGGAGCACAGTGGGAAACCGAGGACTCGGAAGTGGCCGTGATGCTTGTCCAGGGAGCGTAGAGTTCAGATAAGGCTGGAGGATGTTAATCAGTAATGATAACAACAACATCTATTAAGGGCTTACTCTGTGCCGGGCAGTGTGATAAGCACTTTATTGCATTGTCTCATTTGATCCTCATAATTACTTTATGTGGCAGGTACTATTATCATCTCCATTTCCATAGAAGACTGGGGCCCGAAGAGGTTCTGTGCAGAGACCCAGGGCTCCGGTGGGGCCAGGCGGTGCCCAGTGTGGGCTACAGTCCTAGGGCCGCATCCTCCAGGATTCCAGCCCTATGAGGCCGACCCTAAGCAAGGCAGGGCCAAGGCAGGGACACAGGTCTAGAACCACACTGTTGACAGTGGCTTGTGCAGCTGGCATTTGGCCCCGAGACATCAGATCTGGGACTCAGAAGGGACCCCACAGCTCAGCTGACTCGGCTTCCTGGTGAGAGCCCCCCGACCCCTTGCAAAGGGGAGCTGGCTGTGCACATATAGGCAGTGGAGGGAGGGGAGGGTCAGAGCACCAGTTGCTCATTCTCTTTCCAGCTCACTTCACAAACTCACTTCCTCCCGCCCCTCCAGCCTTTGCCACCTGTCTGTGTGGCAGGTACACCAGGCAGGGCACTGTTGGAATGTCTCCAGTGAGCAAGGTGTGTGGCTGACAGAGCTGGAGATGGGCAAATCTGGGGCACACAGAGCTACATCCTTGGCAGGCTGGCTCCTTAGCCTTGTGGAGACCCTGGGGAGCCTCCTAGAGCTACAATGAGGACCAAGTATGGGCAGAGGCTCCCTCCGTGCCTGCCTGCCTCTTTAAACCCCAACTGGGGAGGAAATGCCAGCCACAGAAAGATGCCCAGCAGGCGGTGGGGGTATAAGTGGATGCCAGCTCCCCACGTAGTTATGTGAGCTGTCACGGGGTGACCTGGCATACCATGACAGGCCGGAGGGAGGGTAGGGCAGGTCCCAACCTCCCAGGGGCAGCATGTACTGGGCAGCTGTGCCATGTGTTCCCAAGATCTGCCTGTTTGTGGGCAGGGAGGAGCCTCCATGCCCAGGCTCCGGCTCCAGGGTGCCCAGGGCCCAAGAGGTTTGACAGCCTGAATGTCCTCTTCATTGTCCTATAGGCTTAGAACCTGGATGTGAGTCCTTCTCAATGAAGAACGTACTTTCCCTCAGGGTGTTGGGGAATCTGGACAATGAGGCCCCATCAGCATCCCATGGGGGACCTTGCCAATGATCCTGGCTGCTGTCGGTTCTGATTGGTGGGTCTCTGTACAGTTCTAGTTCCAAATGCTTGACCACATCAGCTCCAGCTGTATTGTTCTTTGTTCATTGGCACTCAGAGGCACTGTTGCGTCAGCCAATGCCACAGACTCCTGACGCCTTCTGAGGCTAAGAGCTACAGCCAAGCTGGGCACCTGGTTCCGGCTTCATCTGTCCATTAGACAGCCTGTCCTTCCTGACAGGTGACACCACTGCTGTTCATTAAAAGAGAGCAAAAGATGCTGCCACAGAAACTGATTGGACCCTGAAGCCACCACCCACCACACAACTATTTCTAGGGATGAAGTCAGATCCAGCCTCTTCTGCGCTTACCCTGGGGCATTTTCCCACTGCCCTTTCTCCTCACTTCTGTGGAGGGTGGCAGAATCCCTGGGGAGCTGGAAGTGGGCCTTGACCCTCCCGCTTCGTCATCCTCCATGCTGTCCCCCTTGTGGAGTGGCCCCTTAAGGCAGTGGGATCATGTTCCTGTGGAACGGCAGATCCTGCCAAATAAATAAATAAACGCAGAGAAGAAGCCAGATTCCATTATCCAAAGGAAGCTGAAGCTGGGGCCAATTTCTGATGTTCATTTTAGTGGCACTGTAGTGGGGCTGGATGTTCCTCAGAGCATTTGCCCACCTTAAAAGCCCCCTGTGATGTGACGAGCCACTTTCTCAACTTGGGAAGCTCCAAGATCTCCCAGTGCTGTGGCCATCCTGGTCTTGTCACCCAGTGAGCACAGGAGGCCAGGGCCCTGTGGGTTGGTCACCCCTGGACATTCTACCCACAGTGCCTTGGGCAGGGCAAGGTCTGCCCCTGCTCCAAGGCATCCAGGCAGCCCCCTCCTCAAGGGGCCACAGGAGACAGCAGCAGCCACAGCCTGGTGCCTTCCTGGTCCCACTTGTGTCAAAGCCGTACAGACCTAGACAGGATCTGGTAGGAGCCTGGGCTTTAGAGACAGAGCCTGAGGCTGAGAGAAGGCAAGGGGTTCTTCTAGGGTCACCCAGGCAATACTGGAAACACCTAGACTAACAAAGTGGCAGGATTATCTGCTAGCTGAGTTCTGGGATCCAACTGTGTTACAATGGGCAAGTGACTTGACATCTCTGAGCTGCAGCTTTCTTACCTCTAAGATAGGGATAATGACAACCTCCACCTCCATGCACTGTCCTGAGATGAAGGAGATGTATGTAAAGCATGTGGTACAGTACCTGGCATGGGGAGGAGTTTAATCAGTGGTGTTGAGCTGCTGGTACTCAGCTCTCCTGAACCGCAGGCCAGGACTCTCTTGACCACCCACATTTCCCTTCCTCCTGAGCCTCTGAAACAACACTGCCCTGGGGACCGGCCCTTTCCGGAGGAATTTGTTCAGACAGGGGCTCCTTTAAGCTGCTTTTTGACTGCAGCAAATGCTGCTACCTCCACTAAGCTCCTGCTGTATACAGAGCACCAGGCATGCAGGTATATACAGGCCTTTGTACAAAGAGTTCAGATCTACCTTGGGAAATGGGGTGAGGCATGGCTTCTGTGCACACTGTGTGGCCCTGAGTCTCTGGGCCTCAGCTCCCATTTCTGTAAAATGGGGCTGAGACAGCCTCACTGAGTAGCTCGGCGAAGCCAGTGAGTTCCTGCGTGTGAAGCTCCATTGAAAGTTCGAAGTGGATTGCTAGTTGCTACACACGTGCCAGTTGTTATTTTTGCATTTACACAATAATGGACAAGACCTGACACTGTCTCTAGAAACCCATCCCCTGATTGGGCCTCTGAGCAGTGTCCATGGGAAGTATTTCACCAGTTATATCCTGCAGTCTGGATGTGTCAGCTGTGGTATTTGGAGAATGCAATGGTCTTTGAAGTCTCCAGGGGAAAGATGACCCATTCATTCATTCATTCATTCATTCGTTCGTTCAACAAATGCTTGTGGAGCGCTTGCCATGTGCAGTGGCACCGAGCTCTAGTGATATGAGGACCAACTTGGCAGAGGTCTTGACCTCTTCATGCTTCCAGTGTAATGAGAGAAATCAACAAAATAAGCACATAAAGAAATGAACAAGAAAATATCCACTGATTGTTATGAAGAAAATAAATTAAGACAATTTTAAAGGATTTTTCCCCTCCCAGCTTTACTGAGGTACAATTGACAATTAAAAACTGTATCTATTTAATGCTGACCATGTGATCCAGGGGATATTTTCAATAGGGCATGGTGGGGGGCAGTGTTATCTGTGAGAAGGTGACATCTAAATGACAAGGGGAGCCTACCACGCAGAGCTAACAGATGATCCTGAGCATGAGAAGTGCTGTGCCTGAACTTGTCATAGCACTAGAAGAGTGTCCATGAGATAAATTGATTAAAGAATTAAATCAGAGGATGGGGAATGAGCATGCTGGTTAGCAGGAACAGCCAGTGCAAAATCCCTGAGGTCAGAATGAGCTTGGCGTGTCTGAAGAAGAGAAAGAAGGTCAGAGTGGCCAGGTGAAATGAGTGACAGGGAGAGAGCAGAGAGAGAGCTCAGGGAGGGCGCGGCAGTCCTGTGGCGCCTCGTGTGACTCTGGCCTGTGGCATTTGTACATTTCACCCTCAATGAGCCAGGAAGCCAAGGGAAGGTTTTAGGAGGGGAAGCCACAGGCTCTGGGCTACATTTTCCAGTCCTCTTGGCACCGGCAGAGAATGGATTACAGAGGCAGAGTGGAGAGGAGCCAATAGGTGTCCTGGACAATTGCGGTGTCCAGGTGAGAGGCAGTGGTGACAGAGGAAATGGGGAGAGTGTGCAGACTTTGGGTATGTGCTAGAGGTGATGCTGGCAGGCCTTGCTAATGGGCCGGCTGTCATGTGAGAGACGGAGAGAAGCCAGGCAGAGCTGAAGGCTTCTTGACTTGAGATGTTGACTGGGCTGGGCTGTGAAGCTGCTGGAGCTGGAGAGTGCTTAGCCCAGGTGCTAGGGGTCAGGGGCAGGTTTCCTGGAGAGATGGGGACAGGGCTGGAGGGACAGACAGCAGCATTGAAGGAGCCCGGTGACTCGGTGACTCGGGGTCCTTTAAGTTGCATGTCCCCCAGCGTGGAGTCCACTTGCTAGAGTGAGCAGTTTGTTGAATTGCTGGTTCCCCTTCCACTTCACCAGCTTAGGAGCGAGAGGGGCTGGATGGAGGAGGCAGAGCCTGTGGCCTGTCTGCCTGGCTGAGGGGGTCCCTCTGGAGTCAGATGTCCTGAGTTCCCCTCCCCACCTCAGCAGCTTCGCAGTGCATTTCCTTGCTCACTAAATCCTGAAATACTGGGATGATGGGGCCCCCTTTGAAACTTGAGTGAGGTAAGTTTAGGACAAATTAAAGGAAGTCCTGCTTCTCACAGCAACTTAGGACCTCTGGGGACTCATTACCCTGAGTGGTGGTCCAGGCTGGGAATGTCATGGGATTCCTGAGGGATCTGGGTAAAAGAACAAAATGAGGGGCCCTCAAAGGCCCCTGGGAGGAAACCTGGGATCTGTGTGACCTTTAAGTTGACGTCAGGGAGGAAAACTGGTCTCTTGAGGTTTCTGCTGGCAACAGAGTCGGGAACCATCCTAATCCAACCCAGCGTTCCCCTGCCCCCTGGCTCTCAGAACCCTGGGCGCCAGAGCTGGAAGGGGCCCCAGGCTCTGCCCCATCCAGTCCTTTTCCATCACTCAAGAGGACACACCTCTGTCGCCCCTCTGCCTGAAGCCCTGCAGTGGCGCCAGTGCCTTCACAACCACGTCCAGCATGCCCCATCGGACTCCATCCCTCCCCACTGGCCCCTGCCCCACTTCCCTGGACTCCCTGCAGCACAGCCAGCCCAGGGCTTAGGAGCAGGACTCTCATCACCGGGCCTTCGCCCCTGCTCTTCCCTCTGCCAGGAACACCCCATCTCCACCTTTGCCTGTTAACTCTCCTTTACCCTTCCAATTTGGCCTTAGTTGTAAACTCCTAGATAGACATCCCTGATTCCCACCCCTGCCCCCACCTCCCCAATTTCAGGTCACCTGCCACCACCGAAAGCTTCCTTAGAGCCAGCCCGGCCTCCAAGCATAAACCTATCCCACTGTGTCATCAGGGACTAGTTTCAATCTGTCTCCCCTCTGGACAGTTAGCTCTGTGTCTTCCCAGCACCTGGCATGGAATAAATGCTCTTCAATAATCATTTAAGGTGTCAGGCTCAGAGAATGGAATTGCCATGCACAAAATCACAGCATCATTCATGTATCATTCAACACATATTATTATTATTATTACTATTATTATTATTTTGTTTTTGTTTTTGAGACAGAGTCTTGCTCTGTCACCCCGGCTGGAGTGCAGTGGCGCTATCTCGGCTCACTGCAAGCTCCGCCTCCCAGGTTCACGCCATTCTCCTGCCTCAGCCTCCCGAGTAGCTGGGACTACAGGCGCCCGCCACCATGCCCAGCTAATTTTTTGTATTTTAGTAGAGACGGGGTTTCACCGTGTTAGCCAGGATGGTCTCGATCTCCTGACCTCGTGATCCGCCCGCCTCGGCCTCCCAAAGTGCTGGGATTACAGGCGTGAGCCACCCCGCCCGGCCTAACACATATTATTGAGCACTCACTCCATGCCATGACTTTGCTAGGTGCTGGCAACCCGAGGGTGAGCAAAACATGCCCCCTGCCCTCATGGAATTTACGGTTCAGTCAGGGAGGCAGCCTCCACCAATTGCCCCAGCAAATATAAAATTGCAATAGCGATCAGCACCACCAAAAGGCAATGCAAGATTTCATGAGAAACTAGAAAAAAATCCTCAGTCAGGGAGGCCTAGGGAGGCCTCTCTGAGGAAGCGTCCCGGAGCAGAGAGATCTGGCAAGGGAGTACAAATTGACCAGGTAAAGGGCAGGGAAAGTGTTCCAGGTGAGGGAACAGCAACGGCAGAGACCCCGCAGTGGGAAGGGAGGATGAGGAACTGAGGCAGGAGTAGTGTGGCCTGGGCAGGGAGCTTCGGGACAGAGACTGGTATGAGATGAGATTCAGCTGGAATTTGCAGGGCTTTATGGACCACGTTAAGGCTTTCATCTTTATCCTAAGAGCAGTGCGGAGCCACCAGAGAGTACTGAGCAGGACCATGACCTAACCAGACTGGTATTATGAAAGCTCAGACTGGCTGATATGGTTTGGCTGTGTCCCCACTCAAATCTCATCTTGAATTGTAGCTCCCATAATTCCCACGTGTTGTGGGAGGGACCTGGTGGGAGATGATTGACTCATGGGCGTGGTTTCCCCCATACTGCTCTTGTGGTAATGAATAAGTCTCATGAGAGCTGAAGCTTTCATAAGGGGAAACCCCTTTCACTCGATTCTCATTTCTCTCTTGCCCGCCGCCACATTAAGACGTGCCTTTCGCCTTCTGCCAGGGTTGCGAGGCCTCCCCAACCGTGTAGAACCACGTTAAACCTCTTTTTCTTTATAAATTACTCAGTCTCAGGTATGTTTTTATCAGAAGCATAAAAACGGACTAATACACTGGCTTCTGTACAGAGCAGGAACAATAACCAGGTGCCCTGACACTAAGCCCTTACAGGATGTCCATGTTCTGTAGCCTCTGTAGCCCTACTCCCTACTCCAGGCCACTACATGTCCAAGGACCTCCCCCACTCCAAAGCATTGATCTGCCCATGCTCATTCTGGCACTAACATCATCCCCACCCAAAGGCAAGGGCTGGGCTTCAGTGCTAGCTTTCCTGGGCATTTGGTACAGCTGTGCTCCATGAGGCTGTAGTGTACACTACACTCTTGTCTCCAGTAGCCAGGACAGGCTGTGCATGCCCAGATGCTGGCCTCAATGTGCTGCCAGGGGCCAGAGTCAGCACCAGCACCCACCGGATGAGGACTGTTTCACCCAGAGTTTGCTTCTTTGAGGAGCAGAGAGCCCAGCTCCCTGCCAAGCCTGCTGGGTTCCGCTGTGTGAGGGTTTCAGAAAGGGTCCCGGCAGTGGCCCAGCAGCAGCATTTATGCCAGAGCAGCAGCCTTTACATGTCTCAGGTCTACACTCGTGGAAGTTGGTGTCAGGACCCGGTAAGGTTAATCCTCCAGGTTGCCTGGGCTGCAGAAACACAGTGAGCGTAAACTGTTTATGTTCTCCGGCTGCTGAGCCTGTGACTAAAGGCCTTCTGCAAAGAAATCATGGCTCCTAGGCTGTCAGTGCTGGAGGGTGGGGGTTGTCTCGTCCAGCGCCCACTATCACAGCAGGAGAGGGGGCCCAGAGAGGTCAGATTCTCACCATGTCATGTTGCTCAAGTGGTCAGAAGATTCGGCTTCCACATGGAGGCCATCGGCCCGCATGATAGCTGGTGTGATGATGTTAAACTCTTCCCTGTCGACCCACGGCCTAGGAGCAAGAAGAGGAGGAGGAGTTAAAGGGTGAGAGAGCAAAATCTGGGTTTCAGATCCCGGCAACCATGGGTTCAAATCCTGCCTTTGTCACTTGTCAGCTGTGGCCTCTTGGGCAAATTTTTCAACCTCCGGGGTCTTTTTTCATCTACACTGCAGTGTCCATTATGACTGCCCCTAACCACACGTGACTCTATATTTAAATTAATTCAAATTAAATAAAATGTAAAATGCAATTCATCAGTTTCCCCAGCCATATTTCAAGTGTTCCTGTGGCTAGTGGCTACTGTATTGGACAGCACACACATAGAACATTTCCATTATTGCAAAATGTTCTATCCAACAGCTTTGATCTATAAAATGAGGATAATGGGAAGGTTTGTTCTATGGACTGTGGTGAGGATTAAATGAGATAATGTACATAAAGCAACCTGGTATAGCACTCAACATATATTAAGTGCTCAGCTAATGTTTGCTATGACGGTGATGGTGATGATGGGGTTGGTGAAGTCCATTTGCTTCCGTGTACATTTTCGGTGTCCTACTGTGTCCACGACGAGAGGTGCTACAGCCCAATAAAAAGGTGCTAGAGCTAGGCAGCCGTGCACATGGATTTATTTATCAATAAGAAGGTGTTGATCATCTGCTGTGGGCCAGGCGCTGTTATCATATGCTGTGGGCAGGTGCCATGGTAGGTTTGTGATATGTCACAAAGTCAAACAAGACATAGTCTTTATCCTGCAGGAGAGATGCCCACCAATAAAGCACAGAAAACACCCAAGAGAGTCAGAATAAAAAGGAAAGGAATAGCAAGCCCTGAGGGCTTCCCAGAAGAGGCAGCATTTGCTCTAGGTCTTGAAGGAGGTATAGGATTTGAGTCGGAGAGGGCAGGAGGACATTCCAAACAAAGGGAACATCATGGGCTGTCAGGAGGGGCCTGAAAAGTTATCTGTGCTTGGAAATGATGGCTGGCTCAGTGTGGCTGTCCAGGGAGGATGGGCCATAGGCCCAGTTCTCAGCAAATGCCAGACACTACTGACTATTTGTGGGATCAGCAAGTGGAATGAAGCTCATAACTGTGATTCTGGGCAAGTTATCTGACCTCCCTATGCCTCCTGCCTGCTCACACTTCACCAGCTTCTCACCCCGGCCCCCAGCAAGCCTGTGGAGATACAGAGAGATGAGAGGACAACATGCTTCCATCACAAACATAAGGTGGTCTAACTTTGTGCCTCAGTTTCCCACCTGTAAAATAGGGTAATAATAGTAGCCACTTCCTTGGGCCATTGTAAGGATTAAAAGAGTTAATACAGTGGCATGTTTAGAACAGTAGCAGGCACAAAGTGACCCTAGAGAAGGATTAACTAGCAATGTTGGCATGGCGACGACAGATATCCTTGCTTTTGTCATGGAGAAAGGAAGTGTTGGCTGACCTGTTTGAGTAGGACTTATAAGTTCCTAAAATCATGTTGGCCCATCATACCTCACCTGCCTTGAAGGATTTTTGAGACCATAAAGTACATATGCCAGGTGAATGCAAACTGGAGAGGCTGGCGCCCCAGACTGTCAATTATAGCAGCAGTGGGCAGGCAGATGGGATTGAGCTTTGCTCCTGAGCTGATTTACTGTCTGCAGTGGTTTTGCTCTGGAGAGCCTGGGCTCTGTTTTGGGAAATCCGGGAGGTGACTTTTCCTAAGGATCTTGAGAGATGAGTAGGAGCTTGCTGGAAAGGCCAGCAAGAGAACCATACTATGTTAAGGTCCTGTACTTAACTAGTTATAGGATTCTCTATCCTATAGAGACAAAACCCATCCAGACCTGCCTTGCTTGACATCTGACACCCTCAAGATGCCTCCAAGACTTCACTGTGCTTTCTTGCTGAGCCTCGTCCTCTTTTCTTTTCTTTTTCTTTTCTTTTCTTTCTTTTTTGAGACAGAGTCTTACTCTGTCACCCAGGCTGGAGTGCAGTGGCGTGATCTCCACTCACTACAACCTCCACCTCCCAGGTTCAAGTGATTCTCCTGTCTCAGCCTCCCAAGTAACTGGGATTACAGGCACCCACCACCACGCCCGGCTAATTTTGTATTTTTAGTAGAGACAGGGATTCATTCACCATGTTGGCCGGTGATCCACTTACTTCAGCCTGCCAAAGTGCGTGAGCCACCGCACCGGCCCTCATCCTCTTTTCTTACACCCCCTAAATACCCCCACCCCTGCAGCTGCACCAAAGTAGGCATCCCCAACCCATTAGCCTGCGTCACTCCTTCCCCTCCCTCAGCCTGCAGCCCCTCCCCAGTGGGAACCAGCTTCAGGTGCCTCCCTGGGAAGCGTTTCTTGCCTCCCACAAGGTCCCTGCATCCCCTCTTAGCAGTAACCCTGCTCTCTGATTTGGAAAAAGACATTTCAGCCTTTTTCCAAATCAATTCTGACCTCACCTGCCACAGAATCACCTGTGCAGCTAAAAATGCAGATGCCCAGGTCAGATCTACAACATCAGAATCTCCAATCCTGTGGTCTGGAAATCTGCATTTAGATAGCAATCCAGGCAATCCTTTTGCTCAATGAGTTCAGAAAGTCACTGAACTGCTAAATTTCACTGTAGCATATCTTTTTGTTTGCATCTTTTTCCCTCCACTAGACAAGGGTTTCCTGGGGGTGGCGACAGGGATAGTGCTTTGCTGTCTGTTTCCCCAAGGCCTGGCGCAAGGCCAGTGCCCAGGCAGTCCTGAATGAACCATTCCTGGACATGACACGGTTCCCGTGCCCTCCCTCCTTCCAGCCCGTGCCGGAAATAAACTTTTATGAAGGCTTTTGTGAGTAGTCTGTGATCTCTCTGGGAGGCCATGCATGTCTCTTTTAACCAAGAGAGGAACCTAGAGGAAGAGCAGCCCAGCCCTCGGTAACAAGGGGCTGGGGGTGGTCCCAGGACAGGGTCCTGGATGAAGAAGGGTCTGGTGGCACTGGAGGGGCTGGGGGAGAGTGTCCTGGTTCCTAATCAACAGGAAGGGCCTCTGCCTCCAGGATCACTTTTCAGCCCAGCTGCTTGGACATAACCCGAGCTGGAGTTGGGGTTGGGGGGAGGGGCGGTGACAGACAGGCTGATGGGGAGGCCAGCACTGGGACAGACGGCCAGCCCAGCACGCCTGCCTGCCCAACTCCCTTACACCCCCACTGCCCCGGGAAGGTGCATCCAGGGAGAAGGCTCAGCTGGTGAGCTCAGAACACCGTTCTGCCCCCCTCCCCCACCCTGCCCTCCCCTTCTTCTGCTCTCTCCAAGCTCAGGGACATTCAATCCTTCCTTTGATGGACAGCCAAGAAAAGACTTCTTCCACATCCTAAATTTGTTAGCACCAGCTAATCGTCTTAACCTTCCTCCCTCCTGTGCTCCCCATAGGCGCCTCCTTAAAGACACAGGGTGCTTTTTTGATGCTCAGAGAGGAGCACCAGGAGGGACCAAATCCCCACAGGGGCGGAGAAGTTTCCCTGGAGGTCCCTCCTCTGCCGTGGCTGCTGGTGAGCCTGGGTGTGCAGGCACGTGGGGCAGGAGCAGTGACTGCCGCTGCAGCCAAGCCTGAAGCTTGGCAGCTTAAAACCCCCTGATTCAAGTGGGGGTGCTTCCCAGCAGGAGCCATGGCCCTCATTAGGGGCTCACCCTAGGGTGCTGCTAGAAAACTGAAGTTAGCCAAATCCCAGGTATTGCCCAGCAGAGGGACACTCTTTCTTGACCCTCGCCTGCTTCTTCATCTTCTCTGTTGTGTCTCTCTTTAGCCTCTTCCTTCTCTTCCTCCTCATCATAGCTTCCATCTGCTTTACAGGGTGCTACACCGCAAACTTAGGGCCTGACCCCAGCTCCTTCAGAACCCTAACAGCTAGAAATTCTTATACTCATTTTACTGATGAGAAAATTGAGGCTCAGAGAAGTGAAATGATGTGTCTGTGTATATAAGGTAATCCCATATGAGTTAGGGCTGGGGTGTGGACCACCGTCCAAACTGTTGCTGTTGACCACCATACCATTCTGTCTCCAAAACACACATTTCTGAACTGCTCACACAGGTACGCAAATTAGATAAAAGTGACCTACTGTGATCTATTAAATGAGGTCACCCTGTAAACATCTCTTACAGGACCAGGCACGTAGTCGGCCCTCAGCACGAGTACCCCTTCCTTCCTCCCATCCTGTTGTCTCTCTCTCTACTCTGTCTCTCTCCTCCTGCTCTTTCTCCTTGCCTCCAGGCTTACGACACAGGTGAGAAGAGCCAGGACAGAAGAGAATGTGGCTGTGGCCTACAGACCTTGTCCTGGCCCTAAGCCTCCCAATAAATAACGGGGTCTGTATATAAGCCTCCGGCTCTGCAGCATCTCAGCTTGGGAGGAATGGCGTTTGCTGGCGGAGGGATTAGGAGCCCTGGGAGGAAGGGACAAGGGCCTCCCTCCAAAGCAGCAGGGGAGAGGCTCTGATTCACTCTCTTTCTCCTTTCCATCTGTGGCCCCACAGAAACAGCAAAGAAACCTAAAGAAAACCCAACAACTTTGCCGTCAAGGTCCTCAGTGGATGTGGGGCTGGTCTGGGAGGGAGGCGTTCCCCTTCCTGCAAAGGGCTGGACCCTGACCCGAAGGCATAAGAGACCCTTCTGAGACCTAGCATGCTTGGAACACAGGCAGGAAACTGCCCTTCTTGCCCCCTGGCCCACCTTCTTCCTCTTCCCAGCTTGTCTGGGTCCCTTGAATGGGGATTGTCTGGCCAGATGGAGTCTCTAGTCATTTGCTCAAGACCTCTGAGTCACGGAGGTGAAGAAGCCACTGGAACCAGCTGAGACTGAGGGGCTCTGGGGGAGGGGTCAGGACAATTGCAGAGGCTGCCAGGAAGATGGATCAGATGGCCACATCTGATCCGAGTGTCACAAAGCAGTCCAGCTGAGGTTGCTGGCGAAGTGTGAGCAAGCTGCCGGCCTGAGCTGAATTAAAATCATCCTATACCCACAGGGTGGCTTAGTAATAAGAAGCAAAGCTGCCATTTCCCAAGCACTTATTAAGTGCAAGACCCTTACATATGTGTATATGTTGCCAACAACCTTGCAAGCTGGTACTATTAGTTCCACTTTATAAAGAGACTGAGGCTCAGAGAAATTAAAAGAAACTTGCCTGGGGCTCTGGAGCTATTAACAGTTGCTGGGGGCTGGGCGCGGTGGCTCACACCTGTAATCCCAGCACTTTGGGAGGCCGAGGTGGGCGGATCACGAGGTCAGGAGATCGAGACTATCCTGGCTAACACGGTGAAACCCCGTCTCTATCAAAAATACAAAAAATTAGCCGGGTGAGGTGGCGGGCGCCTGTAGTCCCAGCTACGCGGGAGGCTGAGGCAGGAGAATGGCGTGAACCCCGGGGGGCGGAGCCTGCAGTGAGCCGAGATTGCGCCACTGCACTCCAGCCTGGGTGAAAGAGCGAGACTCCTTCTCAAAAAAAACAAAAAAAAACAAAAAAAAAACAAAAAACAAACAAACAAAAAAAACAACAGAGTTGCTGGGATCTGAACCTAGGTCTGTTGGCTCCAAAGCTCATCCCGAGGATACCCCTGAGAGAACCTCCGATACAGAGGATCGCTCAGTGTGTAAGCAAAACACTACTGAGTGAGAGCAAGAATAGCCAGCAGGTGTGGACCCAAGCACCGTCCTCTCACCTGTCGCCTGACTCACCTGCCTTCCCCACGCCACACTTCTGCTGTGTCTTTCTGGAGGCAAAGGGACAAGGATGTTTCTTGGACCAGAAAGGGATGCCCTCCCCTTATGAAAACAAATGGAAGCATTCCCCACAGAAGAGCCAGCTGGTACCAAGGGGGTCACTTAAGGACAAGTGAGGGCCTAAGAGTCCCCTCCACAACTCACCTTCTCCTTGTGGCTCAGATGCTACCTAGCATGGATATTTGCATAGCCAAGGCTTGCAGCCTGCAGCCTGCCTTTGTTTCTGTGGTGCTGTCCCCATGAGATTTCCTGCCGCTGCCTCTGTACTCAGACACCCGGGGTGCCTTGACACCCCGCTGCTCCACCTGACCCATGTGGGCAATTCATCTCCACCTCCCCTCTGGCTCAGACAGGCTGGAATTCTCTTAACAATTTTACCAAACCTAAAGAGAAGTGTTTAAACCATTTTTAAAATGTCTTAGAATTTTCAAAGGTTCTGACATCACAGTGCTTACAGAGAACGGGTTTCTGACCCTAAACTGGTAGAAGGTCACTTCCAGGTCTCAACTCCATTATTCTTTCCCATCAGAGACAGAAGCAGCTGCCCTCCCCTTCAATCCCTTTCCTGCTTCCTCCAGGAGGGGTCTGGGGGCTGTCATAGAGGCCCAGCAGCCCAGCCTGGTGCAGGAGACGGGGAGCGGGGGTGAGGGGCACTTCGGCAGCAGTGCCCCCTGATCATTTCCCACTGCCCCATCATGGAGGCCCACAGTCTGCAGTCACCAGCCAGCTCGGCAGCCTCTCTGCTCTGTCTCTGGGGAGAGTGGTGGTATGATGCCTACAAAATGGCACGTTTTTATTTTTATTTATTTTTAAGAAAAAGAGAGGATATTGTTTCCTTCTTTTTCACATCTCCTTTTGATCTTAGCCCTGGCCTCAATTCTGTGGGACTCCCTGACCCTCCTAGCATGTGGGACCAACTGTGTGTAGCCTTCTGTTGTGTTCAGGGACTGGAGACAAGGATGGCGGCTCCCCACTGTCTTCCCAGGCTGCCTCGACCTGTCCCCAGCGCAGACCTCTGCTGTGGTTCCCTTAGTGACTCCTTTACAGGTGTTTTTTCTCATCTGCAGAACTCATAATGTCCCTGGCCACTTTCCAGGCCTCCCCACCCGGTATGGGCTGCCCAGGTGATTCCAGCTTCCTTGAACCCAGCGCTTTCTGGGATAGGCCTGAAACGGGGCCCCATGGCCAGCTCCCGAGTAAGGTCAGAGGTCAAGAGAGTAGGACGAGTTGGTCATCCTGGGCTCCTCTTAATGATTTATTAGCCACTGTTCCCATTAGGAGCTGTTAGCACATCAAAGCAGGATTTGCGGAGTCTGGACACATAGTGACTGTGACAGACATTAGCTGGTGGCTGCCCTGGAGCCATAAAACTCCCACTGGGTGAGCTGGAGGTGGAGGGAGGCGCTGATCACTTTGGTTCTCGACTACAGCAAAGGCAGACGAGATCCAAATGTCCGTGGATGAGATCTAAATGTCCACGTTTGTAAATGAATTTGTACATTAACTCATTAAACCACTGAGTTTGGAACTCTAGGTAAGTTTAGATTGTGCGACACAGTACAATACAGGGCAAAAGGCAGATTCTGGAATCCACAAGATCTGTTCAAATCCCAGCTGTGGCATCAAGAAGCTGCAGGAAGTTGGGTTCTTTCAAAGCCTCGGCCCTGTCTCTAGTGGGATGAGGATAACAATCCTCTTAAGAGACATCAGGAGAGTACCTGGAGCCACATGTTAAACTGCCTGGCATGGGGTGACACTGGAGAAACAGGGTTTCTTACCCTATGGCACATGTCTAATGCAGGGGCCTTCCAGCGGCCTCCTGTGTCTGGAAGAAGCCACCTCCTGAGAGGTCTCTGCCAGCCTGCTCGGGTACTGCTCTTCTTAGTGCTGTCTTTTACCAGTGGGCAAAGGGCAGGCTGTTCTCCTTGTGATGCTGAGGGCGGCTGAGGCAGACCAGGTTCCCTGGGAAGCTGACTGTCAGCTAACAGACTCTACATACACACCATTGAAAGCAGAGGGGAAGAGAGAGAAGGGAAAGGCAACAGACCTGGGCAAAGGAAGATGATGAGCTGTGCCAAGTCTCAGTGATGGCCTCAGCCCACCCAGGTAGCTCTGGAACTGGGATGGCCCCTCAGAGTTGCCCAAGGGGGCCAGGCCATGAAGGGGGTTCTTGGACAAGGTGGCTGTCTTTAGCCAAGGCACTCCTGCAGAGGACTGACGCCCGAGAGCTATGTGCAGGCAGCACCCTAGCATCTGAAGGGACAAGTCCTTCATTCCCTAAAGGGGAATCTGGATGGCACAGCACAGCAGGCACTACAGGGTCCTTTCTACAGGGGCCAGCACATGGGCCAGGGGTCCTGAGAGCAGGGCTCCACCTCCACCTTCACTGAGGGGAGCAATGCACCCCTCAGGAGAATCGAGGTCCTGGGAGTTTCTGTGGCATTCCTGCGTATGCTTCACAACTGTAGGTTCAAGAAAACGGGAGTGTTGGGCTCAATGAATACATCTGTTCAGCTTTGGCTCTGATTTCTGAAGATTTCTCAGGTTCTGAGAAGTGGGAGAATCAGGGAAATCAGGAAGGAAGCTCCTCCTCCACCCCAAGCCAAAATAATTTTGCCAACGTCTGGACACCCCAAAGGTTTCCCAGTGCCCTTGGGAAAAATGCCAAGCTCCTCCCTGCCCTGGCCTTCAAGATCCCTTGAGGTCTGGCCCCTGCCTGCCTTTCCGGCTTCATTTCATGTCCATTTCTTTTCTTCTCCGGAAACTCCAGGGCAGAGCTGCTTAATAGAACTTTCTGCCAGGATGAAATATTTTCTACCTGCGCTGTCTAATACAGTAGCCACAACTACGTGTGGCTATTCAACTTAAACCACTTAAAATGTGGTTAGTGAGACTGAGGAACTGAACTGAATTTTTTATTTTATTTTAATTTTATTGTGGTTTTTTGTTTTGTTTTGTTTTGTTTTTTTGAGATGGAGTCTTGCTCTGTTGTCCAGGCTGGAGTACAGCAGTGCAATCTCAGCTCACTGCAACCTCCGCCTCCCTGGTTCAAGTGATTCTCCTGTCTCAGCCTCCCAAGTAGATGAGATTACAGGCTTGCACCACCATCCCCAGCTAATTTTTGTACTTTTAGTAGAGGTGGGGTTTTGCCACGTTGGCCAGGCTCGTCTAGAGCTTCTGACCTCAGGTGATCCACCCGCCTCGGCCTCCCAAAGCGCTGGGATTACAGGTGTGAGCCACTGCTCCTGGCCTATTTCAATTTTATTTTAAGGGCCACAGGTGGCTGGCAGCTACTGTAATAGACATCACAGCTCCAACCACAGAGGATTTTTTTGTTTCCCACCCCAGGGCCTTTGCACTTGCTGTGCTGGTGTGCTGTGACCATCCCTTGGACCCTCTTGTGTCACCTCTTCATTATCTAGGTTTCGACTCCAACACCACCTCCTCAGAAAGGCCTTCCTCAGTCATCCAAGCTAAAGCATTTTCCCAAATTCCAGCCCTGTCTACTATATTTGCATGTTGTAACTTCTTCATAGCAGTCATCAGTGTGTAAATTTTTCCCATTTATTTATTTCTGTTTATTGTCTATCACCTACAGCTAGAAATAATAATAATAAGCCAATATTTGTATGGTGCTTATTATGTGTCAGGTACTGGTTTATCATTTCACATATATAATCTCATCTAATTCCTTCAACTCTCCTGTGAGACAGGTGCTGCTTTTTCCCCATTTTGCAGAGGAGGACACTAAAGCTCAGAGGTGGACTTGCCCAAGCTCACCTGCTGGAATATGTCTTTTCTACCTCTGTAGTGCCAGCACCAACATAGAGCAGTGCCAGATATATCAAGCAACGGCTCAGTACATGGCCCTTGACTGCCGGTCTGGCTAAGACTCAGCAGGGTGGGGTGTCTGGGCTGGTGTGGACCCAGGAAGTCCTCTGATCTTGAGTGTGGGCACGGGCCTTGCAGCCCCATGGGATCCCTGGTTGGGATGGTGGGCTGGTGGCAAGTATAAGGGTGGTGCCAAGTGTGGCCTGCAGGTCACTTGTCCCATTTTGGGAGACCCCACTGGGCTGGGAGGGGAGAGGAATGGACTTTGCTGGGCAAAACTGGCAAACCCTTCTCCTGGGCAGTGAATGATGCTAGTGGCCAAGGTGGACTTGGCCCATTGCTGGGGCTGGGGCTGCGGCTTTCCCAGTGCCTTGACAGAAAGGGACCAGAGCTATGGAGACCACCCAGACTTTTTGTCTGCAGAGAGCTCTGACATCCGCCTGGCCTCCCCAGCAGAGCCCTTGCCTGGGGCTGTCCAGCTACAGGGGGTGGGGGATGGGGAGGGGGCTCTGTGCAGCCCAGCAGTGGGGAGATATCTTCCTAGTGATCAGCATCTGATAACACAGCCTGGTCTCCCCAGGGTGCCCCTGCCCCCTCTAAAAAGCATCTTCTCTTAATTAAAAAGTCAGACGGAGCCTTCTGTCTGGAAGGGACATTCCATGAGGAGAGGAAACCACCAGAGAGGCCTCACCCTCCTCTTGGTCCTGCTGTTTCCATTTCCTATGGATACTGCACCCACCCCCCCATCCCATCCCCCACCTGGCACCCCAGGCTTCTAGGTGTGAGAGAGCTTTGCACAAGGAGCCTGAAACACAACTGCCATTTCCAATGAGGCCTCTTATCTGCTGAGTGACCTGGACTCAGCTTCTTAACCTTCCGGCCTCTGGTTCCTCATTCCTGTGAGGGAACACATGTGCCCCTCTACGATTGCCATAGGATCTAGGGAAGTATGATGCTCTCAAAACTTTCAAGACTTTATACATGTGAGGTCAACGCAAGTATAAAAAACCATAACGATGTTCACACAAAGGTTTCACACAGGCTCCCTCCCTTAGGATCAGAAAATAATTTATAAAAGGAAAACTGGATGCACAAAGATATTCACTGCAGCATAGAATATAAAAAACACAGAAACATCGTGATCTAGTAACCAACTCAAAGATAAATCACGGTAAATGATTTTTAAACGCAGCCATGTTAAAGATGTCATTTCCAAGGCTGCCCTGATGCAGGAACATGTCTTACCTTGTCATGGTAAATGAAGGAAGCAGTGGACCATATTCCGTGCACACCGATTTCTGCTCTGCGGACATAGGTATGCATGTGGACGAGGATCAGAGGGGGGAAGAGAAAATGTAAACAGTTGAGAGTGGGCTGGGGGATTATGGATGATGGCTTTTCTTTCACAAAATGTCCTTTAATGTTCTTACAGAGCTGTTTGAACAATAAATTTATGTCAGAAAAACAAACCAAAAAAAAATTTAAAGCAAAGCCAAATGTAAAATCCAAAGTGTTTCCACTCCTCTCAGTTCAGATGGATCCAGTTCCTGGACTCCTCGGCCTCCCGAGAACCCCACATCCCTGGCACGTACAGAGGAGGCCATGCAGCTCACTGTGCAGCCTGGGCCTCAGTCTTCAGCCTACATGGTACGGTGTGTGAGATGTCAGAACTTGGCTTCATCCTTTCATTTTCCCTTTGCCCCTTCTCGTGCCACATGCTTAGGGCCCTTTCTGTTCAAAAGACAGTGGTTTCAGCCAGGTGCTGTGGCTCACGCTTGTAATCCCAACACTCTGGGAGATCAAGGCTGGTAGATCGCTGGAGTTCAGGAGTTCAAGACCAGCCTAGGCAACACAGTGAAACTCCATCTCTACAAAAAATTTTAAAACAATAAATTAGCCGGACATGGTGGTGTGTGCCAGCAGTCCCAGCTACTCGGGAGGCTGAGGTGGGAGGGTCGCTTGAGCCTGGGAGGTTGAGGCTGCAGGGAACCGAGATCACATGACTGCCCTCCAGTCTTTTGAGACCCTGTCTCAAAAAGAAAAAAAAAAAAAAGTGGTTTCTGTCATTTCTGCTTGTCACCAGACTCTGGTTAGGGGTTCTACATCCTCAGTTATGAAAATTCTTTCACTTGCAGTTGTACTGAGACCTGCCAAGGATGCCAAGTACGTTTCCTCACAGGGAGCAGCTGTGATTGATTGGTTGTGGTCGCCAAGAAGTACAAGAAACAGTGCTGAAATAGATCAGTTATGACTGCCATGGGCCCTAGATAAAGGAATATTATATGTCCTGTGATATTTGCAATTCCAGAGTAGACAGGTACTCAACGCAGGGCTTGGACATCTGGGCTTTCATCTCAACACTGCCAGGGCTTCCCTGGAGAACCTTGGGTACTGTACAGCTTTGTCATGTGTGTAAGGAAAAGCAGAGGCTCCCCATTCTCCAGGCTGCGTGCTGTTCTGGAAAGAGGATGGACTTTGCAGTCTCACAGACCTCGGCAAGAATCCCAGCTCCACCGTTTACTTGTAATTTGACCTTGGACAATCTGTGTAACCTATGGAGCCTGGGTGTTTACATCTGTAAGTTAGAACTCAGATAGGCTGAGTTATAAAGATTAGAAATAGGAAATAGACACAGTGCCCAGTCTACTGCTGGCACACAGTAGGTGTTAGGGTAGCTGTTATCCTGGACACCTGTGACATTCAGAGGGGTTGGTGGTGTCATTCAGCCATGGAAGCAGGCCATGGGGCTGCCAGGCTGCCACCCATGAGGCTGTGTGTTTCTTTATTTCTTCCTGGCCCACAGTTACACATGCACGCCTTCACCATGCCCTCCCGGACTAATGACACAGCTGCTTGAGACAGGATTCATTGAGAGACAGGGACAAAAATGATGTTTCACTTGATTGTGCTATTGTAAGTTAAAACACTCCATATTATAATCAACTAATAACATTTGCTAATTACTAATTGCTGTATATGTTGTTAATTGTGTGCAATTTAAAGTAAGATTTAAGAAAAATAGATACCCAGGGGTGATTAAGTACCTTACTAATTGTTAATTATTCCCTGTCCCTGCTTCATGGAGTCCTGCTTTACCTCCGGGCCTGAGGAAAGCAGCCTTCTAACTCACCTGGCATCCTGGGGCCGGGGACTTGTGTGGGGCTTGTCTTCAGCTCTGGGCTCCATGCCCAGTAGAAGGAGGGAGAGATCCAAGAGGGAGGGATACAGGCGCGCTTGTAATTGTTTAGTGTACCCAAACAATTCCACTCTTGGTCAAACTAACTCTCACATACAAGTTCAATGTCCAAACACTGTTATGACATTGCTCCTTCACAGATCCATAGTCAGATGATAGCCAGTGGGCCCACCCATCCATTCATTTAATTACTCATTCATGCATTCAGCAAAGATTGACTGAGCCCACACTCTGGGCCAGAAGTTCTGGGCTGTGGAATTGGAGAAGTTCAGGCCTGGAAGGTCCCCAGAGATTGTGTATTGCGAATTAGCAGCTTCAGGACCAAAGGCAGCTCTTTCACAGGTTTTGTTTGGCCTGCAGAGTGGTTTTTAAATGTTCTTAAATTAGTATTAGTATTTGATGATTTTGCAGTATCTCATTTGATGGAATGAGAAGATTTTGCAGAAAATATCTGATTCTTGGCTTTTCTTGAACAATTTCAAGGTCTGCATCCTCAACTGGCAATACTTGGTTGCAGCTGAGGGGTATCCAGTCCATTTTAGGCACACAGGCAAGCCCTTAGCACTTTGCCACAGTCTCCACCATGCCCTATCACATGACACCTGGCCTACTTCATTCATTTATGTGACCTGGCTGGCTCCTTGTAGGCATTGGAGTTTGTGGCACCTAATCTCCCTCAGCTCTTCTTAGAGTAGTGACTAAAGAATTAAGGACTGTGCCCATCATAAATCTTACAGTCTAACAAAAGACAAGGTAGAAAAACATGGACATGGAACACGGAACTGAGATCCACACATAAAAATGAGAATAATTCACTGAATATTTTGATGTCGTGGGGTTGTGGTAAATCAAAGCCAGCTGTGTGGAGGAGAGGATGTGAAGCCGTGATGTGCGTACTGCAACCTCTGCTGGAGAACTGTTGATGCCTTTTGGAAGTGGAAAAGGGAGTAAGGCTTGCACAACCGCTGATTTCCTGGGAAGGTCCCAAGGTGAGGGGCTGGGGGTGGAGCAGGAAGTCCCTCCCCTTGAGAAGGTATCTCTAGGTCCTGTGAGAGGATCTCACTGTTTCTGGGAGACTCAGTCAAGGGTGACAAGTTCAAGTGTGGACACTCCAGATTGTTATCAAAATAGAGCTGAGGGGTCAGAGCCAGCAGAGTGCAATGGGCAAGGCCCGCCCCTGATTGATTTCCACCTCGCCCACACAAGGGCCGACTTGATAGAGAACTTTTCCACCTTCCCTGGGCCCACTGTCCCTATCTGTGTGTGGCAGCCCAGCCCCTCTGACCTGTGCTGGAGGCCTGGCCAGGAAACTGTTCAGCCTGAGAACAATGCCTGCCCTTGGCCTGAATCTGTAAAATTGGGACTCCAGTCTCTACCAGCAAGACCTACCCCCAAGGTTTCCTCAGTCAGGACTTATGATTCTGACCCCAACCTGGAAGCGACAGGGGCCCACGGAAGTAAGAAAATGTGCAATTTGTCCCAACAGTTCAAAGCTGATGGCTTAAATCTGTACTATTTCACTCAAAAGGTCACCCAGCCCTGTCCAGCCTGCTCTGCTTAGCTCAGCTCACCCTGAGCCCTGCCTGTGTTCTTTGTGGGTTCCAGGATTTTAAGGGCTCATCTGAGAGGCAGGGCAACAGGGTGATTAAAGGCCTGGTACTGGTCCATGGACCAGTACCAGCTCATGGCCTGTTAGGAACCCGGCCACACAGCAGGAGGTGAGGGGTGGACAAGCAAGCGAAGCTTCCTCTGAATTGACAGCTGCTCCCCGACTGCTCACATTATGACCAGAGCTCTGCTCCCTGTCAGATCAGTGGTGGCATTAGATCTTCACAGGAGTGAGAATGCTATTGTGAACTGTGCATGTGAGGGATCCACGCTGCACACTCCTTATGGGCCAAGGTGGAACAGTTTCATTCTGAACCCATCCCTCCCACCCCGAAAAATTGTCTTCTAGGAAACCAGTTCCTGGTGCCAAAAAGGTTAGGGACTGCTGCCCTAGAGTCAGCCTGCCCCTCACCAGGTTGGGATGTAAGGCAGGAGATGCTGCCTCTCTCTGCTCAGCCTCCTGATGTCCACCTTAAAAGGCTTATAAGGGTTAAATATGGTAATACCTGTGAAGTATTAAGATTGGCGCCTGGTTGGCTGGGCGCCGTGGCTCACGCCTGTAATCCCAGCACTTTGGGAGGCCAAGGCAGGCGGATCACGAGGTCAGGAGTTCGAGACCAGCCTGGCCAATATGGTGAAACCCTGTCTCTACTAAAAATACAAAAAATAGCCAGGCGTGGTGGCGCATGCCTGTAGTCCCAGCTACTCAAAAGGCTGAGGCAGAAGAATTGCTTGAACCCGGAGGGCAAAGGTTGCAGTGAGCTGAGATCGTGCCACTGCACTCCAGCCTGGGTGACAAAGCAAGACTCTGTCTCAAAAAAAAAAAAAAAAAAAAAAAAAAAAAAGATTGGTGCCTGGCACATGAGAATAGCTCTTATTAGCCATTCTTCTGGTTAGAACACAGTGGGCAGTGTCATACGCCTCTGGGATTGGACGCCATTATTTCTGACTTCATAACCATAACAATTGTCATAGCTATATTTATTGAGTGCTTACTCTAAGCCAGGGACAGTGCTAAATATCTTACTTGTATTCTCTCATTTACCACCCAGATCCAGTGAGGTAGATACTCTTATTGCCCCCATTTTACAGAGGATACTGGGCTCAGAGAGGTTAAGAAGCTTGCCCAAGGTCACACAGCTAGTAAGTAGTAAAGTAGAAATTTGAACCTGTGGCTTTTGGGCTCCAAAGCCTATGCTCTTGTCCAGCATTCTGGGCAGTTCCCCATTCCTTCTAAGTAAAAGGAAGAACAGTGAAACTACGAGACTGCGTGCGTGTGTCTAGTTGAAGTTCCTCCTAAGATGGGCAGTGTCTGGATGGGGTTCGTGATCAGTCCTCACTGGGGGCTCTGGGAGCCAACTTCAGGCAAGAGACGAGCGTGGTCTGAACTTAGCCCAGGAATGAGGCCACATGGTCCTCAAAGGAACTTGAAAGGGCTCATTGCAGGTTTTCTTTCTCAGCAGTCTAACCATCTCCCCCCACCACTAAGTCTTGTTGACTCTTAATTTGCTTTTGCAGCTGAAGCAATAAATGTAAAGGTTAAGAAAGAAAGCTTTAGGGTGTAGCTGATTCCAAAGGCTCTGCCGATTTACCAGCTGTGTGACATTGGACAAATTACTTAACTTCTCTCCACAGCCGCAAGAGCCCCACCTGCAAAACAGCGCATAATAGTACCAAACCTGCCTGTCAGGACAGTGAGATAATGCATGCCTTTGGGGCTAAGGGCATGCCTGGATTTCAGTTGTACGACTATGGGCCAGAACTTTGACCTGTTTGTGGCTCAGTTTCCTTCACTGTTAGGTGTGGAAAATAGCACACCTTGTATAGTTACCTTATAGGGTTACTGTGAAGAGGAAATGATATGTGTAAGGTGCTTGGCGCTGGTTAGAGGTTAGCACGATGCCAGACCAAAATGGGTTATTAACATTAGGTTGATGCAAAAGTAATTGCGGGTTTTGCCATTCCTTTTAATGGCAAAAACTACAATTACTTTTGCACCACCATAATAAATGTGACTTTAAAATCAAAAAGCT
This sequence comes from Nomascus leucogenys, assembly GCF_006542625.1. NCBI lineage: Eukaryota > Metazoa > Chordata > Mammalia > Primates > Hylobatidae > Nomascus > Nomascus leucogenys. The sequence continues at coordinate 19,775,738 of NC_044398.1, forward strand.
CATCCTTCAGAGATACAGGCCTGGTTGTCAAAGCAAGACCTATGAAGCCTGCAGCCCCTCCCAGGCCTCGGAGGGGTGGCATTTGGCATGAGTCTGACCTGAGCTATGACCCTTCCCCGGCTCCTCCTCTCTTCTCCTCTGGCAGTCGCCGGGCAGGGCCCTGGCCAGCAGAGCCATGATGTGACGTTTGAGTTTCCCCAGGCAGGGGCTTGCACAGGAACACTGGTGAGATCCGGTGTCAGGAAGAAGTCCCAGGTCAGAGGTGTGATGCCCGGAGACTCGTCTTCCTTCAGGGACCTGAATGACACCTCAGTGGAAGAAAGCAGCCCTGGCTTGGGACTCAAGGGCTGGGGCTGGCGGTCAAGGGTCTTGTCAGGACCACTTGCCCCTCCGAGTCCAGTCGCTGGTCACAAGGCCCAGAGCCACAGGCAGGGGAGCTGCCCAGAGGGCTGCAGCCAGAGGAGACTGGAGTTTGGGAATTCTGTGCGAGCTTCCAGACAGCACATTTCCTTTCTGCATCTCAGTCCCTCACTCAGAAAATGGGGCTGCTGACTCCTACTCCAGCCTTTCAGGGCTGTTTTGTGGCTCAAATGAGAAAAGGTAAAACAAAGCCCTGAGAAGGAAGAAGGACTGAATGTCAGCCACAGAGTGCCCCCAGGCAGGAGCTTGCTTGGGAGTCGAGACCAATGTGGGGCCGGCTTACTCCAGGACCAGCGGCACACCCACCTCTAAGCTGGACGGAAGGCAGAGTCAGGGGGCCTGCACCTGGTGGGCAGCGTGGGGGCTGCAGTCTCACTCTGGGGTTCCCGGCCTCAGTCTGCAGGAAGCAGTAGGCACCGTGACCAGCAGATGAGCCCTGCTCCAGGGAAAAGCTGCCACAGCCCCCAGCCTCAGGATGAAGTGTCAGCGTACTCGGATGGGGCGGTCTCCTGAGCTAGAAAAGAAGCCCCCAAGGTCAGGGACAGCGGGTGACCTTTACCGCCTCCTGCACAGCAGCCGTGCATAGCTGGTGTTGAGCAGGTGTTGAAAGCAGGCATGAGGGAGACACAGCTCCAGTGTGCCAGGACACAATCTTGTTTACTCCCTCATACCACACTGAGCCGTGCTTCTAAGTGCCTGACTTCTGCTGAAGAATGAGAAAAATAATTCTGAGGAACTCAGCCACTTCCTGCTCAACCCTTAACCTTTCAGGTTCTCATCAGCTGTCGAGACACCATTCCCCTCTCTCCCTTTCATTCACCCAGAATTACAGCTGGGTGGGGCAGGGGCACAGAGGTGGCCTGGCACCATCTTCTGTCTGGGTTGTCGTTCCTCTCGCCAGGGGCTGGGCATCACCCTCCATCCTCCTGGGCAGAACCCTGCAGCCAGGTCCCCCATGCCCTCCTTGCCTGTGGCCTTTTGCAGCCATTTTCCTGAGCCCCAGGGCTGTTATCCCCCATTCCAAGGGATGTGGGACTCTGGCATCAAGGGAGCTGCAGGGGTGGTAAGGGGATCTCCTGTCTCTCTGCCTGCTCAAACCGTCTCACCAGAGCCATCTCCACGAGGGCTCCAGGCCCCAGGCCCCAGGCATGTACCCTCACCCATTGCTAGCTAGGCTGGGGAAAGGCTTCCCTGGAAACACAGGACTGCATCGGGAAGGAGAGGAGGCTGGAGGGACTTTAAGGTTTTGTTGGGAGGAGAAAGGCAGAATGGATGCAGAGGAGGTAACCAAGCAAGTCTGCTACTCAGGCACACCCTCCTGTGTCCACAGAGAGGAGTAACCCTGGGTGCTGGGCATCTGAGCCTCCCCCATCCCACTGGCCCTCAGGCACTTGCCAAACAATGCAAGGAGCAAGGAAGTGAAGGGGGCACCTCCAGATTGAAAGCAGGGGTTAGCCAAAGGCAGAGTGTCAAGAAGCCCCTGGAGCCGGACCAAGTGCCCCGCCAGGCTGCCAGGTGTGAAGTCCACTTCCATGGAGTTTACAGGAAGGTGGCCACTCAGGTTGCTCTCGGGTGGCTCCAGGGGTGGCAGTGGCACAGCTAGTAGTGTGGGGTCCTCTGAGGACCTCCTGGGGCCAGGGCATGAGCTAAGCTGGAGGGGATCTTACTGGCTCCTGTCCCTTCCTTGTTCATACCTTCCAGTCTCTCTGCCAACCTTAACAGCTGAACGGGGATGGGAGAGAGGGCTGCAATCAATGCTAGTCCCCATGCCTGGTATGAGAGGTGTCTGGGGAGTCCAGGACACCCAGCCTCTCCACCTCTGTCTCTGCCACTCCCCAACGCTAGACTCAGTCCTGCCTGATTAGTTAGATAACGGTCCTCCTGCTTCACCTACTTGCTTCCCCTGAGTCTCACCTCCAGATGGCTCTAGTTTCCAGGATGACTAATAGGTTCCAGATCATGTGCCAATTTCTGTGATTGATAGTGGCTGTGTTGCAAAGAATTGTGAAATCTTGTCTAGGCTCATTAAGGAGCTGTGATTGATTATCAGTGTCAGCCATGAGTGCAGGCAGAGAGACTGTAGGTGTGTGTGATTTAAACTGCTGCCCACTTCTCCCAGGACCTGTTACACCCCATCAACCTGGGCTGGAAAGGTCTGGGGGTGTCTTGTGGCCGAGAGATATCATCATAGGACAGATGTGAGCTGTGGTGTGCTGGCAAACGTTTAAGAAGTGGCTCTTGGGGTAAGGTGGGGCTGCTTTGTAGCTTTTGCCAATTTCTGTGGTGTGAATACTCCCACCATGGCCAATTTCCAGCTGCCAGTGTGAAGTCACTGGGAGCCAAGTTACAAAGAGATGCGCACAGTTGGCTCTTGCAAGACTGCACAAGTTGGCTCTGAGTAGCCAGACATTTTTCCTAAGAAATGTAAAGCTTCTCAAAGCTTTGCTAATGGTGGGCTGTTCTGGGAAGAGCACTAGGCGAGGATTCAGGATCATTTACCAGCCGTGAATAATAGGCAAGTTGCATCCTTCTCAGAGCCTCAGTTTTCTCATCTATAAAATGGGAGTTGGGTTGTGGTGAACTGTGATATAAGGAAGTGCTTTGCCAGTCACAAAGCATGATTTGTCAACCATGCTTCTGGGACATCAAATAAATTCAGATGGTCTACCCCGGAAATCTGCCTCGGGCCTCCCTAGAAAGTCAGGGTTTGGGCCGTAGGGCTGTACGAGACAGGGCTTGGGTGTTCTCTTTGAAGTTAACCCCAGAAGACACAGGCTGCCTTAAAGCTCAGCAGTGTCCCTTCCCAGGCCATCATGCCTACCCCTGACAAATTGCTTTTCATGGTTTTTAAAGCTACTCATGTTTCCCTTCTTCACTGCTCTTTGAGGTGGAGGCTGTTCCTTTTATTTCTCTATGTGCCTCCTTCAAGCTTCGGGGGCCCATGGTCCTGGGAGGCAGGCAGACCTGGGGCCAAGTACCAGCCCAGTGATGCATGTGTTCTGCAGCCTTGAACACACCATAAACTCTCTGGGCCTCAGCTTTTTCATCTGTAGAGTGGGAACAGTAACCAACAATACTGCACTGGGTTGTTGGGCAGACCGAGTGAAATAAGGGTCTTAGCATAGTGTCAGGCACAGAGTACATGCTCAATAGATGAATAACAGACAAATTACAATTTGTCCTAATGAGGTCTTGAGTGGAGGTGGAACAGGCCAAACTGTAGAAGAATGGGATCTCAAGAGTTGGCAAACCACAGGTCGGTGAGGGCTGGGCCATGGGTGACGGCGTGCATCGTAGGGACTGAAGCACGGGGGGAGCCCCGAGGCAGGTCTGGTGCCATTAGTCCAGCATGAGGTTTCTCATCCTCAGCACTATTCACATATGGGACTGGATGAGTCTTTGTGGTAGGAGGCTCTGTGCATTGTCTTTTTAGCAGCATCCCTGGCCTGTACCCACTACAGACCAGTAGAAGCTTCCCAATTGTGAAATCAAAATGTCTCCAGACATTGTCAACTATCCCCTGGGGAGCCAAAGTCCCCCAAGCTGAGAACCCCTGCTCCAGCAGGCAGAGAGTAACCAATATCATTAGTCACCCAAGGTCTGAGGGGAGCCCATGATGCAGAGTACCTGTCCTGGCAGAGATGGGTGGGTCGGGCATGTGGCAGAGCTGGTGGTAGGTGGTTGGCTGCAGGCACCAGGAGGAATGGGTGGGGGCTAGGACCCCAGCTTCTGGGAGCCCAGCGGTCAAGCAGGGTCAGAAGATGGCTCAGATGACGCTGAATTTGGGAGCACGCTGCCACTCTTGATGCCCCCTGTCCAGGACCAGGACTGGATCCAGAGACTGGGTGGCACTAAGTCCAGGGTGGAAAGGGAGGGGACTTACCTGACCACTTTAGAAGGGGCTGAGGGCCCAGCTGCCCCTTCCACCCCCTGAGAACTTCATGACCTCCAGCCAGGAGAACACAGGCTTTGCAGCAAGAGAGACCAGGTTCAAATCCAGGCCCTACTATATGGAAATAAAAGTTAAACAATCAACTTAGGCCAGGCATGGTGACTCATGCGTATAATCCCAGCACTTTGGGAGCCTGAGGCAGGCAGATAGCTTGAGCTCAGGAGTTTGAGACCAGCCTGGGCAACATAGTGAAACTCTGTCCTTACAAAAAATACAGAAATTAGCCAGGTATGGTGTGTGGTCTCACCTACTCAGGAGGCTGAGGTGGGAAGATTGCCTGAGCCCAGGGAGGTTGAGACTGCAGTGAGCCATGATTGCACCACTGTACTCCAGCCCGGGCAACGGAGTGAGATCCTATCTCAAAAAATAATAATAAATTAAATTTTTTAAACTTTAAGAATCAGATGCCATCATCTAAGAGCAAGGTGACCACCTTAGGCAGGTTGCTTAACCTCTAAGCCTCAGGTTCCAAGTCTATGGAAGGGGTGATAATGCCAACTTCACACGGTTGTTGTAAAGACGAAGTGCGGTGTTATAGTTACCATGCTTAGCACTGTCTATGTCTGCTGCATAATGAGCACTCAGGAGATGTCGATTGAATGAATGAAGGAATGAAAAAATGAATCCTCCTACAGCAAACCTTTCTCCCTTAAACCCTCATGTTTGTTTTAGTTCTCATCTCTGGAATTTCTCCAGCTTTCTAACATAGGAAACTGTTGACTTCTCAGCAGGAGGAAATGAGTTATTCATCTCTGTATCATCAGAGCTTTGCATCAGGCCTGGTAGATAATAAGTGCTTAAAAAAAATGAAGTTTTCCTTCCTCAGAGGACAATGAGTATACTTTATTCATCTTTAGAGAGCCATAGCCCGGCACAGTGACTCACACAGTAGGCATTTTTAAGTGTTTGTTGAATGAACAAACATACAAAAAGTGGTTGAAAAAAAGGCACCACCCAGAATGCTACCCCAGAATTCTTCATGGGGGTCCATCCCTATGTGTCCATTTTGGGGGAGCATGGCTGCCCTGCTCGGAGGAGGGTCAAACCCCGGGGGAGAACAGTAGTGGCCTTAGCAGAAAGCTGAGGCAGTGGGTGACAGATATCAGCAGGGAGGTCTCAGGCAGAATGTCCCCACCCTGGATGGCTGTTGTGACCCTCCTCTGACAGCCCTGCTTGCAGGCTGCTTAGCCCACCTGAGGGGGCTGGGACAATCTTCATAGTTCTCCCTGCTGCAAGAAACAGGTTCCTCCTGAGGAAGCAGCAGCTGCATGGGTGGAGTCCAGGTGTCTTCCTCCTCTCTCAAGATGTGGTAGTGTGGGCTGTACCTCAGCAGGATCAGCATGAGATATGGTGTGCTCTGTTAGGAAGACCCCAGGATGGGGAGTCAGGAGACTGAATGTTGGTCCCACCGCCATCACCTGCCCACAACGTGGCCATGGATGGTCACGAATCTCCCTGGGCCTCTCTCTCTCCATCTGTACTGTGGGGACTTGGTAATGCCTTGGAGTGACTCCATCCTTTGGTGCCTGGCCAGGGTAATGGCCGCAGCCAAGTGGCCCACATGGGAGAACAACTAGTGACATCCAGGCACTGCTAGATTTTGCAAAGCCATCAGTTCCCCAGCATCTTAGAGCTGCCGGGCATTGAACACAGCATCAGGGGAAGCATCTGCTTGGAAACCCAGGGCTGTCCCAATGCAGGCCTGTTTGATGAAAGTTGGCAGGGGCAGGACGGCAGTTGAGTTTTTCAAGGCACCTGAAGATTTTCCAGGGGGACTCATGAAGACCATCCTTAACAGGGGAAAAAAGGTTTGTGAGAGAGAAAGTCTTCTTTTATAGCACCCGTATAGCTCTTCTCCTTCTATGGCACAGCATTAGCTCACAAAGAAGATTTTCCTCTTTCTGAAATCCCTGTAAGAGACAGGTATGGGGAGTAGCAGCCCGGCTGAGCTTGGAAGAGCCAAATTCCCTTGCATAAGACAAAGGTGCCTGTAAAAGACAGATGAGAGGGTTGAGTCTAGAGAAGGGGGCTGGAGGCTGACCATGACAGGCATCCCAGGGGGAGGCCTGGAGAGGACTTGGTCTGCAGGCAATTGCGGGGTGGGGGGTAGGTTGCTTTCTGAGTGAGAGACAGAGAGAGAGAGGCACTGTAGAGAAGGGTCCAAAGCTCTACCATTTACTAGCTGCATGGCCCTGGGGAGTCGCTCAACCTTCCCATGCCTCAGTTTCTTCATCTGCAAGGCGGGAATGATAGAACCTATTGCATAATGGAAAACCCCTCAAATTGTGCCTGGCACCTAATAAGGACCACAGAAGTGTATGCAGTGACAATGGTGGTGGCAGTGGTCGTGATGTAAAAACCCTCAAAATCTTCAGAATTTATATCCCCCAGGGGTGGACGCAGCACACTGCTCCTCCTGCCACCCGGCTGAGCGTTGAGTCTTGTGCCAGCTACCTGGCTGCATCTGGTGACACCTATGCAGCCGAGACTGCTAACAACAGGCAGGGCTGCCCTCAGAACTCTAGCTTGTGTCACTGGGGACATATCAGAGCTCCAGCCTGTGTCACTGGGGGCCTCATCAGAGCCTGCCACAGTGGGAGCCAGGGCCCCGTCAGGCCTGGCAGTCGCAAGGCATCTGCCCTCCATGTGGCTGAAGCATCCCAAAATTGCCACAGGCTGAATTTTGTCACCAGCCTGCTTCTCATGCAGAGGACATCTCCCCCAGCCAGGAGGCACAGATTTCCCAGCTGGGCTGGCCCCTCTGGCAGGCTGCGCTCAGGGGATATTTTCAGATTCTGGGTGACATTCCTCTGCCACTCAGCCTAATGGCTCCCAGATGCTCCCCCTGCACTGTGCTCCCTCCCACTTGTTCTGGGCTCTGCATGCAAGGCCCAGGCCTGGGGCTTGCTCACCCAGGCTCTACACCTCTTGACTTTTTCTGTTGCTTTTAATCTAAAACATTTTGTTCCCCCTTAACATGATGGCTTGACAGAGGCCAGCATGAAAGAGGCTGTTTCCTCCTGGATGGTGACCAGGGCAGAGAAGCCGACAGATAAAGGAGGAGAGAAGGAAGCCGGCTCTGGGAACGGGAGGAGCACAGGGAAACATAGGAGCCTTTATTGGCCGAGCATAAAAGAAGCAACAGGAGTCGCAGCTGAGTTAACGTGGCCAGGGCACTAGGGGCCGGGCAGACGCACCAGGCCCAGCTGGGAATCGCCGGGAGGGCGGGGTTTCGTGGCTCATGTTCCGCAGAAGTGCCTTTCCTTCCCTATCTTTCTGGGGCTGCTTTTCTAAACCTTCCCTCCCGCTCCCCACCCCTACTCCTTTTTTCTCCCTCTCGGAACACTTGAATTTGTCATTCTTGGCTGTTGCCAGTAATGAGATAGGGCTGCTGCTGCGGCCGTGGGAGGTAGGTGGGGAGTGGACACCAGAAAGAGAAAGGAACAGAGAGAGGCATGGAGGAGGGTGGGGCCGGAGCCCGAGAGGGGGCTTTGAGAAAGAGGCTGTGGGTGGCAGACCCTGGAGGGGTGAAATGCCTAACTCACTGCTAAACAGGAACCAGGACGGGTCGATGGGCCTCAGGCAGGGTGCACGGTGGCCATCCACGCCTGCCCCTGCCTGCCTGCTGGCCCTCCCTGACGTGGCACAACGAGGACACAGGCATGCTAACGATCCTCATCTCTGCAGGATCTGTTATTTCCGCCTTTCTCAGTGTGCCTCGGTGCCCACTGTCTCGTGTTCTGCAAAGCAGCCTTGTGCACAAGTTCAGGCAGGTCCCAAAGAGCCCATTTTGTGGGGTGGGAAGCTGAGGCAGAAGGGCCACCGGCAGGTCCCTAGCAGGGCTGAGCCTGGGGCCCAGACCTCTGGATTTCTCATCCAATTATGAAAATACGGAGATGAAATAAAGGGGGAAGAGATTATATTGGTGAAAGTGGGCCAGGAAAAGACAAACTTCGAAGACCAGATGGAAACCCCTCCGCGGATGAATCCTTGGACACTGCTTCCAAGCCAGCCTCCCCACCGCCCGCTACAGCAATGACACTGACCCAGGCGTTTTCTCTCTCTCTTTCAGGACCTCCTGTAAGTACTCAAGCCGAGGGTCTCATGCATCTGAAAGGCCTGTGTCACCTGCTGGTAATGGGGTTCTGGGTGGGAGCACTGAAAGCTGGGCCCCTGCTGTCTTGTGGGGGGCCTATGCAGGCTCCTGACGGGTCCCTCCAGAATGCCTCTTGTGGGGAGGAGGCCACCATTTTGCTTTTCACCCACCTCTGCACCCCTCCAGGGCAAGACAATGGCTGCCCCCAGGGCAAAGCAGGCCCCAAATTTCAATATAAAAGAGTGGCTTTCCCTCTAATTAGCTCAGTTCCTTTGTCCCCAAAGAAGCTATTGGAATAAAAAAAAAAAAAAAAAAAAAAAGCACCAGGTATTAGAAGAAAAGAAATCATCTCTCCTCAGTTCTGCTCCTTGAAAGGTCTCAGAAAACAGGTCATCGAGCTGGCTCTAAGCGTGGTCTGCTCCAGAGGACTCACGTCCACACCCCTGAGTGGGCAGCTCCATTCTGGCCACTTTGGGCAGGTGGTGGTGGTGGTGGCAATGGTTATGTAAGAGAGAGTGGTGTCAGCCAGTTAGACTGGGAGACAGCACATAAATTATAGGCAGCATGCCGCACTCCTTCCTGGCCTTGCTAGGAAGCTCAGGGTGGGGCGGGGAGTGGAGCCACTTCCAGAGAACCTGAGAAGAGCCCAAGGAGACTGCCTCCCTCAAGTAATGGATCCAGAGAACAGGAGCACCTGTCTTTGATAGCCCAACAAAAGACCAGAGGGCGCTGGGGGAGCTGGAGATAGGAGTTGAAAGGGCCCAGCCCTCGCATCAGATCTTTCTCAAGGTTGCTGAAATCAACCCTATCATCATCCCTTCCTTGGAGAAGTCGTTTCCATAGTTGTTTTCCTCTTGATGCGTACCTGTGGGAGCCGCCTGCTTCACTTTTAGTAAAGGCCATTATCGAAGACTCCATTTGTGCCCTGAAAGGCCCTTGCACCCACGCTGAGGATCCCATGGCTCCTGACACATCACAGTGAGGCAGGACCTGTCATGTCATTACTTGAAAGGAAGGATAATTTATTATGGCATGTTTGGTGTGTCAGATCTTAATTCCTATCATCCATCTTCCAAAATAAACTCTGCCATAGAGAGCTTTCACCTGTGGGAAATGTGCTGCTTTTCCCTGTCTTATTCTGAGGAAGCCACAAGAGCCCTCAACTGCCCCCACCCTGCCTTGGGGCCTCCTGCACACACTTCACCCCCAGGGCCAGGATGCCAGGACAGCTCTGAGTCCCTGCCTGACTTGAGGGTCCTTTCCTCAATAGGAATTTTGCATTCTGAGAGCTTGTGCTGGCCCGACCCAGGGACTGTTCCCAGACCCCTTTGGGTCTGTGCTGAAGGAGCCCATGAGGTGGAGGGGATGAGTCTTCACTCAGTCTCTGCCCACAGAGTGAAGAACAAAGGCCCAGGTAGCTTTCCCCACATTCTGAGCCCAGCTCAGAAGAGGAGCCCTGAACCTTTGCCCAGTGATGGCTGAAACCACAAGGCAGGAGGAGGAAATGGGAAGCTGGCCAGGGCAGAAATCACCTCCTCAGCCCTGCTATCTCTGCTTCCTGCAAAAGAAGAATGCTGGTGGCCAGAGAGAGGGGCTCTGAGATGCCTGTCTGATGCCATCTGGGTGTATCCTGGGGGCTGGCTCTGTCCTCCAACAGGAAGACCCAGATTTCTGTGGGCACAAGGTCGGCCAGTGCCTGGAGAACACAACCGTGCAGGATGGATTAAAGCTGCAGCAGGAACCATTTAGGTGGAAACAAATTTTCAGCCACCACTGCCCCACCCATCATGCCCCGGCAGACATTGCTAATCAATTTAGGAGGCTTTTTAACATAACGCATTAGTCAGTTACTCCCAAACCATTGGCGTCAGTGCTCAAGCTGACATCTATTGGCCATCCCTGGATTTGATTTAAGGGAGAATTTCCTAATACTGGGAACTGTGAGACTGAAAACAGATGACCAAGGGAAGCAGGGATGTATCTTTCTCTGAAGGAATATAGGGAAATATTTGCCAGCAGCTGCCAGGCCTTGTTGAATATGATCCTTGCTGAAATAGTAGCTAACACTTACTGTGTGTTAGACACTGTTATGTTTTTATGGAGGCAGTGCAACATAGTGATTATGAGCATGGGCTGTGGGGCCAGACCAGCTGCAATCAAATCCTGGCACTGCCACTTTTTGCTGTGTGACCTTAGCAAGTTACTTAACCTCTCTCTGCCTCAGTCCCCTCATCTGTAAAATTAGAACAGTAATGGTGTCTGCTTCATGTGGATGTTGTAAGGAATATGTGTGTGTGTGTGTGTGTCTGTCTGTCTGTCTGTGTGTACTGTATATATATATATATATATTTTTTTACTTAGGATATATTAATTCATTTAATCCTAAAAGCATAAGGCTTCCCTAGATGATGCCCAAAGTTTTTTTGCAAACCTTTAATTTTTTTTTTCTTTTTTAGAAAAAAAAAGAAAAAACTTTTTTGGGTGAGAGAGTGAGAGGCAGGGTCTCACTCTCTCACCCAGGCTGGGGAGCAGTGGTGCGATCAAAGCTCACTGAAGCCTCAGTCTCATGGGCTCAAGTGGCCCTCCTGCCCCACCCTCCCAAATAGCTAGGACTACAGGCGTATGCCCCCACACCTGGCTAATTTTTTTTAATTTTTTTTTTTTTTAGAGACGGGGTTTTGCTATGTTGCCCAGGCTGGTCATGAACTCCAGACCTCAAGCCATCCTCCTGCCTCAGTCTCCCAAGTGGCTGGGTAAACCTTACATTTTAAGGAAGAAATTATGATTTTGTGAATTTTTATTAATGAATTTTATTGTTTTATTTATTTCTACCCCATCTCATTCCAAGAAACATTTTAGGGGGATTGACAAGCTACATAAGGAAACAGGAGGTGAGGGGTGGAGAACAGAGGCAGGAAAGCAAAGGGAATCCAGAGCCATGGCACTGCAGCATCCTGTGCAGATGAGCCACACACTTGGCTCTGAGCTTCTCAGTGGTCAGAGCAAAGAGGAAAGCAGAGCTTTGGCAAGGGTCAGGCTGCAGTGAGGTAGGAGCGCGCCTGATGTTTGGGTGAAGCACAGTTTTTCCTGAGAATGGAGCCTGAAATAAGTTTCCCTCATGTGTCCTCGTAAGGGTGGCACGATGTGGATGATGTCGGTTGTAAGGACACAGTAAGCAAATTGCCCCTTCTGTTCCTATTCAGAGTAGACCCACTGCATGAGGTTGGTCCCTCCTCACCCTGGCCCTTTCCCTTCCCTGGGATGGGAGGTCACTGCCCCACTTCTCAGCCCACTCTGTGACATTAGGGGACAGGCAGTTTAGAAGCAAGGGGAAGAGGGCATTGGTTGAGCACTAAAGCTCTGGTTTAAGGGACGCCGTGCCTGGGTTGTCCTTGTGGGGGCCTGGGAAAGCAGGAGTGTTGCCAGGTTCCTGGTATCCGCAGGCAGATTCATTCATTCGTAAATGTGTCTTGAGGATTACTGAGAGGTCCACATTGCTGAGGCACCGGGGACACATTCATGAATGAAACAGGAAAAGTCCCTACCTCAGGAGCCCACATTTTAGTGCTATGGGGCAAAACCAACAACGTGGCAGGATGGCAACTAGTCCTGTCCCCACGAACGCTGTAGCCCCACATTCCCCAAGGACTCCCCACCGACTGGCGGGTGTCACTGCACCACCACTGAGGGGATGTCCTCAGGAACGAACGTTAGAAGGGGTGACTTACTCCTGGTGCTGCCTGAACTTTTCTCAGCAGCCTTGGAGGGATGGACTTGTCTCCCAGGGAATACCGCAAGACCTACTCCTGGTTCTGCCTTTGGTTTATGGGAAAAGTGGAATGTCTGGAAGGAGAGAAACTGTATGTGACAGCAGGGTCTCTGGAGGGAGAAACTGAGGCCAGCCCCATGCCCGTCTCTGGCCAGTCCCCCTCTCTTCTAATAATCATGGTAATAGCTGCATGTATTTAGGATTTGCTGTATGCCAGCTGCTGTGCTCAGTGCTTTACATACATTCTCTCATTTGATCCTAAAAGATAGGTAATGATTATTCTTCCATTTTCAAAATGAGAACACTGAGGCACAGGGAGACCAAGACACTTGCTGAAGGTTACCCAAGTAGTAAGTGGCAGAGCCAAGAGGTGAACACAGGTGGGCTGTCTTCAGAGCCAGAACTGGAAGGAAGCTTCATGAGCCTTAGAGATCAAGGCTCCCCCTTCATTTTGTTCATAAAATAACAAAGGCTCACCCAAGTGGCTTGCCAAGGTCACACAGCTGGTTGGGACAGTGTTCAACAGTTAGGTGTTACGTTACCTGCCTGACCTATGTAAACGCCACTCTTCATTTCAGGGTCCCACTGGAAGACCCGGACTCCCAGTAAGTCACTTTTGTTTCTTCTTTCCTTTGCATCTCTTTTACGTGCTCTTTCTCAGTCTGAGGACTGGCTAGGTTAAGTGGCTGGTTTTTCTTCAGGTGTATCTGGGTGACAGGCCACTCTCCAGAGTCCCTGATCTATAGCTTAGGGTGAAGTCACCTCAGCTCCTTCCTCCTTTGAGATCTAGAGAGGACCCTGCTGGGACATCTTTAGCTGCAGCCCTTGGTGCCCCTTTGCCCCAGGCAGACAAATTACAGCATGCAGATCCTTCCAAAGCTGCGGCTGACTTCCAGACTGATGACCCTACCATGGGCAGCTGCAGGGATGGGCAGCCCACTGGCACACTGACTATCCCCCTGCATACCAGCTGACATTCAAACCACTGTTCCTCCTTTGCCTGCTGGTAAGAGAGCAGACTCAAAAACTTTGTTTTCCCTCAATTACCATGTCCCAATTCTAGAGAGGCTGTGCCAAGTAACCACGGGGACTTTGGGACAAAAAAGATAGCCATCTCTTACTGAAACCGTAAGAGGAGCCCGGTACTGCATTTATCACCTTTCACACATTCGGCTTGTTCAAGACCTCAGTGAAATGGGTATGATTATAAACCTGTTTTATACATGAGAGTCAGGAAGGTAAAATAGTTTCTCCATCTGTCCAAGCTTCAGGTGGGGACCTGTTAGAGGCCCGTATCATCACACACCACTCCATACTGCTGTTGCTTGTGGTCTGTGCTCCACCTTCAAAACCCATCTTTAAAGTCTTTTAAGACGTTGCTCTGTGGAGTCTAGCCTGGGGCATGGATGAGTTGAGTACTGGGTATGTGTACCATGGGCCCTCAGATGCAGAGTGACCCAGGCAAGATGCTGCAGCCAGTCAGGGGGCCGGAATCGGGTATGGAGAGCACCCTGGCCTGAGGCTGGCCCCAGTCTGCCCTGTCTCCCTGTACCAAAGGCCACATCCATGAGATTCCAGACCCTTATGTTCCTCCCTATTACCTGATGACTCCCCTTTTAGACATGGATTATACTGTAACCTTTGGATTAATCCAACGGCTTCTAAAATTCATGCCTAGCAGTGGCTTGCTTAATGAAATGCATGTGGGGGAATGTTCAGACTTGCAAATGGAAACTCTCCCAGTAAGAGCCCCAGCGCAAAGGAGGACGGGTGAATCGGTCCCATGAAATCCAAGGAGGGGAAACATCAGATGACCGAGGGGAATGTGGGCAGACTTTGTTTTTTTCTTACAACATCCACCTTTAAAAAGCATTTAGGGGGCAATTGACAGAGCAGGGGCTGCTGCACATAGTTTCCAGTCCCTGGCCATTCCACACCCATCCCTAACCCAAGCATTTTATGGCCAGGACTGCAAAGAGCATTAGTTTTAAAAAAGAAATGAAAAAGAAACCAAAACACACATCCTGAAATATCATTCAAAAGCCCAAGAGTGAGTGGACCTTGGGGCTGCCACAGCCGATGACCAGCCCTGGCCTGGGGTCCTTCGCAGGCAGAGCCAATTTCGGATCCACAGATCATGGTCCTGTTGATGCTTCCGTGTGAAGGGTCCTAGGAGTAACACTCAAAAAGACTGTGGATGTGAGTCCCTGGTGTACAAAGCAAAAGGTGTGGAGTACCAACATGCTGATGAAATTCACCTACCCATGGCTGTGCTAGGCTTTACATGAGCAGATGCCATTTACTCAACATCAAAGGCCAGACATGCTTCTCAGAGACAGCATCCTGTGGCATCCTCCCAGCAACCCCATGAGAAAGAAGCTCTTATCACCCCCACTGCACAGAGCTGATGCTCAGGGAGGTGAAGGGAGGAGTCAGTGCTTCTAATCTACACTGCTACCCTGCCATTCTTTAGCAAAAGCGAAACTTTTTACCCAAAGCCACCGTTGGTCTTGACCTTATGTGTTAATTTTAAGAGCCTAAGTTCAGAAATAGTTGCTTCTCTCAGGTGTGTCCCACATACATGGTGGATGCTCATTGTTCCTCAAGGCATTGTGCCTCAGTGGGGTTAGCAGATGCAGAGTCACCCCAGAAATGCCCATGCAGTCGCCTCCTGTCCAGCAGGCTGGACAAACCACCTGATTCTCTGCACCCTATTGCTTTCCATCCTTCCAGGCTCCTAGCAAACTCTAGGCCCCACCCCAGGTTTTATGATGTCTGCATGCATATGATGGCAAAAAAATCTTTTCTACCAAAAGCGGGAGGAACAAAACTTAATAAGCAGATTTCCAGAGTGAGAAGATGTAACCCCTGGCTACAAAACAAAGCGTTTCCCTTGGAGCATCTGCAACTCGTGATTCGGCTG
This sequence comes from Nomascus leucogenys, assembly GCF_006542625.1. Lineage (NCBI taxonomy): Eukaryota > Metazoa > Chordata > Mammalia > Primates > Hylobatidae > Nomascus > Nomascus leucogenys. Next base: position 19,790,898 of record NC_044398.1, read on the forward strand.
AATCCACATGGCTCGTGGTCCTTCCTGTCAGTACTGGAGGTGGCCGAGAGGAGGGAGGAGTGGAGAAAGACTCCAGAGGTTGCCTTCTCAAACCAGGGACTGGGGAGGAGCACTGCTCTCCAGCCCTGGCAGAGACAGACCGAGGAAAGTGATTCACCCATCTGTCACATGGGAGCTGCCAGTCACCCTGCTCTGTGCCTTGAAGTTGTGCGTGATAAAGATGAGGCACATCCTGGCCACAGCTGGAATCGATGCAACAGTGAAGTCTAAGGGAGCAAGGGCCTTGGAAAGGCATAGGGAAACTGAGGCCCAGGCTGGGACCAGACTCATCCTTCCCTGCTCTTTCCACAACACTCATGCCTAAGTACACACAGCTGTAGCAGTGGCTGCTTGCTGAATAGTCCTTGGGAGCTGCATAGGGAGTGTACCTACATGATGCTTGGGCATCATACGGGATGTCGTCCCCGCTGCAAACTGGGTTAGCTGTGCCCTAAATCAGGTGCACAGCTTGCCTATAGGGTCCTTCACATGCTAGCCTGGTTCCAACCACATCTGACTGTTTCTGCCTCCTTCATCATCAGGGGGACAAAGGTGCCATTGGGATGCCTGGACGTGTGGTGAGTTGGCCCGTTTGCACCTGCTCAGGTGGCCATTGCTTGCTTCTCCGTGCTGGCCTGTCCTCTAAACCATGGCAATGTGCTGTCTACCCCAGGCCCAAGGAGGGGGTCAGCACTTTCCCTTCCCCAGTCCCCAGTGTGCTTTAGGGAGGGACAAGGAAGGAGAAGGGAAGTTGTATTCCAGTCCTTCAGACCTCACAGTATGGCTTTACTCTCCAGAGAGCTGCCACAGCAAAGGAAAAACCCAAGTTGCGTGAACAAAGCCCTTTGCCAGTCACCTGCTGGGAACAGCAGGAACAAACTGAGCCTCGACATCAGGAGGACTCCCACTCTGCCCCCCAAAGCTGGCAGCTCACCCTCAGATTCACAGCTGCTCCTGAAACCACCCCTCGGTGGAGCCAGAGTTCCCAGAGGCCTTCTCTGTAGACAGAGATGCACTAAGAGATGGTGAAGACAGGGCTTGGTCCCAGGTGGCACCTCCAAGTCCTCACGAGGAGGCTGAGAGTTAAAACATTCCCTGTTTCTTGCTGGAAAATGAAGATAGAGAAGGGGAGATGAGAATGTTTGACGGAGAGGGTGTTTCCCAGAAATGGGAAGGCCAGCATCAGCCCCTGAGTGTCTACAAAGGGCTATAAAGGCAGTAGCCTAACGCAGTGATGGCCATGCCCCACCCTCACCACTCCGCAGCCTGGGCTGGGACACTGGCCTCAGCCACTCTCCCCATGTAACTCCTAACTTCCCATCAGCCTCTGCCTCACCTGGCTCCCCAGGACCCCCGAACACCCCCATGTCATTCTCAGCTTTGCCTCAGAATCTCATGGGATTGGCCGTAGGAGTGGGTGTAGCAACCTTGTGTGAATTTGCTTGCCTGGTGTGAGTCTGCCGGTGCTCAGAGGTTGAGAAAAGGCATCCAAATGATAGCTGACCCTTGCTAGTGCTAACTGCTTGCTGGCATTGTGCTAAGAGCCTTACGTTAGCTTACTCAGACTTCATAAGAACTGCATGAGGTAGACACAGTTTCCACCCCTACTTTTCCGATGAGAAAACTAAGGCTCAGAAGCTAACTGTCCTTCCCAAGGTCGCACAGTCAGGAAGTGGCTGAGCAGAAATCTGAACTCAGACAGCCCAACTCCAAACCTGCACTCTTGATCCTGACAATGTTACTACTCCCCACTCACCACCCACCCCCACTGGCCTTGCAGCTCTGAGGAGGGTCTGATCCTTAGAATGAAGTCCCAGACGCCTGGGATATTTCAGAGTTCAGGGCAAGTGTTCCGTGTCACAGAGCTTTGCTCTCCCCAGGGCCCACCCAAGGCCTGTCTATCGAGGCATGGAGGCTGGGAGCCCTGGGCCGCCCCACGCGAAGCTCTCCCACCACTTCCCAGAGCAGAGCACGGTGGAATTGCTGCCTGGCCCTGTCTGTTTTCTTCCATTCTCTAACTCCAGATCCTGAGTCCTCCCAAGCCGTCACAGGCTCTGTACACAGCAGGGAAACATGATTCAGCCATCCTTTCCCAAGGGCCTGCGCATGTGGACCTGAGCTATGTTACCATAGCCCCCTGAGCCCCTGTCTTCCAAATGAAGATGTTGAGACTCACTGCACCCGAAATAGGGTGGAGTTGGGTTTTGTGCCCAAGCCAATTGTGGGACCCCAAAGTCCCTGCTCCCAGGGAAGCTTCAGGAGCCTCTCCTCTGAGTGCAGAGACAGGCCCACAGGGAAGGCTGCAAAATGCAAAGTGGCAGCTCTGGGCCTCCCCATCCTGTCCGTCCTGTCCTCCTTCTTGGGCCCTGTGGACACCTCCCCCCAGGAAGTGTCCATACTTCCCTCCCATAGCAGTGGAGGAAGAAGGAGGGGAGCTGCAGGAGGTCTCCCTACTTCCTTCTTAGCAGGTCTATTTTCAAGCTACTCTGGCTGCTGGTGCTATTTTAAATGAGACAATGGGCCCATTTGGCTACCCATTAGGGGTCCTGGCATGAGCCGCCTGATAAGCGGTGAGGTGGCCAGTAGGTGTGACATGCCTGGGTCATCCCTGGGGTTTACCAGAGGTGGCCCCACTGGCCTGTCCAGAGCAGGGTGGATTGGGACTGTCCATCTACTGGTCACTGTGGTTGCAAGGGACCCTTGGCCGCCTAACCAGCCTCCTCTGCATCACTGACCCGTGCTCCATCCTTCCAGAGGTGTGTGTCCTGCCTTCTGGCCTCCTGTGGTTCTCCACGCCCCCTCCCTCCACCTTGCCCGGCCAGGCCCAAGGACTCCAGGCTTGTCTAGCTTGGCAAAGCTTTGTTCTTGGTGTTCACCTGGACCTGCAAACCTCCTAGACACCAGCATCACAACACATTCCTGGGGCAACTCCCCCCGATCCCCACCCCAACCTCAGAGTGTCCTGGCCAGCTGGGGCCATGGCTTCTGGGGAGGATTTCCTGACTTAGGTGGGATCTTGTTCTCTTTTCTCTATCTCTGTCTCTCTCCCATTGTCTGGCTTTCTCTCTCTCTCTCTCTCTCTCTCTCTCTCTCTCTCTCTCTCTCACACACACACACACACACACACACACACACACACGTACGTACGTGCCTCAAGAAGGCCTCTTACAGCCCCAGCCACTGTTTCTCAGTTATCTGGAGCAGCTGCACATTGCAGCAGCCGCCTTCCACATGCCACATGCTGTGCTTGTTGGACGTGGACCTGTCATGTGTCAGCATCTGTGTTTTGCTTTGTTTCTTATTTCACAGTGATTTCTTCTGTTTGGTTGTTGTGCCATGAACATGGATTCTCGTGTGGGTGCCTCTTTCTCATCCCCTCTTTTTTCTCTCCCCCTCTTTCCCTTCCTGCACCCTGTGTTGCATGTGGCTGCCCCAGGGAGTAAAGGGCCAACCAGGCGAGAAGGTGAGTCCACGCTTTCCCCTTCTGCCCTGCACCCAGCCTCCTCCTCCAGGTGGACTCTTGATGGGGAGCCTCTCAGCCCTCCCCCTCCATGAAAGCCCCAGCAGAGGGTGCTGGCTGGGCCTGCTGCCCTTACCGCCTCTCACGGCCCCGTTTCCTAACAGCTTCCATAACATTGGGCAGCAGTCTTAGGATTCCTGGGCGGCGGTCCCAGCTTTCCCAGCTGAGGAGGTCTCCCCTGCCCTGCCCTGCCCTGACAGCATGAGGCCTCATCGCTCTGGCCAATTGCTCTTTTGTATAGCTGGAACTTCCCAGGGGGACCCCTGAGGTTATGGAATAGAGCCCCCCTGGGAAGTCAGAACCCAGAAGCCATCCTGGAACATCAGCCCTGGGGGGTTCTTCAGAGATTTCTGAGAGCAACACTTCTTTTTTTTTTTTTTTGAGATGGAGTCTCGTGCTGTCACCCAGGCTGGAGTGCAGTGGCAAGATCTCGGCTCACTGCAACCTCCGTCTCCTGAGTTCAAGCAATTCTCCTACCTCAGCCTCCCAAGTAGCTGGGATTACAGGCATGTGCCACCACACCCAGCTAATTTTTGCAGTTTTAGTAGAGACCGGGTTTTACCATGTTGGCCAGGCTGGTCTCGAATTCCTGACCTCAGGTGATCTGCCCACTTGTCCTCCCAAAGTGCTGGGATTACAGGCGTGAGCCACCATGCCTGGCCAACCACAACACTTCTAAAGAGTTCACCCTGCAGATGAGGAAACTCATCTGATGCCCAAGGAAGGAGCAGGGCTGGCCCAAGATCGCACAGCAATAGTGATGAGCAGGGGCTCCAAGACGTCCCAGTGCCCGGCTCTGTACTTCCCTGTCCGTAATGCAGTATTTCTGCAATAGTTTGCCGTCTCCAAAATAACAATCTCGACAATTATAATACAGTTGCCATGTATTAAACACAAACTGTGTCAGGTGCAGTTTTAAGTATTTTGTCTGTATTCCCAACTAGCACTGACAACCTTTTCAGGGAAGCTTTAATATTCTCATTTACACGAGGCACAGAGAGGCCAAGTCACATGCCCCGGGTCACACAGCTAGAATGTCATAGAGATGGAGAGGTGCCCCAGTGTGTCTGACTCCAAGGCTGGGGCCCCTAGCTACCATGCTATTCAGTCCCCAAAATGGAACTAGACTGTCAGCTCCGCATTGGCATGAGGCTAAACTGCCTAGGAGAAAGACACATGACCCCTTCCATGGACCAGGCATCGTTTTAAGTACTTTACATTATCACATGACATCTTCACATCCACCCTATGAGACAGGCGCTATCTGTATCCTTACAGATGAGAAAACAGGCACAGGGACATTAAGTCACTTGCCCAAGGTCACACAGCTGGTGGGTAGCAGAGCTGGGCTTCAGACCCAAGCATTCTGGCTCTTAACCATGACACTACACCGCCTTGTATAAAAATTATTGTGTCATTGCCATGACATAAACAGTTACTAATTTGAAATCACCCCTCACCTGCCTGTAAGGTATGACATTTTCCAAAATGTGTTTCCCGTAAGGGCAACAGAGCCGCTCTCAGCATCCCTGTTCACAGAGGAGGTATGTGGGCTCAGAGAGGTTTTGTGACTTTTCCTGGCAGAGTAGGACTTTGAACTTGGGGACACACACACACGCACACCGTGCTTGTCTAGCTAGCTCAGCCACCGTTGACAGCACTTTGAGCTCCTCATTCAGCAGCATCTGCCTTCCTCTCAGAGCTGACAATTCTGCCCCGGCCTTCACCCCTCTGTGGCATTCTGAAACAGGGACTGGGGAATTGGAGGCAGCTCAGCCTTTCAGGGTCAGGGATGCTGAGTCCACACAGCACGCATGCTGCTCGTGTCCCCCTCCTCTGTTTTCACAGGCCCCATTCTCGGGCAGGTCACTGTTCAGCAGTTGCAGGGTGTGCGGCCAGATGGGTATTTGCGGGGGTGCTGGAAAGCATCCTGGGCTGGGCCGGGGAGAGACTCGGGCCTGGGCAGCCTTGCTAAGTCTCCCCTCTCTCCCTGTGTCTCCCTGTTTCCCGCCACTCCAATGGATCCTGTTCTTCTCGCTTCCCCGGCCTGGGGTCCCACCACCCTGTCTCCCCGGAACCCCATGTCCTGCGTTTTCACCGACACATCTTCTCCTTTCCCTCCTGCTGCTTCCCGCTACTACCTGCCCTTCCCAACCCATCCTGAATGCTCCCTCCTTGCCCCTGTGCCCTCTGTGTTGACTCTGCTGATCCCCGCATGGCCCTCCACGTCCCCTGGCATCCCTCTCCTGTCCCATGGAGCCGGCGTCCTGCTCCGGGCCCCCTGCCAGCTCCTTCCCTTTGGCTCCTTTCTTTCCCGCTCCTCTTCTCCATACCTCCCTGCCCCTCGCTCCCTCTCCCCCTTCCTCTCTCCCCGCAGGGGTCCCCCGGAGACGCTGGGCTGTCCATCATTGGTCCCCGCGGCCCCCCTGTAAGTTGTTTTTACTTTTCCTCGGGGTGTTGGGGGGATGGGTGAGTTGATGAAAAGGGCTTTTAGGCTGGGGATGAAGGGACAGCGAGGGCGGCTGTGCCCCTGGATGGGGAGGCCACCGCATGTGATGTGGTCAGCCCGACCAGGCCTCGGGTGCCAATGTTGATGTTAAGGAAAGTGGCCTGGCTAAATATACCTAAATTACAGTCCCTTGGGAGGGTTCTGAGGGACCTGCCCTCTAGCCACGAAACTACAGCAGCTGCGAGGCGGCCCTGCTGTTTACAGACAGAAGGGAGAAAGGGCTCGCTCTCCTCCGGATGGGGTGATCCGGCTTTCCCGGGAACCGGCCTTTGTTTCTGGAAGCGCATGGAGCAGATACGAGTCCGGGTTCACTGACCCAGGCATGCACTACTGGTCTTGCCAGAGGGCCAGCCCACACTCACCCTCACAGATGCCTCTGTGCAGTGCTGGGTCCTGTGTGTTCACTAGCACCCTCCACCCCATAGCTGGGAGCTTGAGAAAACCAGCGAGGCTCCCCTCACATGTGCTTCCTCAGGGACCAAAACAGGGGTGTGGGTGATGAAGCCAGCAAGATATCGAGGCTGTGGGAGGAAGGGCTTGTTATTTTCCCAGAGCCCTGAACCACGGGGCTTTAATAAAATCACCACGTGTCAGGGTGGAAAGGATCCCAGGGATGGTCTAACACAGCCCTCTCAGAAGGGGAAACTGAGGCTCAGAGAGGGGGAGGGCCCTCCCATGTAGAGGCTGGGCAGGATTAGAACCGAAGAGCCCCCGGCCTCACCACAGCAGCAGGCCACCGGCTCCACCTTCTGCACTTTTCCTGACCCGCCGTGCTCAGTGAGGGGTGGGAGCAGAGGGCTAGCCTCTGGGAGACTGAGACCCATAGCAGAGGGAGAGGGGCCGGAGAACGAATGGCTAAGTTACACCCAAGGGAGGGGGCCCGCAGTGAGCTGAACAGCCAAGCAAGGGGTTGTGGCGAGTGCGGGGAGCTGAGAGGTAGAGCCAGTTTGGGAAGGACAGCAGGGGCAGGAGAGCCAGGCTGGCAGACATGTCAGGGGCTGGGTCAGAGGCAGAACTTGAGCGGCCCTGGGCTGAGTAGACGTGGCCTTTACAGCAAGGTTTTCTTCTGGGTTCAGACCATAATGACCACGCTTAACACTTCCTCTGTGGTGGTCGTATCTTAAGACTTTTACACGTATTCACTCGCTTAATCCTCACAAGAACCCCATGACACAGGGACTGTGATCACCTCCATTTTACAGATGAGGAAACTGAGGCACAGAGAGGCTGACTGACTTGCCCAAAGCCATAGGGCTGGCACGTGGCTACACTGGTAGCTGATCATTCAGCCAGACTATCTGGCTCCAGTCTGCTTCTGGTTCCTGCTGCCGTCATGGACGGGCCAGGCCTGATGTCACAGTTGCATGTGCTCCTGGGCTCACAAGGTGGCTGCCCCGATGGGCTTCAAGCCTCCTGTGTCCTGGAGGAGGTGCAGCACCAATGCCCTGGCCAAACTGGTCCTGACGAAGGTGGTGATGGGAAGGTCATAGAAACAGAAGACAGTCCTCCAGGTTCTAACATCGAGGACCCAGCCTGGTGTGTTAGGAGGACAGAGAAGTAACACAGCATACAGGCCCTACCCTAGGCTGCCATCTCTGTTCACCTTCTGGTCTGGCGTCAGATGTTCTATTGTGTGGATCCTGCTGGTCCTCTCACACCCTTTCAGCAAATTATGTCAACAGGCTACCAAAAAGTTATTGAAAAGCTCCACTGCTGTAGATGTGTTCAGGGCAGTAGAGCCTCTGCTCCTCCTGGCCTCAGCCCAGCACGGATAACCTAATCAGAAACATGCCTACTGCACTGGACTTGACTCCAATAGTGAAAAGCACCTTCTGTTCAGGTAGCAATGAGAGATTCTGTTTCCCAGGCACCTGTCACATAATAGGTCTCCTTCACAGCTGTGAGGCAGGCCCCACCAGCCCATTTTACAGAGGAGAGAACAGTTTCCTAACTCGCCTGTGGTCACCCAGCTAGTAAGTTCTGGAGCTTGGGTTTGGCCAGGTTATCCTCATCCCAAAGCCTGCATTCTTGCCTCAATACCCTGTTCCATGTTTGAAACGCTACGTTTAAAATGATATTTACTTCAGGAGAAAAAAGTCCTCCAGGTGGCTGCCTACATTGGCACCAGGAAAGGTTTTATCATACTAGGAGTCTTAACGAAGCCCAGCATCCTCTGACTTTGGCCCCCATCACCCAGTGGCTCGAGCTATCCCTGCTGAGTCCCCACTACAGCAGGGGCAGCCCCCTCAGCTCCTTCCAGGAAGCTGCCCTGAGCTAATGGGAGCAGGGACAGGGGAAGACAAAGGGTCCTTTTGTCATTAAGGGGTAGAAGTCAAGTGGGCACCCTTGGTGGCAGCCACGGATGATGGAGAACATGTGGCTTTCCACTCAGCCAGGAAGGGTCCAGCATAGATGCTGCTAATAAGAACCAGCCTTGTCACTCTCAGGGGCCACCTGCCTCCCCTCTTGGAGTTTGATAAATGGTCCAAGCAAAGGGGGACCCCTCCAAGCACTTTGGAGGGGAGTTCACTTTCTAATGAAGCAAGCTGGAATACAGTGTTGGGGCACGTTGACTTTAAGGGAGCCTCAGTAAATCGAGGGGGAGGCTGGACCTCCAAGATGCTGGCTGGCCCAGCAGGCCCTAGGCAGGGGATCTGCCAGTCCTAGGAAATGCCCTATCTCAAAGTGTGCCCATTCCCTCTTAGAGCTCTCTAGCTTCTCTTCTGGGGCCAGGAGATACCTGAACTTCCAGTCCTCACCCACTAGGAGCCACCCGACACCAGGTAGACATACCTACTGAGTGTGTCTCAGTTCACTCCATTCATATTTGTTAAGAACCCAGTGCCTGCTTGGTGCTGCGTAGAAACCCAACCTCTGTCAGCTTGCCCTCTGGGCACATGATCTAGAGGGAGAGACCAGCGATCACGTAATCCATGACAATGCAGACAGCAAGTGCTAAGCCAGGGGATGGTTAGAGAGCTGTGGGACAAGGAGGAGGCACCAGCCTTGGGGAAAGAGGGCAGGCAGGGAAGGCTTCCTGGAGGAGGGGATAATAACTGCAATCAAGGACCCATGAAAAGCCCTTACATTATGGTAAGGGGTTGGGCTTTGTCCTGAGGGTGTGAAGAGCCTGTAGGTTGTGTTAGGCTGATGTGGGGCATGACCAGATTTGTAGTTTAAAAGGTTTTAGAAGGTCCAGCATGCAGCATGTTTAGAAGAGGCTGCAGTGGGAGGCTGGCTGGAAGGCACTTGCAACAACCAAGGCCTGGACTGGAGCAGAATCGGTGGGGCTGACCAGGAGGGCTGGACTTGCAAGCTATTTTAGAGGTGGAATTGAAGGATTTCATGATGATAAAAAATGAGGATTGAGGGACAAGCAAGAGCTCAAGATGACACCACATTTCTCACTTGAGTAACAGAGTACCCTTTCCCAGAAGGAAGAGCAGATTTTGCCAGGGGAGATGAGTTGAATTTGAGCGTGATGAATTAGAGATGCCGTAATGTCCAACGGGAACTGTCATCTGCTGCTGGAGGTCAGAGCATGTGGTCCGCTGGAGCTGGCTTGGACGGCTGGCAAGAGTGGGCCATACCCACCTCACCTCCTCCCAGCTGCGTTCAGTGACCTCATGTTGGTAGCTTGAAATCAGCTATGGTGGGTGTATTTACACCACAGACATTGGCAGATGCTGTACAAGGCAGGGCTCGCCTCTCCACCCTCCCCCACTCAGCTAATGGTTAAACATTTGCCAGCATGGAGTCTTGTTGCTGAGGGAGGCAGAATGAGGCGGCCCCTGGGCAGAGACACAATTGACCGTCTCTCGAGGGTCAAATAAGAGAAGGGAGACTTCTTGGTAGGCTTTTTCCAACAAGAACCTTCTGTCTGTGTATTTGCAAGTAGGAGAAAGACAGGGAGGAGTAGACATAGGGGTCTGCTTTCAGAAGTGGGGACCTCCTTCAGCTCCCTTTTCACTCTGACCTTGAATGAAGAGAGGAGATTTCAGAGATCAATGTAAAGCTTATTTCCCTTGTTCTGGTTCAGAAGGATGTAATATTAATCCATGAATTAATGTACAAATACATCTATTTTGTATACATTTAATGTGATCCTAATCCCTGCGCATGTTTTATGAAGTTGGGAATCCAAAAAAATTCTACTAGATATCAAAATGTATTATAAAGACAGGACAATCTAAGTAAACATATGAACAGAACAGAATGGGGAGGCCAGGAATAAAGCCAAATGCATGTGTCAATTTGGTACATGATCAAGGCTTCATTTCACAATAGGAAGAGAAAAATCAATTGTTCAAGAAATGATGCTGGGGCAGCCGATAAGCCACTTAGTAAAAGGTAAAATGAAAGACAGTTGTTTGGTTTTTTTATTATTAAAGCCAATTTATTCATTATATCGGAATAAACTCCAAAGAACAAAATACTTAGATATAAAACCTGAAACCGTAAAATATAAGGACAAAGCATGAGTGAACATTTTATAATTCTGAAACTGGGGAAGCCCCTTTTAAACATGACACAAAACCCAAAAGCCATAGGAGAAGATTAAATTTGTCTATATAAATATAAAACACACCAGAAACAAAATAAATGACAAATGCCAAATTAGAAAGAATAGTCATGACATATATGACTATCAAAGAGTTATTTTTCTTGACAAAGTGCTTCACTCATATCAGCAGGAGAAAAACAAACAACCTACTAGAAAACATTGGTAAAGAGAAACAGGCAGAGAAATATTGGAAGAGATGTCTAACGTCAGGATATAATTGAAGAGATATAAATTAAAGTCCAGTTCCAAGTCTCCCCACATGCCTTTCCCAGGCCCAGCCTCTCCAGAAAGTGGTGTTCCCGTTTCCACTTGGTCTGTGACAACATTCTTCCCCAGATCTCTGAAAAAGCCTTGGTTTAGCCCTGGATTTGATCCTGGTTGGAGAGATGCATCCTGCTACCAGGGCAGGCTCTGTAATTAACAAACTGTGTGATTATCCCTACCACGTAAACATTGTCCCTAGCGGGATTGAAGATGTTTCTTGGAATCCTCTCCTCCTGACCTTTTCTTCAGGCCTCTTGGTGTGCAGAGTAGTTTACAGAAAGTTTACACTGGGAGGTTTCGGAGATGACATTGTATGGTTTCCGGGTTTTCTCCTTGGTTTATTTTTAGCATCACTTATCCTTGAGAGGAGAAGAGCCAGGGGCCCTTCCTATAGATGAGTGGGATCTCCTCCCTCGTGCCCTTTTGGATGGCTGCCACAAGCCCATCCTAAGCCTGCGGCAGACTTCAACTCACTCCCTGTTGAACCAGCGCACCCACCCTGATGGCAGGGTGCCCATCCTACCCAGCTGACGTGTTCCCTGAGCACAGGCCACTGGGCACTTATATTCGTGGCTTCAAGGAGGACCCTAGCAGCCTGGAGATGTTTTAGGGTCATAGCATGTGAATCCAGAGAAATCTTCTGGAGAGGATCTGATTCTAAAACTGCTGCTTGACAAGGACAAACTTTCATTGATCACAAGACATACTGGGCCTGAAAGCAACCTTGCTCTATTCTGCAGCTTCCCTGTTCAGTTCAATTCAACAAGTGTCTGATGATGGCAGCTACCATTTCAATAGGCTTTACAAACATAATTAAATGTAATTTGATGATCCTATGAGGTTATACTGTTACCTCTATTCTATAGATGAGGAAACTGAGGCTCTGGGAGGTTAAACAACTTGTTCAGGGTCACACAGTCATAGTTGGAGGCAGGATTAGAATTTAGTCTGTCAGTCTAGAAAGTCCATGCTTGGGAAGAGAGTCTGGCTGTGTCAGCCAAAGGAGACCCCAAGCTGAGAACTGGGCATGTTTGTTTGGTGGTGAACAGCAGGTGAGCCAGTGTGTCTGAGCATAGAATAGATGGAAAGATGTGGCAGGAAAGGAAACTAACATGGTTGTTGGGGATGGGATTAAGGGATGGCCTTGAACATGCTAGAAAGGAGCCGTTCCTGGTTCTTGAGAAGGAGAGTGACAAGACTCATGTTTCTTAGCTCTCCATCACCCTTGACCACCTGGCCATCCCTCCTCAGCCGTGCATCATCACAGCCTTGTGCTTCTTCTAATCTCATCACATCCCCTTTGTCCTGAATCTTGATCATAAACCACTGGATCATAAATCACTGTGGCCAGTGAACCTGCTTCTAGTCTCCACCCTAAATATTTATTTGTGTTGCACTCTGCACCTCCAGGAAAATAGGAATAGATTGCTCTGCATCCCACAAAGATTAGGAGATGCTCAGAGATTGCCCAACTGCTAGGAGAAGCCTGCTGGCTAGGGTGAGAGGAACAGGAGCAATCTGACCTAGTCTAGCCTGAATACACACATTTTGAAGGTCAGGTTCTGATATCCAAGCCATCCGTAGATAAGTGGCCACGAGCAATGACTGTGTAAATAAAAAGGGACTTAGAGGATCGCAGTCCAAGAGTTCCATGTGCTGCAGCCTGAGTCTCCGCTGGCCCCACTGTCCCATGTGTCTGTTTACAAGCCATGCATCCACAGCGGTGAGGAGCTCTCCAGGAGCCACTTCCCAGAAGTAGACCCAAAGGACGCTGGCCCCTTCCTGTTCCTTTCCCACCCCCAGCCCCCGCAGGAGATTTCCTATGATGTTCCATTTCATCTTTCTCCATCTTCCCTCCCAACCCACTAACCACAGTGAGTGTCCCCCAAGGACGATCACACAAAGTGAGAGGGATGGGAGCAAAGATGAACTGGAGGGCTAGGGACTGGCTGCGTCTCCTCCTTGCTCAATCTCACGTGTCCCTTGTTTTTTTTTTGTTTTTTTTTTCAGGGTCAACCAGGCACTAGAGGTTTCCCTGGATTTCCGGTAAGTGGAGAAGGCTGAAGTTAGCTGTGTCCCAGGTGGTCTGTAGGCCTGATTGGGTTAAACTTCATCTGAGGTCAGCCCCGGTTCCATTCTTTCTCTCCCAAACCCTGGTCATTAAGGACTTGCTTCTACAGCCATTCATGGACGCCAACTCAGGACAGTAGCTCAGCAGTCAGGTCATGATGCAAGGAATAAACACAGGGAAGAAAATACACAAATTAAGGGGCAGCAGGACAGGCCCCAGGTGAGCGAAGTCACAGGCTGATAAACCCCAGCATGACCTGGGAATATAGAATGGATGATGCCCTGTGGGAGAACACCCTGCAGCTCAGCCTGTGCCTGAGCTTTGAGAGGAGATCCAGCGTGGGGGAGGCAGAGGGGTGGCCATCTGGGTGTCCTTGACCTCTGCCTATGGGGCCTAAGGCAGGTTCTGACAGGCAGAGCAGAGGGAGCAGCTCCCCTTTTCTCCCGGCCTCAATGCAGCCCAGCCCCTGATTTCTAGGAACACACCACCTACTCTGCACTCAGGGCAAGGGTTAGGTGTTTGACATTAATGGGGAGGCCAGCCATTGGGTTCTGTCTTGTGCTGTGCACCTGGCATCCAACATTCTATTATTCTCAACCCCATTTCAGGATGGGAAGTTGAGGCCTAGGCTTACCCATGGACACATTAACAAGTATGTGGTCAAGCAGGGCCTTGAGCTCCAACTTATCAGAATCCAGAATCTGTGCTTTTCCCCACTGCCCAGGCAGCCTCTTTGGCAGGAGTCCTGTGATGCTTAGTCTTTACATCTGGCCTTTCTGGTTTCAGGGTCCCATTGGGCTGGACGGCAAACCGGTAAGTGGACCCGCTGTCGGGGAGGGCTCCTCCCCTCACTGCAGGTCAGTGATCCTGGATCTCTTGGTCCTTCTGCAAGACCCTGAATCCTTGGAAAATGCTTTACTTAGAAAGAAAAGTCCTGGGGCTGAAGCATTGTCACTAGTGGGAAGTGGAGGGGGCCATTTGAGTCACCCCTGACCCCAGTGGCCTTCCCCAGGGCACAGGTCCCCAGCTGCCCAGCTTGGCTTTCAAAGTCCAGGTGAGAGCCATCCCTAGAATGGGTGATTCTGGGTGGGGTGGGGGTGAGGTCAGGAGGCAATGAGGAGAGTGGAGGGTACGGAGGTCAAATAGCTGGTCTGAAGAGCCTGGCTACTCATGCACACGCTTGCCCCTGCTCCCCAGCACCTGTGTCTCCCATGGCCCTGTCCTGGAGGTCAGGGTCTCCCTCCCCGATTGAGACCCCACATGTGTGCTCAAGTCCATGTGGAGACTGCTTCCCACCATAGCTCCTCTCTTTGTTCATTTCAGTCCTTTGGACTTGGTTCGCTGACACAAATGTTCATGGGGGAAAGGAGTCCCCTCCCCAGTCCTAGGAGCAAGTCAGCTAGAAGGGAGCATGACCCATCCAAAGCCCTCAGGGTGGATGGAATGCAGCCCCACTCACAGCCACGCCTGGCCCCACCACTCGCCTCTCTCAGTTGAGGGACCCTAGCACCACCCAGTCACTCTCCAACTGCAGGCCAGCGAGCTAAGTGCAGCCCAGGGGTGCCAGCAATCATTTCCACTCATGTCATGGGACCAGGCATCCCCCAAAGCTACCCTGGACATGTGGATGGCATGAGAGTCGGGGTCTAGGGAGACTACCCCCACCCCTGCTCTCTGAAGGGCAGGCAGCTGCTAGTGAGGCCCAGTGAGGGGCAGTGAGCAAATGACCTGGCCTTAGGGACTGGGTGAAGGAGTGCACAAGCCAGAAGGTGCAGATGGAGCACAGGAGACAGGGAGGAGCACGGGGGGCAGGGAGGAGTACGGGGGGCAGGGAGGAGCACAGGGGGCAGGGAGGAGCATGAAGGACAGAGGGTGGAACTTCTGGGCTGCAAACATTGCACCTGGTACTCACCCTCTTCTCCTTCCAGGGCCACCCGGGACCAAAGGGCGACATGGTAAGAGCCCAGCTTTCCTGCCTTCCCGAGATGGGTGGGGGTTGGCCCAGCCTCATAGGCACAGCCAAGCACTGCAAAGTGGGTCCCACAGGGACAACAGGAGTGGCTGCCCATGCTATTCACTCCCCAGCTGTGTAAACCACATGCCCTGGATCCTCACATCAATATGCAGGGAGGAGAAATGGGCAGGGGCTTCTCCATCTGAAGCATGAGGATGGGAGATCCAGAGAGAGTGCATACCTGGTTGGTAGCATACAGAGGTCAGTGTCCCAGCTTAGTGCTCTGAAACCACACTCGCATGGGCCTTGGGAGACAAGGTTTCATCTGCACTCACAGGGGACACTTTCTCTAGGAGACACCATTTCTACTGAGCCTGAGGTCCCTCAAGGCCTCGTAACCCCTTCCCGGTGCTGGCTGTGCCCTGAGCCACCCCAGGACTCCAGGGGTTCCTGCTCCACTGGGGCTGGTGGTGCCCAGTGGATCATCTCAGCTGGGGATGCCATATGCATCATCCCAAAGACCCCTTCCCCTCTCCCCATGCCTTCCTGGGAGTTTCTGTTTGGAGGTTGGGCCACTTGGCAAGTCAGGAGCAGGAGCAAGGTCTTCTCTTCCATGTCACAGCATCCCATGGCCACCACCCAGATGGATCTGCCCAGAGTAACCGGAGTGCCTCAGGCCCCAAAAAGGTGGAGAGACAACCTTTGCCCCAGCTTTCTCCTGGCCCCTACCTTCTGCATAGCTTTGGAAATAAATTTGCTATCCCCACAGACCATCCCTTCCAGAAGGGAATGAGGGGCTGCCCACTCTCACGGTGGGCCAGGTCTCAGCAGGGACTGATGGGCCATTAAGAGCAAATGGGCCCCTGCTCCCACACTGTGGAGTGTATTTTGGTTTTCAATAAATCCCTGCTTTAAACAAACAAACAAACAAAACAGCCCTGGGCTGGGGTGCATTTCTGCCTCCTAAGTTCCAGGTCACACCTACACTGTGAGGGACCACCTCCTCCTCCACAGGTCAGTGGGCCAGGAATTTGTGCAGGGTGATGAAAGCAACGCAGCAGGCTCCCCCTGTCCCTGTTCAGCAGGGGTCTGGCTCATGCCTTGCTCCAAGCGCTGGCGTGAAGACAACCCTTGACCCATGACTGGGGCACTGCCAGGGCACCGAGGGAGGCAGGCAATCTCGTGGATGGAAAGGGGGATGGTGGAGTGTTGGCTGCAAGGCCTGGGCTCCAGCCTAGCTCTGCCTAATTTGCCAGCTCCCTCTGGGCCCCAACCTGTCCTCTTGAGTCAGATCCAGCTAACATTTATTGAGGGTTTGCCACGTGGTTGGCACTGGGCTAAGCACTTTGCATGACTGTCTCAATCCTCAGCGTAACTCTGTGCCCCAGGTCTTACTAGAATCCCCTTTGGCAGGTGTGGAAACCAAGGCTCAGAGAGTCCAAGTAACTTGCCTGAAGTCACACAGCTAAGTGTCCAAAACAAGATCGAACACAGTTCTTAAATTCCTTCCCTCCACATTTTATTACCTTCCTCCCTTTCTGTTCCCCTCACTCTTTGTCAGTCTTCCTGCCACCTTCCTTCTTTTAATGCATTTTTTATGGAGTATCTAAAACGTGCTGGGCACTGCTTCAGGTGCTAGGGATACAGACGGGAGAAAGAGAGAGACTGTCCTTGCCATCTGTAGCTCACAGTCTAGTAGGGAGACATCCTTTTAAATAATCACTCACATAACTAACAAGTTGCTTTGCAATGAGTACTATAAAAAGATAATCCTTAGTGCCCTGGAAATCTTGGTATAACAATAACCTCACCCAGGCCAAGGGTCGGAGATGGCTTTTCTGAGAAAGAGAATTTTGAACTAGTGCCTAAAGAATGAGGATTCAACCGAGAGAAAATAGAAAAGGGGATGGGAATGTGCTTTCTGGACATGGGAGAATAGCACATGCAAAGGTCCTGAGGCAGGAAAATCCTTGACATGTCTGCAGAACTGGAGGAAGGGCACTGGAGGCAGAAGGCCCTGGAGGCAGTGGCAGAAGAGCTGGCACTGGAATCCAGGTCCCCCAGCAAGGTTTCCTCTCCAGCACAGCTGCCTCTGCTGCAAATGCATTTCCTCCGGCCCCTGCCCCGTTCCTAGGCATGCTGTGCACATGCATGGAGTAGTGGAGACCATGCAGGAATAAACTGCCATGCCGCATTGTTACAGAGGCTTAAAGGGCTTGGGGTGCTCATCCCTTCAGCCCAAGCTTCTTTCCCTCTCTGGCAGCCTTATGCTACCATAAGGTAGCCCATGGCCCCCCCAGAAGTAATAATAATGGTCATCCTCTAGGCAGCACTCTGTCATCCTCATAACAGCTTATCATCCCCACTTCATGAGAGGGGAAATTGAGGCACAGAGTGGCTAAGTACATCGCCTGAGGCCACAGAGCTCCTAAATACCAGAGCTGAGATTCAGACCCACGCGGTGGGGTCTTACCCCTCGATCACACCCCTTCTCAGCTGCCAGCACTTTGTCCTGGAGGAAAGGGACCCTTCCATGGGGCCGCTTTTCCTGCCCTCACTCTGCCACACCGTCCCTCTGTCCCACGTACTTGACTGCCTGTCCAGGGATCACAGCTAACTCAACAGAAAAGGCAGGCCCACCCCCTCTCTCGTGAGCCCACATCAGTAGGATAGATCCCCTGTCTGCCTCATCAAATCCAGCAGGCCACACAGCCATCCGATTCCTGTTTGGCTTGGCATGGGTACCCGAGCTGTTAGTTGCCCACCGCTGTCCAGCATCATTACCTTGCCCTGCTCTTCATCTGTCTGTCTCCTGCCCCAGATGCTGTCCCCTCCACTGGCGTCCCACTGGGACACTGGCACTCACCCTCATTGTTTAACCTGTGTCCTCACCTGTCAAAAGGGAGTCACCTCTGCCCCGACCCCCGACTTCACATTATTCCCAAGAACCTGAAATAAGGTGTTGAAGTGTTAGGAGGACACAGTTGTACAATAGTGCAGTTGGGGGGTGGACAAGATTGGGGGTCTGAGACTCAGGAATGACATAAGGGCTGTAAAGCAAGGCCTGGACTGAGTCCAAATCTCACCCACCGCCCACAGGGCTGTCGAAAGAGTGAGGAGCGCCAGGCACTCAGAACATGCCTGGTACACCAGAAGCAGACAGGCGCCTTAGCTATGCTTCAGTGGCGGTTAGCAGAGGCCTGGTGGCAAGTGCTAAGCACACCACCCGTGGCCATGGCCCTTAAAGGGGCAGGTGCTGCCTGGCTGAAGATAACTGGTACCATGTGTTGTTGGGCCTCGACATATTTAAGAGAAACTTGAAATTGAAATTTTTATTTGCACTCTGCTTGCTCTTAAGTGTTGGCAACTAGTTGAAATAAAACCATGTGGGACAAACGAAATCCCTATGAAGACCACGATTGTCCCCTGGGCCACTACTTGGGATGTCTGGTCTCAATCGTCCAAGTCTCTGCAGTCCTGAAACTCTGCCTGCCCCTCCCCCATCACACTTATATCTTGTCCTGACAGAGGATGACCTGGTCACCTGGGGTCTGGGCCCGGGTTCCCCGCCGGATGAATCACGCGCTGCAGAACTTCATTCTAAACACTCTGCCAGGCCGAGCGCAGTGGCTCACACCTGTAATCCCAGAACTCTGGGAGGCCAGCACGGGCAGATTGCTTGAGTCTGGGAGTTTGAGAGCAGCCTGGGCAACATGGCAAAACCCTGTCTCTACAAAAAAATGGAAGAATTAGCCAAGCACGGTAGTGTGTGCCTGTAGACCCAGGTATTTGTGAGGCAGAGGTGGGAGGATTGCCTGAACCCAGGAGGCAGAGGCTGCAGTGAGCAGAGATCACACCACTGCACTCCATTCTGGGCAATGGAACAAGACCCTGTCTCAATAAAACAATAAAAGATAAACAAACACTTGGCCAGCCACATGGGCTGGGAGTGCCACATGGATGGTCCCAAAGGCCACTTCTCCCTTCCAGTGATGCTCTTGGGAGTTTCCCAGTTTGGAGGTGGTCCTGTTGGCAAGTGTCAGGAGCAGGAGCAAGGCTCTGGCATATCACAGCATGCTGCGGCCACCTCCCAGATGGACCCACCCATGGGGATCCACGGTGCCTCAGGCCCCAAAGAGACTGGTGGCTCAAAGGGACCTGCTTATGGCTCTAGCCAAGTCTAGAAGCCCTGACTCCCAAGGTCCGGCCCAGTTCCAAGCGTTTGGCAGAGTGGAAACAGCTGGACCTTGGCCATCAGACAAACCTGGGCTCCTGTCCCAGTGCCACCATTCACTGAGCCACGGGGCCTTGTCTCTGTCACCTCTCTCGGGAGCTGGAGTGGACATGAGCATCTCCCTCACAGGCACATACCTGAAGAGCCAGCCTCAGGGTGGATCCTCAGCTCATAAGGCATTTGTTTTCTCCTCTTCCCTCCACCAGCCTTGGTGCAGCTTCCTAACAGAGCTAGAGCATGCTGGGCCCTCCCCAGACAGCAAGGGTCCCTCCCAACCCCGGTTCCTTTCTTAGCCCTGCATGGACAAGACAACCTTGAAGGAAACCTCAAGACCCCTCATATTCCTTGGAGAAGTCCGGAACATGGCTTCAGTTGCCAACTTCCTGCTTTCTCTCTTTTGCTGAAGGTTTCTCTAAGGCCCCCATTGTCTGAGGCACTGGCCCAGCCCCCCAGGCCAGAAGTTCTTCTGGTTCTGTGGGCTTCACTGCAGCCTGGGAGGCAGGAGGTGGAATGTGCTAGTGTCTCCCAGAGGCTTGATGCATGTGAGGTAGGGGGTCCCATGGAGCAGAAAACTCCCTGACCTCTAGGTACAGCCCCTCCATAGCTGGCCCATGAGATGCTGGTGGTTGGAGGAATGGATGAAAGATGCCATCTGTTCTTCATCACAGCCCTAGTCCTGCCCACTGGGGGGTGAAGCAGCTGAGACTCTGTGAATGAGGCCACACCACCTTGCATGTGGTGGGCATGGGAAGACCTGGCCATGGCTGGTAGAGCCCAGCCTTCGGGATTCAGCCCCAATCCCCACCCAGGCAGGTGTCCCTGATTGCCCATCTTCTCTCTGCCCACTGACCTGTGTGTGTTTGCTTCCCACAGGGTCTGACGGGTCCCCCAGGACAGCCGGTTGGTACCTCATCCTTCTATTTCCCAGCAGAGAAGCTTCACGTGGCTGTGAACTTAGCTTTGGTTTCTAACTCTCTCATTTCCGTCTCTTTGTAGGGACCCCAGGGACAAAAAGGAGAAAAGGTAAGAGCAGTGGAGGTTTCCTAGAGTCTCCATCTCAGGAAATGGCCTCCCAATTGGTAGAAAGGGGTCAATTATGGTTATTTTCAAACTTTAGTTGTAATTGACAGAACCAGGAAAGCCCCCAAGGTGCCGCATAATAGATTCAGTTGACACCCTCCAGGGGACATCCTTTTCTTGGAGTGAGGGGTCCTCCTGGAGGCTGGTCCGGGTGACATCCTTTTCCAGGGATCCTCCTGGAGCCTGGCCCTCTTCAGCCTCTTTCTGGGCCCCTGCCAGCTGTCACTCCATGGTGTTCCCTGACACCTCCATGAGCCTCTGGGATTCTGAAGCATCAATCTGTAAACCACTGGCCTGGCCTCCTGCCCTCCTGCCCTCTCTGTCTTGTTGAATTTCTGATAGAGACTCTGCTTTGCTTGCCCTTGGGCCGCTGGTAGAGGGGCCTGGCGCTCCCAGCTCAGAGAAGGTGGCTTGGGGGCCCCCGTGGTGCCGGCTGCCCCCTTCCAGTGGCTCCTCCCATCCAGTGGCTCCTGTTCAGGGCTGTCTGGTGGGCCTGCCTAGAGGGTCAACCTTTCGCCAGGCACAGGGCATAACTCCCGACTCTGCCATTATGGCAAGTGGTGTAAGGCGAAGCCCCGCCCCTAGGCTCCCTGGGGCCACTTCCAGGCAGGCCCTGGAAGTTGCTTCCTTGCTGCTAGCCAGGGGCAAGGGAGGGACTTAGTTCTCCTGCCTCAGAGGGCTCAGACCAAAACTAGAGCAGGAGAGCTGGTGAGCTGTGAGATGTGTGGCATGTCCTGAAGTGCTGGGGGTGCCCTGAGAGACAGGTACCCCCAGCAAGTGCCTAACACCACCTTTCCCTTCCCTCTCCTTCCCAGGGTCAGTGTGGAGAGTACCCACACCGGGTAAGTGAACCCCTAAAATTGAGCAGGGCCCTTTGATCCATCCCTGGGGCACAGCGCCCAGCTCAGCCTCATCTCCCTGGGGTCTCCAGTTACTAACAGATCATGGGGGAACAGGAGCACCCAGTGCCCTCTGCACTGAGCAGTCAGAGAGGGGAGCTTGGGGTGGTGGTGCGTCTGGTGGGAACAGCTGATGTGTCTCTCCGGCCATGTGCTGTGTGGAGCTGCTCATCACCTGTGCGTGTCTGTACATCTGCCCCTTTGTACGTACGTCCGACTTGGTATGTTGGAGTCTCCTGCTGTGTGTCTGGAGCTCTGTGGCTCCTCTGCACATGGCCCTCTGTGGCAGCGTGACTTGTGTGAGTCTGTTTGTCTCCCCACCCAACCAGCATGTGTGTGCAAGTGTGTGCGTGTGTGTGGCGGTGGGGGGGTGGTGTCTGGCAGCCTAGCCATGGCCAAAAAAGTGGGACTTTTCGATTAGTCACTGTATCAGATGATGGTGTTTCACATCCAAACCTCGATGATGGGAGATAATCGGGGACTGACTGCAGCAATTCAAGGATAAAATCTCTCCTTGGCCTCTTTAAAAACAGAGGAAGCCCTTTTCCAAGCAGGGTGGGGATTTCAGGCTAAGATGGTTCCTCTGCCCACCCCCGCCTGCTCCTTCCTTTTCCTTGCTCCACCCCAAGACACAGAACCCAAAAGACTGCTGTTGTCCTGTTAGGAATCTTCAAACTTGTGTTCCAGCAGCAGGGTCGATCTTGGGACAGGGGAGAGCAAGATACACACAGCTTCCTCCAGCAGGAGCCCCAGTGAGCTGGACCCAGAAAAAAATGCCCCTCATTTAGTGGATTGGCCTCGTTGCTCCCAGACCTGGACAGCAGGGATGGAAGATGAGCATCTTTAGGCATCTCTCCCCTCTGTCATGTGCCCCATGGTGCTCAGCTTCCCTGGCTGCCCACTCCTGCCAGGCAGGTCCGGGTGGTGCGATTTTGGGAGTGGAGACAGACATAAGCTGGGCTCAGTGTCAGCTTGACTCTAGAAGGCCGTCAGGAGGGCCATGCTAGCAGGGTCCAGCCTCTGCCCAGACCCTCAGGAAGCTGGAAGGCAGGCCTGAGGTCTGGGTTCCTGGGCCAGGGAACCACTATGAGCCTGGTACGTGAGAGGCTGGGATGGGTTTAAGGCTACGGCAGTGCTGGGCCCAGGCTGAGGAAGGCAGGCCAGCAGCAGCGCAGTCAGAGCCAGCCTGTCAGCAGCATGTGCTCCAGGGATGCAGGGGCCCTGGTGTTCCGGCCAGCCTGATCCTGATACAATAATAGAAGGTCAGCTGTGTTTATTTGAAACGATGGGCTCACAGGATTGTTATGTTACCCGAAAGAAAGACAACATCCCCCAGCACAAAAGACAACACAACTGCAGACGCTTTGGTAGTGTGTCACCCGTCCTTAGTGAGCTTTTGGAGTGGGGTGGGGGCAGGGCTCTCTGCCCCTGAGCCCAACACAAGGAAAGGGAAGGGCACAGTGACAGAAGGCTGCAGAATACCCCTGGCCACAGGGTGCAATGAAGCCTGACCTCATGACGGTGGCACTCTGGGGAACATGTCAAGCGTGGGGCAGGGGCGTAGATTTGGGATCCCAGCTGAGGGGCAGAGCAAGTTTATTTAGAAGAGGGTAGAAAATCAGGGGGCTTCTAGAGATCTGTTGGCTTTCCAAGGGGTCGGGTTGGGGTGGCAGGTCTCGGGGCCCGGAAGACACCAAGAAATCCAGGTGGCCCCTCCTCCATTCCAGCCTGTGGCTTCCCCAGGGAGGGAGAGGAGAGGGGTGGGGAGCAGGGGAGCTGGTCTGTGGGCTCTCCCCTCACGGTCCCTGTCACCCTGTCTCTGCCACCTCCATCCCCTCCCAAACTAGGAGTGCCTAAGCAGCATGCCAGCAGCTCTACGCTCCAGCCAGATAATTGCCCTGAAGGTTTGTAGGTTCTGGAAGGTCTCCGGGCCCCTCTCCACTGAGAGGCTTCCTGAACATACAGCCCAACATTGCACATCCCCAGGCCCCGGCAGCGGGAGCGGGTGGAGCTCTGTGTGCGACTGCTGTCCAAGAAGGCAGCAGCTGTGACCTGGAAAGGCCACACTTGGGCTCCCCATCCCCAGCTGGGCGCATTCGCAGCCCAAGCAGCTCCTGGTTCTTAACACTCATCCCAGGAGTCTCATGTGATTTAAGCGCTTTCAAAAACAAGCGGCTGATGGCAGTATATGCCATCTTTGTTTTCACCTGGGCTCTGATGGCCTCCTAAAGCCATGGGTTGCTCAGCTTCAATGGGTAGAGGGACTGGAAGCTGCAAGAATTTCCAGAAATGAAAATCGCATTAGATAATATGACTGCAAGTTGCCTCCCGCAAAAACGTGGTTGAGCTTTCTGGAGATATCTTTGCCCAGCCTCTATTTTCCAGGCCCCACAGCCCCAGGGTGAGCCCTCAGCAGCACTTAGCATGTGCCCACACTGGCCGCACCCTCAGCCAGCTCAACCCCCGGGGAGCTGGGCTTGGCACTGCCCTTGACCACCCGCCCCAGATGCGCTGACACTAGCCTTTCTTGCTCAACCAAAAAAAGAACCCACTAGCCGCACACCAGCCCAACTTCAAGTACCAATTTCACGGGCCCGGTGGTTCCCTGGCCAGAGCCTCTGAGTTGGCTCCCTTCTGTCCACCAAGCAGGGACGGGTGGGGCTGGCAGTGCAACGTTGGGCTGCGTGTCCAGCAGCCTCTGCAGCCCAGCATGGCCACGGAGGGCAAGCCTGGCCGTGGGGGGCCACTGTCCCATTCCGGGGGCTGCTGGTCAACACCCCAAACTCCGACCTGGAGGCCGAGGCCGGGTGTGGACTGAGGGCCACAACTCCTCCCAAGGGACAGCTGTGCCATCCAAGGGCAAGCTCCACTCTGCATCTTCAAGCCGTGAGAGTGCCCTGTCCACTCCTTCCCTCCCACTTCTCATGTGCACGCTAATCTCTCTTCTCTCTTCCTCTGCTCCGGTCCCTCTTGGCCGCCCTGCCCTCCTGGCGACTTTTGGCATCGATCTGAATACCTGTGATCTTTGGCCTTTGCCCTCTGGCCCTCCAACTCATCTTTCTCCTCAGCTGCTGCCTCTCCTCAATTCAGTGCGACTGGCTCCACCCCCGGTCATAAAAAGGCGGACATTCCAGGTAGACACCTCCCGTTTGTCCAGACTATGTGTGGCTTTCCCAAGGGGCCTGGCAAGCCTGCTGGGGCTGCAGACAAAGCAAGAACCTCACTCTAATTCAGTGAAATTAAATTAGACAAAAATAGGCCCACGTATACCATAGACATGGAAATACACAACACACAGACCCCAGAGGACCCACAACTACCACCACACAATGATTACTCACAACAGCCACCAACAAGAGCTGTCATTGTGTGCCAGGCAACCTGTTACCCATTTCACAGGCCTGGTTATATTTCATTCGCCAACAGTTTTATGAATTAGGCATGATCATCCTTATTTCACAGATGAGGAAATCAAGGCTCAGAGAGGTTAACCAAGTTGCCAAGGTCACACAGCCAGTACATTGCAGAGTGGGGATTTGTACCCAGTCTCTCTGCCTGTTACTAGCTGTGTCATCTGGGGCAACTTACTTGACCTCTCTGTGTCCCAGCCTTCTCATCTATAAAATAAGGATAATAACAGTGTCTATTTCACAGGGCTGTTGTTGATACGTAAAGCACTTGGAGTAGTTCCTAGCACAGTTTAAGCAATATAATTGTTAGCTGTTATTATTACTATTATCCATATTTTGGAGATAAGGTAACTGAGGCTCAGAGAAGTGAATTGATTTGCCCAAGGTTACACTAAGAGTAAGAGGCAGAATTGAAACTGGCCTTGAAGCAGAATTGAAATTGAAGTCAGGTCTTCAGAACCCATATCCAGGGCTCTCTCAGCTGGAGCTACCTCCTCTCTACTTAGAAATGCAGACTGCTTAGCATCTGATCCCTCATAACCTGAGTTTGGGGAGCAAGGGAATTTGTGGAGGGAATGTAGTCCACAACCCACATTGTGAGCAAGTGCTTCCTTCTTCTTCCTGCCTTCCTAACCCAAGGAGGCTTGGATAGGAGCAGATCACAAAGAACAAAGCCATCTGGCCTCTGCTCTTCAAGAGATCACAGCTTGATTCCAGGCTGGGTGGCCCGTGGCTGCCCCTGTGCTCCTCACCTTTCTCGTGCTGCACCGGGTCCCCTGCCCAGCACAGGGATGCTAGCAGTGGCAGGGCTCTGAGCTGCTTTCTACAAGCCTGACCGCAGAGCCTCGAGTAACCATCCAGCCTGACTCAGGAGTCAGGAGCCCAAGGGCCTGGATGTTCAGGCACCTGATTGAACAAGGCTGAAAAATCCCTCCAATTAACAGCTAAAAATACAGAGGGACACGTGACTCCAGTGCCATCCAAGCCTGCAGGCCACATATCTCATTACGCCTGGCTAAATCCTCGAGAGCCTCCGTGTGCCTGAGCACTCACTGGAGCATGGCTACTCAGGAGGCCCACTGGCAGCTCAGAGAAGCACCAGGCCCACCCCTGTCACCCACCCCAGCCTGTGCCGGACCCCATTCCAGGAGAGCTGAGTCCACGCTCTCAGAATAGCCATTCTCCTGGGCCCCAACAGCGACCTCCCGGCCTTAGTTGTATCAGCTGTTCTTTGTTGAGCCCTTGCTGGGTTCCAGGCATTGTTGTGAGAATTCTATGCAAATTATCTCATGCATTCCCCACACCAGCCACCTCATTATCCCCCACTTTGCAAAGGAAAAAATCGAGAGGGGTGTAGGATTCCATCCAGGCCACTGCATGTTACTGCCTCCCTTTTCAAGAGCAAGAGGTGGTGAAGCCAGAACTTTTTGTGCTACCCTGACCTGGTTTCCAAAGTAGAGAAAGAAGATGAGGCACCTCTGAGCTACCTGCTGAAGATTCTGCCTCCAGAATCAGGTTTTTTATGCTGTCAGCCACTATGGGACATAAAAATGCTTGTCCATTTCTTATCAATAAACCAATATTGATTTTACAGGCTCTGCAAACTGCTTAAACATTGGGTCTAAAATTCACTGAAAAAGGAAGCTTTCTGTGAGATATGATGTGCTTAGCAGATGGCGCTGGAGGTCACTTCCAAAGAGCAGAAAGTGTAGACAGTGAGCCTTTTTGCTGGGGGCTTACTTGGAAAGAATAGGAAGAGTCTGCAGTTCCAACTTTGGGTCCTGGCGCCACCCTGAATTCCCATGTGACTTTGATCAGGGAATTCAACTTCTTGGAGCCTCAGTTTTCTCTTCTGTAACATAAGAGTTGTGACGTTATGAAGATTCTAGAATTTCACAGCCAGAAAGGACCTCAGGAGTTTGCTTCAGACTAAGCCTCCCCCATCTTGTGAATGTAGAAACCCACAAAAAATATAAACACAGAAAGTACAGATTCTGAGGAGGTTCTGAGACCCAAGCAGCTGAATCAGATTTAATGTGGTTGAAAAGGAGCCTGCACTGGTCCCTTTTTAAGGCCCGAGGCTTAGTGAAGCCTTTCTCGGTTCAGAAGAAACACTGACACCTGAGACTTATCAACAACCAACATGCAGCCGGGTGGGGGACCTGCAGTCAGGGCAGCTGCCAAAGTGATTTCAACACCTGCTCCTCTGCCATGGACACCCTGAGCCCTAAAGTGGCTTCTCAGAGGGTGTGGCAGGATAGGGCCCAGGCCCCAGAGTGACACTGCTAGATGCCATCTGCCTACAGGTTTTCCAGCCAAAAGATGGTGCAAGCAGGTCTTGCTGAAAGCTTACATTTCTCATTCCCAGGTTGTGCACTCCTATTTATCACCACCACTTCCCTCTAGAGTTTGCAGCAAGCATCATCAGCTGCCTTCCTCACATGGGGAAGCAGGAGACCCAGTGTCTCATAGGGGCTTGCTGAGATCCTCTGAGAAAGGTGGGCCGGCCTGGAACTCCGGCCGCCTGCATCCCCCAGCCTCCACCCTGGAGCTCCCACACCTGCCAGGAGGTTCTGCTTCAGCCCATCTGCAGGGATGGGCCCCTCCTCACAAGAGCTAAGCCCAGATTGATCCCAGAGAGGTCATTTAGAAAATAACAAACCAAGGAGCCAGGGTTGGTTTAGATCTAAGATGACTTTGTGTTGCCCCAGCCCTGAAATCTGGGTCACGTGCACCAGGCCGTCTCCTCCTCCAGGGGAAGCATGATGCCATCCCTACCTCCCTGGGCTCACAGTCCATCCTGGGGACAGGCATGGTGGGAAGGCTGGGCTCAGAGCAACTGGCTGAGGAGACAAGGGAATAATAACAGCCTCTCCACACAGCATAAAGCACTTCCACACAGCTTCCAAACTCTTTCAACGAAACCAAAGATTGCAGGCTCAACTGCCCTCCGAGGCCAGGCAGATCACCTAAGTAACAGAAGCAGGCTGTGTGTGAGAAGGGCTAGGAGGGAGAGGACAAAAGCAGCCAGAGAACTCAGGCCCCACTTAACAGGCAGCCACTCCTTGGATGTAGAAATGTGGGCCCAGCACAGGCAGGGTTCCCAGTGTTTCATCAGAAGCCACCAATTCAAATTTTGTATGTAAAGTCTCTTGCTCAGTTGTTTAGTGAGCCAAACAAAATTCCATGGCTTTGACCTAAGGATCCCATTTGATCCTCTGGGTCAGATAGTCAAAGACAGCAAAAAGCTGAGACAGGAAACGAGGGCTATTGTTCCCATTCTACGGCTGAGAGACTGGGGCTTAGGGAGACCTGTGCCTCGCCACACAGGGAGGGTGACAGAGGCAGGCCCAGGCTGAAGATTCAGGCCATCTGGCCAGGCTTGGAGCAGGCCTTTGGTTGGGCTAGGGGCTGTCTCCCACCTCCTCTTCTGCCTCTGCTCCCCGCAGAATGTCTCTCCGCAGCAAGTCCTCTTTGGAAGCCCCAACTTCAGGGACTTAACATCTTGGCGTTATTCTCACTGCCACCAGCCCCTGCATGTCATCACCACTACCACAGCATCATCACCATCACGCCACCGCCTCCTCCCCCCATCACCATGCCTTCTCAGCAGAAATCACAGCAGGCCTTCACCGGCTGCATGGTCTAAGGGTGGGGGACAATCTGCAGCTCTGGGGGCCTTCGCTCTAACATTCGTTTCCATGAACCTCAGGGTGAGCAGAGCCAGGCCAGCATCCAAGGTCCACCAGGGCCCCCAGGACCCCCTGGACCAAGTGGACCTCTGGGGCACCCAGGACTGCCAGGGCCTATGGGGCCACCCGTAAGTATTCCCTTCCTCTCTCCTTCAAGACTTGTCCCAAGAACTCTCTGGAAACCTCCAAACCTTGAATAGGCAGTGGGTCCCCTACAAAAAGCAGAAATGCCTTGGCAGGGCCATTGCATGTGGGTGAACCATGCAAGGGGCTATTCATCCCCATCACACTCATCACCTGTTGCACTCTGGCTCTGAAACGCAACCTGGGCCATGTCCCCTGCCTTCCAGGGAGGAGACCGCCAATGGTCTGCCTGCCTTGTTCCCAGCCCCAGCAGAGAGGAATTTGGAAAGAGAATTCCCAAGGGCACCTCTGATGGCTATCCCTGAGCCCCTTAGCAAAACCTGAGTTGGGGCAGTGGGTTCTGAAGGAGGTAGTGAGGGGTCATCCAACTACCTGGCACCCCAGTGAACATGCCTTCCAGGGGTGTGTGCAGGTTTCACACTGCTGGGCCACCTGCCAGCTGAGCTGAAGGTCCAGTCAGCCAAGATCCCTGTGTCAAGCCTGAGGATGCATCAAGCCTGCGGGGCCTGCAGGGCAACTGCCTGGAGGACTCCAGAGAGGCCAACTGGCACCTCTCCAGGCTGGACCACATTCAAGTGACAGGTCAAGTCCAGCGGCCACCAAGTCACCCATGTTCAAGCCCTGGCTAAGACTCCACTCTTTCCCAGCCCAATTTATACAACAAAGCCCCGGGATGGAATAACTCAGTGGGTACCTGGACTTCAGAGAAAACGGGTCTTCCACCCACCCATAAGACTAATGTTATTGGAGAGGCAGGTAAAGGGCAAAATGCTTTTTAAATAATGTTTTTCCCATGTGGTAGAAAAACCAAAACAAAACCTGTTTTTCCTTCTTATGACAAAAGCACCATAAATTAATTGTGAAAAGAATGGAACATAGACAAAGAAACAATGTTTGTGCGCATCTCTGATAGTTTTGCTGGAATAGAGTCCCAGAGGTGGAATCACTGGGCCAGGGTGTCCCCAACAAATAGCACCCTGTGTGGACGGCCACATTCTAGATGGCCTGGTTGCACGTCTGGGCCCCTTGGCTGCCCAGCTTTCAATCTCAAAGCTTGTTATAGGGTCTCCCTGGGCTGGGCCACAGCTATGGCCAAACAGAGCACCCACCTTGGCTGGGAAGGCCAGCACAATGACCCCTGCAATGCTTGACCCCTGAAATGAATTTTAAATTTTTCCACAATTTCTCCCCAGCACCCCAGAGAGGGGGGTTAATCTTATTTCCACCAGTTTTTAGATGGGAAAACCTGAAAGGAAGGGAAACTTAGGAAACGGAACCAAACTAAGGGAAGAAAACCAAAAAGTGCTCCAAATTCACTTTTTGCTGAATGCTGCCCTTTCCACCCCACCCCCCTCCTAACACTTTGGGCTCTCACTCACTGAACCCAAGCCAGGTGGTTTTCTTTGTTAGGTTGTTTATAACAATAACAACAACAACAACCAAAAAAAGAAAACCAGAGAGCATGTTTCTTAAACCAATTGCAACAGACCAGACTCAGGCATCACGGCTTTCTCCAGCCCACGTTTGCTGTCCACACCTACGCCCAAGGCTGCGGTGGAGCCAGCCTTCCCTGGCCTCTCCCCCTCAGCTCACACCACCTCACCGTGGCCAGCTGCCATGCCCACAGCACCATGGGCAGAAGGAGACAGAGGGCTTCTCCACCGGCAGGCAGGACCAAGGGCAAAACCAAGGCTCTGCTGGGCAAGGCCAGCTTTCTAGGGAGGAGTTCCAATTAGGAGGTGGGTGAATGAGGATCTGGACCAAACCACACTGTCAATTTAGCATGATGCCGCTGACCTACTTTCCATGGGCGAGCACAGCAGAGTTGCCCATGGCGCCCACATGGCTGCAAAGAGGGACATAAGCCTGTTATCCCCACGTGCCCTCAGCAGGTTTCAGATCCCCCTCTGGGATCCACTAGAGCTATTGGCTACAGCATGCCTATTCTCTTGCCATAGCTATTAGAGCTGCTCTGCCCCTAGGGTCCACTGTAACTATGGCTAGCCCCAGCCAGCTCTACTCACCTTTTTTTTTTTTTTTCCTTCCACAGGGCTTACCTGGGCCTCCTGGACCAAAGGTGAGTGTCCTTCTGGGTGATGTGTTGAACAGGTGGGAGAATTCCCTGCAGGAGGGAGGGGGAGGCGGCACAGAAAGTGACTGAGGCAGGAGCAGAGAGGGATCTCAGCTGAGAGACAGATCAAGCTTGACCCACTTCCAAAACACCACCCTTCTCAGGAACTAATTTGATTCCAACAAGAATTGCACTTCTTGTGTGCTCAGGCCAATGAAGCAAGTGCTACGGGCCAGCATTGAAGGCACAGTCCACCCTCCAAGGAGCATAACGTCTAGCTGGAAACTCTAAGCTCATGCCCAGAACACCATCACAATATCCCAATAAAATAGTGTTTTATAAGGTGTCAGAATGGGAAGAGACCTCTAGTGTAATCCAGTCTCCTGTGAACCCTCACCCAGAAGCCCACAATGTCAAACAGGCTCTCCCTTTGAAGCTGGGGACCCTGGGGCTCTGAGGACAAGAAGATGCCAAGCACCGATTGTGCCCAACTATCTTATAAATGCAGACGCTAAGAGCTCTGAGGGAAAGTGACTTGTCCATGTTCAATAGAATCAGGTCTCCTGGGTCTCTACCCAAGTGACTCTTCCCACCATTCCTCAGCCTCTGCAAAGTGGAGCTTGTTCTCAAGAGTAGAACAATCTGTGTTGGCCTCAGAGGAAGCTAAGAGCTGTTGCTCCTGGGAAGGCTGGAGATGGGTGTTGAAGGGGCAGTGGGACTTGGAGTCATTGAGAGGAAGACAGATGGTATTGTGTGGGGGAACAGCACAAGTCAAAGTTTGGCAGTGGGAAAACCTCTTTCATGGCCTGCTCTTTGTTTCCCCAGGGAGACCCAGGAATCCAGGGCTACCACGGCCGGAAGGTAAGATGGAGGGGGAGGACCCAAATGGGGCAGGACTTTGGACAAATCAGTGGCCTACTGGACCTCAGACCCAAGAGGGTCTCTCCCTTACAACCTAGGTGGCTGTGCCTGTACTGAGGCAGGCCAGGTTCTCACTGGCCCCCCGAGGGCCGGATAAATGGCAGCCAGATTACTGGGATCCACCTAGGCAGAGTTCTTTCTGTGCTGAGCAAGGATGTAGGACGTGGAGGGGTCCAGCTCTTACAGGCCAGAGAGTCAGAAGCAGTCCTGCACAAATAACCCCAGTGAAGGCAGACTTTATTAAGTGCACTGCATGATTACAGGAGGTGGAGAGACAAGTTTCAGGTTGAGAGAAGCTTGGGAAGTATTCTGGGAGAAGACAGCCTGAGAACTCAACCTTGATGAATGGGCGGATGTATCAGTTATCTATTGCCATGTAACAAACCATTCCAAGTTTACTGACTCTCTGTCACAATTCTGTGGATTGACAGTCTAGGAATTCTGCTAATCTCACCTGGGCTCACTCATGCAGTCACACCAAATGACAGATAGAAGGGTGAGAGGGGACAAGATGGCCCCATTCACATGTCTGGTAGTCAATGCTGGCTGTGGGCTGGGGGCCCCTGTTCTCCACATGGCCTCTTATCCTCCAGGAAGCTAGACAGACTTCCTTACAGCACAGCACGTCCAGGGCAGCATTCAAAATGGGCAGGTCCCAGTGCATAAAGACTTGTCAAGTATCTGCTTGTATCACATTTTCTAATGTCTTATTGGTTGAAGCAAGTCACATGACCAAGTCATGTGAGTCAGTGTGGGAAGAGTCTGACGCTCTACTTCTTCATTGGAGGAGTAGAAAGCATTTGTGGCCTTGGTTTTTTTTTTGGTTGTTTTTTTTTTTTGAGACAGAGTCTAACTCTGTCACCAGGCTGGAGTGCAGTGGCATGATCTCGGCTCACTGCAACCCCCGTCTCCCAGGTTCAAGTGATTCTCCTGCCTCAGCCTCCTGAGTAGCTGGGACTACAGGTGCGCACCACTATGCCCAGCCAATTTTTGTATTTTTAGTAGAGATGGGGTTTCACCGTGTTGGGCAGGATTGTCTCGATCTCTTGACCTCATGATCCGCCTACCTTGGCCTCCCAAAGTGCTGGGATTACAGGCATGAGCCACTGCGCCCAGTTGTGGCCATTTTTAATCTACCACTCTGGGCCTTCAACTAGAAAATCTGATTGGAAATAATATTTTAGATAGGTAAACAATTTGAGCAAAGACCCAGAAGCAGTCATTATAATAACTATAATAGCAATAATAATTTTACGGTAGTCACTACTTACTGAACCCGTACTACGGTCTAGGCACTGTCTTTCAACACAAACTGCATTATTTTTAGCCCTAAAACCACTCTGTGAGGCTGATATGACTATTCTCCTATTTAAAAAATGAGAAAACTGTGTGTCTTAGTCCATTTCATGTTGCTATAACAGAATACCACAGACTGGGTAATTTATAAAGACAAGAAACTTATTTCTTACCATTGTGGAGGCTGGGAAGCCCACAGTCAAGGGGCCCATATCTGGTGAGGACCTTCTTGTTGTGTCATCCCATGGTGAACAGTTGAAGGGCAGGAGAGGGCGAGAGAACACGAGCAAGAGAAGGCTGGGCTTGCTTTTATAACAAACCCACTCTCGCAATCACATACCCACTCCCACAATAACTAACCCACTTCCATGATAACTAACCCACTCCCACAATAACTAACCCACTTCCATGATAACTAACCCACTCCCACAATAACTAACCCAATTCCATGATAACCAACCCACTCCCACAATAACTAACCCAATTCCATGATAACCAACCCACTCCCACAATAACTAACCCACTTCCATGATAACTAACCCACTCCCACAATAACTAACCCACTCTCACAATAACTAAACCACTCTCACAATAACTAAACCACTCCCACAATAACTAACCCACTCTTGCAATAACTAATTCACTCCCACAATAACTAACCCATGATAACTATCCCACTCCTGCAACAGCAACATTAATTTATTCATGAGGGCAGAGCTGTCATAATCTAATCACCTCTTAAAGGTCCCACCTCTCAACACTGTTGCATTGGGGATTAAGTGTCCAACACAAGAGCTATGGGGACACATTCAAACCATAGCACTGGAGCTTGTCCAAAGTCTCCTGGCTCATAAGTGGCACAGCAGGAGTTCAATTCCAGGTCTGGGTCCTTCCTATGGTACCACCTGCTGTAAGGAGCGCAACCCTGCCCCCCAGACCCTGGCTGAGAAGCTGCTAGAGCCTTCCAGGAGGAGAAAAGAGGCAGGAAGGAAAGGCAGCAGCAGGAGGGGGGGCAGAAATGTTGGGAAGGGAAGAAGCACTCCCTCCAAAGCACATTCCTCGCACGCTGCAGTCAGGAGGTTGCCATAACCACATGGCTTTATGGGTGCCTGGTGAATGAAATGGCAAGACCTGAGAGATCTTTAATTAGTTCTACATAAACTAAGACATTTGTATTGTATCAGGAAGTGGAAATCAGCCCCCGCAGTTGCCTCTATCCACTCACACAGACTCATAAAATTTACTGCCTCCTTGTGCAACGCGGGGTCGGTTTTTCATTAGCAGCCGGGCCAGCCCTTTCAAGCTGTGAAGGAGTTGCAGGGCAGCAGAGGGTCTCCGGGCATCACGGCAATGCCCTTGGCTGGCATCATACCATGACAGGTGTCTGCATTCTGCTGCAAACTGGAAGAGTGATTCATCCAGAAAGGGGCATGGGGTCTGCTGTCCTGAGTATGGAGAATCTTCTGCTTGGGGTTAAGGTGTCCTGATGCTAGAGGGCCTGGTCCCAGGACAGTGGCAATCCTAGACTCAGATTGTAGGAAGAAACATTTAACCCGGGCTACAGTGAATTTGCAGAGAAGACCAGTGTAGCCCTGCTGATGGGGGAGCACTTCCTGTCCCCAGGAAGCAGGAGATTTGCCCAGAGACTCCCTGCTCTAGTGTGGAAGAAGGATCATACTTTCTTTTGCATGACTAGAAGTAGAGCAAGTGCCAATGAATAAACTCAACCAGAAGAGCAATTCCAGCTCCAGAAGAGGGAGCTTCCTAATCGCCAGATGCTTTGGGAGGCAGGGAGGGAGTTCTGGTCACCACAGGTGTTCAATTAGAGGCTGGATAATGACTGGTCTGGGATGTGTTTAGAGAAGTCTCTATCAGCTGGGAGACTGAAAATCCCTTCCAGCTCAGGGAAGTCATAGCTTCGTGGGGACAGAGTTGGCTCCATAGCCTTAAGAGAGGAGCAGCTCTGAGCCTTGAGCCCTGGCCTTGAGAGGACGCTCTGTCTCCTTGAACCTTCGTCCATGTCTTTTCTCCATCCACATCCAGGGCTTGTCAGAAGCATTCCCACCCCTAGGTCTCATGAGGCACTGAGGAGAAGACCCTTCCCCTTCATGCTGGACTCTTGCCTCCCAACCCTTCTTTCTCTGCCAGACCACCCTCTCTGCTCTTCTCCAGTAGCCTCTTCTCATGGAATCTGGAGGGGCTGTGAGACCATCATGCCCCATCACCACCTCTCTGGGTCACTGGAAAGTTCCCATTGCCTCCGCTGCTCCCAACCTGTCACTGAGTCTTCTCAGTGGGTGCCATTGGAGCCACTAGCCTTGCAAAGCCAACAGCCCATGGCTGGTCTGGGCACCGTTTCCTCTGTGCTGGCCTTTACGCTGCTGGGACCCTTATCTTGCCACTAACTCTCCACTGCCTCCAAGTCCACCAAAGGTCAGAGGGCTGGCACTGGGAACTATGACCAGCAGCAGATGGCCCACCACCAAGGACTTGAGGTCATTCCTTGGGAGGCTACAAATGCCTATCCCACTGCCCCAGCCTCACTGGGACAGCAGGTGTCTTGACCCCAGTGATCACCACGATCAGGCAGAAGTTTGTTTCCCCTCTGAATCTTGAGATGAAGCGATTTTTCATCTTTGGGCAGTGCAGCAATATTTCACATCTCTAGTTTAGAAAGTTCATTTATTCCACCTTATTCAGTTCTTACCATGGCTCAGTGGTTAGAACTCATTATCCTGATTGTCTAAATGAGAGAGGTTAATACTTTGCCCAAGGTTGCACAGCTAGTAAACAGCCATGCTGGAATTAGAAACCAGGCCTCATCAAGCCCTGTGGCCAGTCCGTCTTTGCACCCTGGTGCAGAAGTTGAATTTCTGCTCAGGGGACTCACCCCAGGCTAAGCTAACTGCACAGACCAACCCTCCCAACCTCCACCTACTAATGGTTTCTCTGGGATGTGAAGGACTGTCCCCCTACCTCCCTTCTTTTGCCCATCAGTCCTCTCTTATTCTCTCCTCCATGCTCTGCTCTCTGCTTGAAGTAAGGCCTACAGAGGAGGCACTAACACGAAGGGTGGCTTAGTCTCAGGGGCTGGGAAGATGAGTTTGCCCTCCCCTACCACCCTGGGGAGAAGCAGTGCCAGCAGCTGGGGATGCCAAGCTGAGACAGGGGCCATGTGACTGCCTCTTGAGGTCGGGATGTGAGCGGGACCTGTGGGGTAACCGATGGGCCCCCCACATGAGCTTCCTTGGACACCCTTCTGACACTACAGGCTCTCAGCCTATGAAGTTTGCTAATGTCCACCACCACCCCCAGCAGCTGGACTGGGCCTGGCATCCTCTCAAAGGCCAGCCAGACCTGCAAGGCAGGCTTCTCCATCAGTTCCTTGAGATCAAAGCCCAGTGTGGCCAGCGGCCCCTGTGCTGCCCCCATGCCCCAGTCGGGGCCAGCCTTCCTGCCTAGACACTGCGAGTATTGTTGTGCACCCATGTGGTGTCTATTTGATCCAAATTTATGACACTGATCTACTTTAAATATGTTGCAAGATGCAAAGCGTGTTTAAAACATTACAACCTTGGCTCTCTTTCAAGAGGGTTGACGAGTATTGTCAGATTGTATGTGGATCACAAAACCTGGTGAGAGCTTATCTCTAAGTGCAGCAGAACTGGTCTGTCTGTCTCACTTTGGGGGCACATTTGATGCCTGTGGTGGTCTGGATGTTAAGCCTCATGGTTTACATGAAGGACCATGGCTGAAACACACATTTCCCTCTTTCAGGCTGTGGGTTTCAGACCAGAGGAGGAACATGAGAGCTTCAGGCTAGAGCTGCTTGCAACTGCAGCTACCCCTCCTGGAGGCCACTGGGGCTCCCCAGAAACAGGGATGCCCTGGGGAGGAGATGGGATGGGCCCTATGATGAGATGGCTAGAGGGCTGGGGAAGAGCACGGGGACAGAAGCCCACCCACCCAGCCATCTCAGCCTTCATTCTGTGGCTGTGCTGGCCCTTCTCCTTGCCCCTTCTCAATCCTTCAGCCAAAGGGCACAAGGATTCTGATCTGCCAGCCAGAGCAAGGGCCCATGTGGTGGACACACTTCTGTAGAATGATAACTCGTGCAATTGTAACTACCTTACTGGCTTCTTCAACAAGCCAGGCTGTGTACTAGGCACTCTGCATGCATCAACTCACTCAATCCTTGTAATGACCCTGTGAGGTAGGTTTTACTCAATTCCCAACTTATGGATGAGCATACTGAGCTTCACGGAGGCCATTTTCCCTGAGGTCCACAGCTAGGAAATAGAGAAGCCAGGTCCGTGTGATCCCAAAGCCTTGCTCTGAATGACTTTACTATCTGCCTCTTAGCAGCCCTGGGGGACCCCATGATGATTTCCAGTAGACCTTCCCCCAAAACCCTCCATGAATGGAAGGAAAGGAGGTGGCAGCTGAATTGTTTTCATTCTTACAAGAGAAGTCTGGATTCAGGCCTTTCTCTGAGCCTCCAGGCTCCCTGGGAGCAGCGTCTGCAGAGTCTGCAGCAGAGAACAGGGAGTACTTGGTGTGTTGCTCTGGCCAAAGAATTAAGGAAGTGGAGTGCTTTGCCCATTGGCACTGACTCCACCCAAATAAGTCCCTCAGGGAGTTGGGATGGTTTCTGGACTCCCAGTAAAGCCTGGAGGAGGCAGCTTGCCCCAACTTTCCACGACAGCTATTCCTGAAACCTTCCTGCACCCCTCCGGCTCCTGTAGGACCTGAGTAGTCCATGCCGTTCCCACCCCCACTGAGTGCTCCGTGCAGATGGAAGCCATAGATGCAGGAGCCTGCTAGTGCGCGGACAGCATTTTCTTTGAAAGCTGTGAAATCCTAGTGGGGACCATTCGCATTAAAGATAAGAAAACTAAGATCTGGGCCTCTGATCTGAGACCTTGTGGAGACTAAAGCGACCCCAGCCCCCACCCTGAGCACTCTGGGCTCTGGTTTTCATGCACTCCAAAGTCCAAGATTAATTAGAGCTGACTTTTCTTTTTGGAACTAACTACAAAATCAACCGATCTCAAATTGAGATTACAAGCCAGCTGCCCTTCCAAAGCCCTGGCCTTCAGTGGAGCACCCGACCCCGGTAATTCCCCGGATCACTTCCTGCCGGCCCTAATTACCGGAGGAACTGGGATTTCCGCGGTTCCGGTCCTCTCTGGTGTGGAAGATGGCTGGAGCAGGGAAGCAGGAATTGAGCTGCCTTTTTCCCGGAAGGAAGACCTGGGAACTCTTTATAGGGAGAAAACCATTAGCCCTCCGCACCTGGCTTTTCTGGCCTAGGGAAAAGACCCTGGTCCAGGCTTGAGGCTTGAGCCGTCCACCGACCGCCCCCCACCCCCACCCCCACCCCTCCCCGCAAACTCCCCACACTCTCAGGCAGGCCTTCCTCCTCCGTTACAGAGAACAAAGAGCCTGTGCCACCAGATGCATTTGCTCAGGGCCTTCCAACCCAGACCTGGCTGCAGCAGAAACCAGGCCTAATCTTAGAGAACTTCATTTACTTCCCCGTGCTTCCCTGGCCTGACCTTGGCTGGGAGCTGACCTTAAAGCCCCCTTTCTTCCTCTAGACTGTGCTTTCTTGCCAAGTCCCTGCCCAGCTTGTTCAACAAACAGTAAATCGCCAATTAAGAGGCCACTCCCACGGGACCAAAGGGTGGCTGGTTTATGCTCCAAGGAGCTCACTTCCATTCTATCATTTCTGTAAAGGATGCATCCTCCCACCTGGAATCTTGGACCAGAACAGAGGACCTATCTGTGCTGTATGGTGCTCAGGTGCACTGCCCAGCTGGGGAGTCTGAGTG
Organism: Nomascus leucogenys; assembly: GCF_006542625.1. Lineage (NCBI taxonomy): Eukaryota > Metazoa > Chordata > Mammalia > Primates > Hylobatidae > Nomascus > Nomascus leucogenys. Next base: position 19,829,400 of record NC_044398.1, read on the forward strand.
GCAGCCTCAAAATCAGGGATGGGACAGGCCTTCAAGGTCATTCAAAGCAAACACTTCTCTACCCACTTGTGCTCCCCTGGAGCCTTCTCAGCCACAATGACTACAGTCTACCCCTTCCTGCACTGGTTCTTGGCACTGAGGTTAAAAAGCCAGCCTTGCAGAGGGGTGGCTGGATGTTGGCCCAGGAGTCACAGCTTCTGCCATCACACCATGCACATGGCCGAGACCTTTTGTAAGGTTCAGAGCACCTACTTCCACAGCCCAAGTAAGGCAGCTGAGAGCCCCCAGGGGAACCTCTGAGTCCCTTCTGGGGAGACAAGAGGGGACAGAGGTAGAGGAGGTGAATTGAGGCCTGTGGGCTTTGCTGGACTGCGTGAGCCAGGCCCTCCAAAAACCAAGACAGTGATGAGTGAGTGGATGGAAACTGAGCACAATTACTAATACACTTTTTAAATAGGAGAACCTAGGAGGGGAATTAGAAAAGAAGGAGCCCTTAGACAGGGTTGCACAAAGACGTGCCCTAAGGAACAGTCCTCTGAACAGAGGTGGGCCACCGTCCTCCTTGGGCAATAACCACGCCCTCCCCCTACCCCTGCCTCCTGCCTCCTGCACATGGGTCCCGGCCACAGCGACGCTGGAGTCCTTGATAATGACTCTCACCTCCCCATCATCCAGGAACCAATGTTTTTGGCTTTAGGAGAAGCCATTCCCCACTTCAGAGGTCAGGCAGGGTTAGGGCCCTAGAGACAAGCCCCGGGGAGTGAGCCTAATGAGAGTGGAGTGAGCGGCAGAGCGAGGTCAGCTGGGGGAGGCCAGTGGGGGCGCCCCTGCTTCCTGCCAAGCAAGGGGGTGGGAGGGAGGGAGGCCCTTTGATGGGGATCAAGGAAGCCTGGGTCATTTGCGGAATTAAGAGAATTGACCCAGAGAGGAGGGAAGGGGCGAAGGTCAGCCACCCTAACAAGGAGGGCTGCCTCCCGAGGAGGCTCCCGGGGCTCCGATTTCCCCTGAGTGCCTGATTGTGTCTTTACACACTCACATCAACAGGGGCTGAGGACAACCCCAATTAGCCTGGAGACTCTCACACTGCACAGTTTCTTCTGGGATTGGAGACAGAAGCCCAGAGACAAGCTTGAAGCAGATGCCACCTCCTCCCTGCAGGAGCACCCCTGTAGGCAGGAGGAAGGGAGAGCAGAGACCCACTGAGACCCCTCCTAGAGCTGCATTTTTAACCAAAGCTAAAAGTCTCTCCCGACCCCACAGAGCCTTTTTCTGGAGCTGCCAACCAAGCCAAATGGCACCTCTCCAGCTTTGGCCTCTCTCCTTCCAAAGGGCCGTGCAGGGGAGCAGAGACAGGGCTGGGGTAGGTGGGAAGAGACAACAGCGCCAGTGGATGGGAGGTATCTGATCTAACCTCACTTTGCAACCAAGAACCCTGGACCTGTGGGAGAAAGTGGCTTATCTGTGGGCTGCAGCACCAGCCCAGCTCCTCGAAATGGAGGTGGGAAGAAGAGGGCAGGGGCATTGAGGGAAAGCAAGAGAAAAGACAGAGAAAGTAGAAGAGAGGGATGACGGGGGCCTCTGAATCGTCAAGGACTCCCAAGCTGACCTCTCACCTGCACCCACACCAGAGGACTGTGGGGGGCCTCTGTACTGAGTCAAACTGGTTTGGTCATTCAGAATGTTAGCAGGGGACCCTCCAAAGGAAAGAATGACAGGAGCCCTCAGCTGGTGCTACTGAGAAGGCTTGGAGACCGCTGTGGCCGGAGTAGCCAGACTTCAGATGAGGTACTGTCGCGCCCTCTGCCGGCCACAGAGCGGCTGTGCACACAGGCAGTGAGCTTTTCTGGGCATCCTGCACTGAGCGGCCCCCACACACTGACCCCTGCACCCCTATGGGCCACAGACCTAAGGATGCCCCCTAAGCAAAGAGGGGCTCTGCTCTGCTTTCAGCCTGCAAAGGCTGTTTGATGGAAGCAGACGGAACATCAGTCCATCTGATATTTGGGTTGGCCAAGAGAAATGAGCACCTTGGCATAACAGACAACAGACTATCCAAAGCCCTAGGCTGCATGATCTTGGCAATCATACCTGTCCTCTGTGAGCCACAGTTAGCTGACTTGTGAAACAAGGATAACGTCCACTCCCACATTGGAAGGGATTGTTGGAGATGGAATAGAGCTTTTCAGTCCAGTGCAGACACATGGCAGCTGCTGTAAGTGGCTGTGCCCTTCTCTCTCAGTCCCACAAGAAGGAAGTTAATGTCTAGGGCAGGCCTTGGGCTCTGGATTTTCAGCCGTGGTAACTTCCTGAGTTTAGCTCTGCCATCCCACCTGTGGTTCAGGGGTCACTGGTGGGGTCATGCTGAGAGAGGGCTCTGGCATTGGGAACTAAAGATTCTACGCCTTTTGTAGAATTTAGAGACTTGGCCCAAAGAGGATAAAAGTGAAGCCATCTCAGGCAGACATAAATTTGTGTGTGCAGATTACAAACCCTAAGTGGTCCCTGTCGCATTGAGGATGCAGCGCTGAGCTATAGGGGATAGCAAAAAGCTTCATAGAAGAGATAAAAGGGCCCCACTCCCATCAAACAGCCTCTGCAGGCTGAAAACAGGGCAGAGCCCCTCTCTACTCAGAGGCCCTCAGGTCTGTGGTCCATAGGGGTGCAGGAGTCAGTGTGCAAGGGCAGCTCAGCCCAGGGCACCAGACAAGCACTGGGTGCTCTATCAACCAAGACTCCAAACGATGAATAGGGTTTCAAGTTGAAGAAATGTAAGAAAAACAGAACCGTGGAAATGGGTGGTGTTTTCAGGGACACAGAAACTAGTGATATCATGACATGATATCGGGTGATGAGGCTAGGAAGGAAGTGGGGGTCAGAACATCATGCTCAGGGACCTGGTCCTTTTCCTACTGTCAACAGCAGGCCAGGGATGTTTTAAGGCAGGGGTCTCACTATCCAGCCTGTATGTTAGGAAGCTTAACTGGACACTTGCATGGAAGACCCATCATGGAGGAAGAGGGTGGAAGTACTTTAGTCTTGGAAAGGAGAAGGATGGACCAGGATCTCCTGTAGGATGGCAGGAAAGGGAGAGCGTGGACAGCTGAGAAGGAAGCCGGGGAACACCAGATCCCCTCTGCCTTTAAGGCTATGGGAACTGCAGCCTGGCCTGGCAGCCACAGCAGTCACACCCAATGGGGCAGCTGGGCCGGGAGCAGGATTGTCACACTCTGTGTTGCCCATCCACAGCGCTGGCCTTCAGATGGAGGAAGTGGCAGCAGGCTGGCCACAGTCACCTGTTGCTGGACACCATCCCGGGCCCCAGCTGGGGCTTCGTGCTCAGGCGCTACATAGGATTCAACTCCTGGAGCCAGGAGCTGCCCTCCCCGCTCCCCTGATGTAGCCAATGATAGTCCTGACTCACCTGCTCTTAGCCTCCCATTTGTCCCTGGCTGTCATCTCCAACTCCACCTCCTTGTGGTGTATCCTTCTTCCTGATCTCACCCTACTCTCAGACTTGGCATTTTCCTGGGGAAGTAAAGATGTTGAACATAAAGATAGGGCAGTGCCAAGATGGTAGAGCGACCCCATGCTCTCCCAGAGAAACAACAATGGACAGGTGACCCTACCTGTGTCTCCGGATGAGTAGGGTCAGAAATGGGGTGCAGATAAATGGGCAGGGAAACATGCCCTTGGGAAGAGTTAGACCCAGAGGACTTGGAAGGGAAAGGAACCCCAGATGAAAAGAGAAGAGAGCTCCTGTCTGGCTCAGCCAGAAGGTACAATCCTAGCAAAGCTGCTGGAGTGAAAACGAGGCAAGAAGTCCCAGGCAGGGACCGGAGGGAAGGTGTGCAGTAGGTAAGCGGCCGATGGGTGGCTCCTGCCGGTGGTCCCGTCCCACAGCCCAAGTTCCAGGTACAGCTCAACCACAGAGTGGTAAGTAGATCTTGGGCCAGTCACGTCCCTTACTGAACTGGCATTCCACTAGGTGAGCCTCTCTCTCTGGGGGCCTATGCTGCTCTGTGACCTGTAACTGGGGCCCTCCTGCAAGTTCACATAGCTGAGGGCAGGGGCCCACATGGCTGCCACCAGGGCAGGGTCCCCAGAGCTCAACGTGAATGGGACAACCATCCCAGCCTCCAGACAAGCCATTCTCACCGACCTCCTTGCAGGCTGACAGGCCCCGAGTCTGGTCCTCTCCTCATGCTTTCTCATTTCTTCCTCCAGGGAGAACGGGGCATGCCAGGGATGCCAGGCAAGCATGGAGCCAAGGTACCTCCCCCTTCACCACATCCCAGGCAGCCCCAAGGCCCCTCCCCCAGTGCCCATCCCTCTCTCCCCAGCTCCAGGGACACTCTGGAGTCCCAGCTGTTTGGGCCTCCTTCTGCCTGCCCTGGCTCTCCCAGCTGCAGCACTGTGGTCTCTCATCAGTGCCTCCTGATGTGGGCGGCCTCCTCCTGGGCATCTCTGGGTCTTAAAAAGCCATCTCAGGTACCCCTAGCTCCACTGCCGTCCTAAGACCCAAGTGGAGAGTAAGGACCCCCAAAAATCACCTCCACTTGAGATTTGCTAAGGGGCACTTTAGGCATCATCTGTCTCTCAAAGTAGGTGGCCTTGGGCTGATAGGAAAACAGAGTTCACTCCATCCACTCCCCAGTCCATGAGGGCAGAGGTGCACAGAGCTGACTGTGAGGGTAATGCCAATCAAACACTGGGGGCAACTGTCCCTGGTGAAATCAGCCCCTTCACTTTGTCATCTACTCTGCACCCCTCTCCCGTGGCTTTCCATCCTCCTGCCCTCTCCCTTCCCATCTCCTCCTCCTCCTCCTTTCGTATTCCAACGAAGCTCCCCCTTCCACCCCAGGGACCCCCTCGCAGCCCCATCTAGTGCCCACAGTCCCCACTGTGCCTCCCAGGAGAGGCCAGGAGCTGTGCAGGTGGTTGGGAAGCCCAGGGAGCCCCGCAGACTGAGCTACACAAAGCCCCGTCCTCAGGGTCCATTCTCGTGGCGTCAGCTCAGACGCCCCCACCTCCCAGGTGGGGTTGGTGGTTGCGGGGTTGGGAGGAGTGAGCAGTCCTCCTTCCCATCACACCACGGGGAGGCTGTCCACTGCCCCCCGCCCCCTGCTGCCCCCTCGCTGCAGAATGTCTTCAGACCTTTTTTTTCTCTCTCTGCCAGGGGGCTCCCGGAATTGCCGTGGCTGGGATGAAGGTCAGTGGACTGTTGTAACCAACACATCAGGGACAGGGTGGGAGGGAAGTGAGCGGGCAGAGCTGGAAATCTTAGACTCAGTGGGGTTGCTGCCAGAGCAACGAGGGGGCAGACAGGATTTGGAAACATTTTTCTCAAAGTAACATTTGTGCCAGGTGCATAACCTTGAGCCACAGATGTATAACTAAGCCTTGCAAGTAAGTAGCGATGGTTTCCTACCTCGACTCACTAGCCTGCCAATGCACCAAGGCAGCAGGAAGGCAACCCAGATCTTTCCTTTATGCTCTGTAATTCAGTAGCTATATGCTTCCAAAGCTTCAGAGAGAGGAGGAGTTCATCTCCAGAACCCCCACCCTAACTGCCCATTTGGTTGGCAGGCAGATGTGAGGACAGCCTAGAAAAACAAGTGCTCAAATTCTATCTTCACAGCAGGTGCACTTACAGGGGGCACCATGTCCAAACCAAATGCCCATTCCTTCCTCTCCTTCCTCCTGGGCTGCCTCACTTATGATCCCACCTGCCACACCCTTCACCTGGGGAAGAATAGGACCCTCTAAGGGTCAGTAGCCTGATAGGCCTCCTTTGGCCTGGGACCCAATGCCTGAACAGAGAAGAGCTGGGCTGGCCAGATGTTTCACTAACCTCACCCTGACTGCCCCCCCACCCCACCTCTACCAACAGGTGCCTTGCTTATTTGTTTCTGCTTTTTCTATCTCTCACATTTGTTTCTCTTTTTCCACACAGGGTGAGCCAGGGATCCCAGGAACCAAGGTACTGATGCAGAGAGAATGTTCTGGGCTGCACAGAGCATCGGTCATGGGCAGAGGTGGGAGGGGCTGCTGCTGTTTTGCTCTTGGTCTCCCTGAGGCTGGCCTGGGGCTGGGGACCTGGCTGAGCAGAGAAGGGCCCACTGGTCAGGAGCATACTGCAAATGCTTCCCCCTCCCTGGGTCCTGGCCTGCAGGCATGCCAGCTGCAGCAGGCAGTGACTATTGTCCCCTGCACCTACAGGGTTCTCTTTCCCTCTTGTGTGACAATAAGATGTGTGACAAGAAAAAAAGTTTGAGAAATACTAGGTTAGAAATATTACACAGGTTTCTTTGCTGCAGACCTTCTCAGAACTTTTAATCTGCTAAATGTGAATTGAGGATCTCTCAAAAGGAAATATCTTATGTGGCATTTTCAAAACGTTTTTGACCAGAACACCCTTTTTTAAAGAGGAAGAGCTTAAGGGACAAGTATTCTGGAAATGCTGGTCAATGATCACTGCCCATCCTACCCCTCACTCCCTGCCCCATCTTCTTATCAGTGACTTTCTCTTCTTACCCCAAAGGGAGACCCAGGAGCAGAAGGGAAGCCGGGGCCCCCAGGTTTGCTGGGAAAGAGGGGGCAGAGGGTAGGATATCGTGTATTTGAGTGTGTGCCCCCTCATCCTGGCCTCGCCATTCCCCTACTCCCCGGCCTTCCTCCGTGGCTGGTGTGTCGCCTGCAGTGTGCTGTTGGTGCATGTGTCCCAAGACAAGGGGAGTGGCAGGACGGCCTGGCCAAGCTTCAGAAACCCACACTCAAGAGCACACCCACTCTCCTGGGCAGCCTTGATTACCCAGCAGAAAGCCCAGCAGAAGGAGGAACCTGCTTCCTTCCACCTCTGCTCCTCGAGGCTCTCCATAGGTCAGGATCCACATCCTTTCCTTCTCCACCTGGCCTGCTTCTGAAGGATGCCCAGACTAAGCACAACTGCAAGAGCAGCCCAGGCAAGACCGGGCAGCAGGGGCTCCCTCCCACTGCCAGGGCCTCTGCCTGGCCCTCCACAACCCCTCTTGGCCAGCCTCAGGCCACTTTACCGTTCAGCTGCTACCCCGGGGCAGGTGCCAAGGAGACGACACCGAAAGACTTGGTGTGGCACCTTTTGTGGCTCCAGCTGGAATGAATGTTCATTGAGACATCTGACCAAATTATAAGCCCGGAGCCCTCAGCTCACATTATTACACGTGAGAGCTGCCTCTCCCCAGGGCTGTGGGAAGAGAAGCTTCTTGTGCTGACCTGATACCCCAGCCCTGCTGGTGGGGTGCTCTTGGACGCTCACCTGATATTAGACACTGCTATGCACTGAATATGTCCATCCCAGACCCATATGTTGAAGCCCTCACCTCCAGTGTGGCTGTATTTAGATAGGGCCTTGGGGTGGTCGTTAAGGTTAAATGAGACCATAAGGTCGAGGCTCTAATCCAATAGGATTGGAGGCCCTAGAAGAAGGGGAAGAAAGAGAGAGACCTTTGAGAGACCTTTCTCCCTCTCTGCCTTGTGAGAACACAGCAAGAAAGCCGTCATCTTCAAGGCAGGAAGAGGGCTGTCACCAGAACCTGGCCATACTGGCACCCTGATCTCAGACTTCCAGCATCCAGAACTGTAAGAAAATACATTTCTGCTGTCAAAGCCACCCAGACTTTGTTATGGCTGCCTGAGCTGACCAAGACAGCTGCTCTGTGAAGAGAAGGCAGAGCATCAGGGAGACAGGGGCTCAACCCGCCTCTGCCACTGACTCAGTAAGGGGTTGGCCACCAGTCACATAACCTTTTGGGGCTTCCCTCGCCAAATCTGTGAAACGAGAATGGGGTTCAGTATCTCTAAGGGGCTCTTTGATTCATGTCCTGGGGGAAAAAAGAGTTCTTCTGTAGTGGAAGAAGTTGGGTAGGGAAGTGTATTATTTTGCTAGGGCTGTGGTAACAAAGTACTACAGGCTGGGTGGCTTGAGCAGAAGAAATTCATTGTTCCACAGTTCTGGAAGCTGGAAGTCCAAAAGCAAGGTGTTAGCAGGGCGGGTTCCATCTGAGGGCCAAGGGGGAGAATCTGCTCCAGGCCTCTCTCCCGGCTTCTCGTGCTTGCTGGCAATCTTTGGCATTCCTTGGCTTATAGACGCATCACCCCAATCTCTGCCTCCATCTCCACATGGCATTTCCCTGTGTGCGTGTCTGTGCCCAAATTTCTCCCTCTTATAAAAAGGACATCCGCACATTGGATAGGGGCTCACCCTACTCCCGTGGGACCTCATCCTAACTCATTACATTTGCAATGACCCTATGTCCAAATAAGGTGAGCTGGTTAGAGCTAGAGGCAGAGAGGGGGGTGCCAGAAAAGACTGGGGGCCCTTAGTTGCTAAGCATTAAGAATCTGAAGAAGAGCAGAGTGGTGAAAAGGAATTGCTTGCCCAACCACTGGTGTTCTGAACTGCTCACCTCTCCCAGCAGACCCCCAGGATGGACTGGATGCTTCTGGCCTTTGCTATGATCTGTGGCCAGTGTGACTTCTCCCCAGCATGAATGACAAGGGCCCGGGCCACATGGGAATAAGGAAAGCAGTCATGCAGGTGTCACCAATGCGAAGTGGCCCATGGAAGTAGCCAGCCAGGATGGGGGCCGGGAGGAAGTGGAGCCCTTCGGAAAGCCAGCCGGGGGCAGGGGCAGAGAGGCAGGAGCAAGGGAAGGCAAGGCCCTAAGCTGTGGGGCTGGTGGCTTCCCAAACCTGCTGCAGAAACAGTTCCTAACCTCCCCCACTGTCTGCATCTCCCTGCAGGGTGAGAAGGGGGCTGAAGGCTCCCCTGGGCTTCCTGGCCTCCTGGGACAGAAGGTAGGTGTTGCTCTGAATGGAGGGTTCAGGTCCTTCGTCACCCACATCGCATAGCCGGCCCTGCACATCCACACGGGCCCCAGCATTGGACGTGTCTGCCTCCCAGACTGCAGGAAAGGCAGCTGGAACACAGCCAGATTCTGTTTGTTGGGGGAGAGGTGCCATAGGCAGGCCCTGATTGGCAAAAATAAAATGCCTAAATGTGAAGAATTTGGTAGTGATGACCTGGTCAGATTTCTTTGTACCGGCTCTGCAAATGCATCCAAAGTTCATGAGCTCTGTAAGATATTTAATTTAAAAATTAAAAACCAAAGATGAGGCCAAAATAAGGGGAGACATGCATAATAAGATGGGCCCCTTGGAAAGTCACAGTGCTTCTCAGCCTGTTAGAGGCCTGAGCACCCTGCAGTGACGGGGTCTGCAAAGCCTTATTTAACACTGCATTTCTTAACATAGTTTGGCCACCAGTAACAATGTTTTTCCACATTTTGAATATTCTCAACCCACTGAGCAGTGTTCTGTGGAATACACTTTGAGAAACACTGTGCCAGACCCAGTTTTGAAGGGTCCCTTGTGTCAGCTGTAAACCTGCTGCTCTTCAGTAAACACTTCCAATCTCTCTTCAAATCCCACGGCTGGATCAGACCAGGCCGGGGTTCTGAAGGCCCCTGGTCCCCAGACATCCTGAGGCCCACAACCCATAGTGTCCCTCCAGTGCTCAGCCTAGACCTTCCTCCACACCAGGGATGCTAACTCCACCTTCCACCCCCAGGGAGAGAAAGGTGATGCTGGCAACTCCATTGGAGGAGGCAGAGGGGAACCTGGCCCTCCAGGGCTCCCTGGGCCCCCAGGGCCAAAGGTGAGTGTTCCCTGGAATTGGTGTTGGGGAGGTGCTTACCTGGGGACTTTGTCTTCAGCCTGTTCTTGGGGACTCTACGTCCCGGACATCCTGCCTTGTCTAGCCTTCCCCTGCTCCAGATGTGTGGTTTTCCCCATGGATTCCAAAAAGGTCATTTGGACCCAGCTCCTGCTTCCAAGCAGACAACAGTTTGACCTTCCAGAGGAAATATCTTCCCTGGGCAGATGGATGGTCCCAGTGACTCAGATGACTCTGATGTAACTGAGTCAGGGCGCAATGGCTGCAGGACCTCCATGGCTATGCTGTAACTGAGTCAAGGATTGATGGCTGCAGGACCTTGATGGTTATGCTGTAACTGAGCGAGGGACCAATGGCTTCAGGGCCTTAGGACAGCCAAGAGGCCCCCCACCTTGGCTCTGAGTAGCTTGCAGGTCAACTATCAGCTGGGCCCCACCTGGTACCAGCATATCTGGTAGATGTCAGCAGTGGAGGCAGCTGCAAATGGAAACTGCCCTCACTTTCCTTTTGCTGCTTGAAAAGTGCAATGGTAAGATTTGGGTTTCCCAAAGCAGATGCCTCCTGCGTTGCTTGGTTTACTTTAGCAGCACTGAGAAATGAAGGGAGTCTCTTTCTTAGCTCAGAAGGAAAGCATGAATTACTCTACATGATCTGGGGCAATACACTCATTCATTCCACCCACACCCACCTGCCATGGGCTGGGCTCTGTGTGGGCCTAGGAGAGCCTGGCAGGGCAGAGGGGACACCAGTAAAGGGTACAGAATGCAGGGAAGGAAAGCAGGAGTGGGCTTCCAGAGGAAGCAAGACCCAGGCTGGGCCCAAGGGTGGGTAGGAGTGAGGGAGGTGGACAAGTGGGAGGTGCAGAAGCCATCGGGGAAAAAGAAGTCCAAGGCAACACCCGGGCATGAGTGACAAGACCATCTTTTCTCTCATAAGCAGCTGTCCAGGTGCCCAGCATGCCCTCATCCCAACTCTCTCCTCTTCCCCAGGGAGAAGCAGGTGTCGATGGCCAGGTTGGCCCCCCAGGGCGGCAAGGAGACAAGGTACAGAGACCCCCACATCCCAGAGCTGCAAGATGAGGGTCAGCTTGGGAGGTCAAGAATCATCCCAGCCGGCCCTAGGGGTATCCCTCAGGGCACAAGGCTGACCAGCCATGACCACTGGCTTCCCTATTTCCTGGTTGGCTTGGGCTTTAGAGAGCCATGCACTGAGACAGCAGTCATGCAAAAGGCAGTCTAGGGATGGGACACTTAACCAGGGAGTGACACAGGGCTTCCTGAGCCATTGGTAAATGAGGGGCTCTTGCTTCTCTCTGGCTACTCCCTATGAAAGGCTGCTGCATCCCTCATGAGTTCACAGTGGCTAAAGTGCTGTGGCAGTGGAGGAGAAAGTGAGTGGGTTACCTGGGGCAGCAGTGGCTCCACATCCCGTGAGCAGGGTCATCAGGAGTCACACCAAAGTATTCCTGTTTCCTTTATTTTTACTTTCTATCTTGATTTTTTTCAATTGTCTTTATCCCAGAAAAATTGAAACTGCGCTTGGTTTTTCATGAGTTACACCGCTTTTTCATTTATTCTCCATGGCTCTGTCCTGTTTGCAACGGGAACAAATCCTTCCACCCGCCCACTCTGGGAGGTGGGTGCTCATACACCCATGTCTTCCTGAGACCCTTCTGGCCCTCCACATTTCACTCGGCATTCTGGGTCTTTCACAAGTAGAGTGGGTAGCAAAAGAACCGTGTGGGCTCTCGATGGCAACTGACACCCAGACAATGGGCAAAAAGCTGCTGAGCCCTGGATACCTGAGCAGGATGGAATTAAAGAGAAGCAAACGTCCCTGCTCCGATGGAGGCAACTGACTTAGGGGACTAGGGAAAAGGTGCGAGAGAGACAAAGGGGAGTCACTAACAATGAACACAGAACAGAAAGAACGCCACTGAGTCTGAAGTGGGAGGCAGCCCAGAGGGACTCAGAGGGACAGGAGTGTGGGTGGGTGTTCCCTGGATGTTTCCTGAAGGGGCGGAACCTGCACTTCTATGGACTAAGAGCTAAGATGAGCCTCCTGGCCCTTATCACGTGGCCCATCTAGGGACATCAGGCTCTCTGTACCAACTTTATCCCCACTTCACTCCAATTTTGTCATGCAACAGGGGGAGCCTGGAGCAGCTGGAGAACAGGGACCAGCTGGCCCCAAGGTACGTGCCTCTCTCGCCTGGAATCACGGCGTGAAGCGGCTGATAAATCAAAAAGCATCTGAGACAGGTCTCAATTAATATTTAGAAGTTTATTTTGCCAAGGTTAAGGGCACATGCCCAAGAGACAGGTCTGTGCCTTTTACCAAAGATGATTTTGAGGGCTTCAGTATTTAAAGGGGAAAAGCAGGCTGGAGGGGAAAGAGGAATGGTATGGTAATCCACACATTGCAAGGGAAAAGGAGCAAGTAGCGGAATAGTTGATTATGTATTAGTCTCACCCTCAGTAAATCGGCACTTTATGTAAGCTAAGGTGAACATGGAGCAGCTACCTGTGGGGATATTTAACCTTTTATCTGTAGCTCTCTGCTTGGGAACAAAAGGAAAGGCAGCTTCTTGCATGACTCAGCTTTCAGCTGAACTTGTTTTCTTTTGGCAGAGTGAACTGGGGTCCCGAGTTTTTATCTCCCTTTCACAGGCTTGACCTTGGGGTCTTGATGGGGAAGGAGGGGAAGAGCATTCTGGCCCTCAGGTGGGAGGTCTGACTGGCAGCACAGGTGGACCCAACCTTCCCAGGTCGGCCTAGCCCAGACTTCTCACGTGGAGTCTTCTCGATTTGTTCTGCAATCCCCCAGCATCCTCTGAGAGTGTTCGGAATCCCCGCTAGCTGTTCTGGGTCCACCTGTGTGCAGCCAGGTGCAGCCAGTGTGGGCTGATAGAGAGCAGGCCACAGCTGCCCTCCCGGCCCTCCCAGTCCAGGCCCTGGGTTGAGATCTCATTTGCCTTCTAGGGCTCCAAGGGAGAACCAGGAAAAGGAGAGATGGTGGATTACAATGGAAACATCAATGAGGCTCTCCAGGTGAGCAGGGTCCAGCCCAGAGGCCAAGATCGTCATGGACCTCAGGGCTCTGCACCACGCCCTGATCAGGGGGCCCTTCCACACAGCCGAGTAGGGGCCCTGCCCTTAGGCCCTCAGGCAGCGCGTCCAGGAGAGCTGCTTCCTCGCTTTCTCTCCTTTGACCTCCCGCTGTGTAGCCTCCTGGCAAATGGCCCCATTACTGGCATCCAGGTGGCTGGGCTTTCTGTCTGGGCCCAGCTGGCCAGTTATCCTGCCTCTGGGCCCCTGAGTGCCATAGTGGAATTATCCTGGCACCCAAGGTACGGCCCATCCAGGGTGCTGGGGTCCCATTTCTTTAATGCGTGCATAACCCCCTTTCACGCAGCAGAAAATCTTTCTGGAATGCATCTCCTTTCATGTCAGTTTAATCCTGTTTCAAGTTCATGAGCTCCCACTCCCCATCCTTTAAAGCAGGGTTTCTCAGTCTTGGCACTGTTGACATTTGGGGCTGGAGAATCTTTGTGGGGCGGGCGGGTCGGGGGAGAGGCAGTCCTGTGTGTTGTAGGATGTGCAGCAGTGTCCCCAGTCTCTACCTGCTAGATGCCAGTAGCACCCCAGCCTCAGCTGTGACAACCAGACTATGTCTCCAGACATGACCAATTATCCCTGGGAAGAAATTGCCCCTGCTCAAGAACCACTTCTTCAAAGGAGTCTGTGTCCATATGTGACTCCATTTGCAAGGTGTAAAATCCTCTTTTAAAGCCAACAATCATCTCTCTGATCTATTTTTTGAGTGGTTCCGTATTTTGCTATACTGTGTCTGTTGAAAGGGAGGTGCGTGGCAACTTTGAAATCTGGGTTGTGGGAGAAGAGGAAAGAACAAGGGAGGGTCCTCAGAAGGTGACTAGAAAGAATAAGAGGTGGTGCTTCCTTCCCTTCAGTAAAGTGAAGTAAAGGTTGCAGTCCATTTAAGGTGTGCCTGAGTCCACTGTAGGACAGCCTCAGAGTATAATCATGCTTAGGAGATGCTACGTATTCTCTGTCCAGTGATTATAAACCTCAGTAAGAGGTGGGGTGGGGGTGGTGTGAGTCTGGGGGCCATGGAGCCCACCTGCGAGCGTCTCCCTCCACCCATGCTCCTTTGAGGGGCCCAGCTCCCATGTTTCCATGACTGTGCAGTGAGAACCTTCCAGTTGGCTCTTCAACTGATTGCCTGGTGTTGGTTTTTTAGGAGATCCGGACGCTGGCCTTGATGGTAAGTCTTGCTCCTCCTGGCTTTCCTTGGGCATTGGGCTGGGGGCTGGGGACGGCAGCCTGGAAGCAAGGACTTGATTTCTCCCCTCCAGAAAGCAGGTACTGGGCTGCAGATTAGGGTTGACCCAACAGGGCTGGGGCAGACGATGATCTGAGCTGGAGGTGACGGCTCAGGACTGGTACGTGGGCCTCGAGAGCTGCCCGTGCCCTGGGTCATGGCTGTCCTCTGTGTAAAGGCTCTTCACCAATACAGCTGTGCTCTCTGGTGACAATACAAATGCTGGATTCTATTTAAGCTGCGTCAAGGAAATAGCAGTACTGAGGAGGATGGTTTTAATGTTTCTCTTTTTTCCCAACTTTTAGCTAATTAAATCCTGAAAAACTAGTAGCAACCTCCCACATATCCCCCTTTCCTGGAAATCAGTTTCATTATCTGTACTTGGAAAACCAGGGAATTTCAAGCCTGGGTTTTGTACAGGTGCCTACCAGTGACAGACTCTTGGTAAATATTTGTAGTTAAAATGACTACCACCACATTTAACTTCTAAAGTAGAGGATGGGAGGAGAGATCATGAGGTTCTCTGACTACTGAAATTTCAATTCACCTAATATTTTTTCATGGCTATGAGCCACAGAACACACTTAGGGATGGCACAAACTCACAATCAAACACCACTTCTGTGACATCCCAATCCCAGAAATTGCTATCAATGACGTGGTTCTGGAATCAATGAGCTTCATTTGGAGACATTAAAATATATTATTTGGCAGGGAACAGTGGCTTATGCCTATAATCCCAGCACTTTGGGACACTGAGGTGGGCAGATCACTTGAGGTCAGGAGTTCAAGACCAGCCTGGCCAACATGGTGCCTCTACTAAAAATACAAAAATTAGCCAGGCATGGTGGCAGGTGCCTATAATCCCAGTTACTCAGTAGGCTGAGGAACGAGAATCACTTGAACCTGGGAGGCGGAGGTTGCAGTGAGTCGAGACTGCACCACCGCACTCCAGCCTGGGTGACAGAGTGAGACTCTGTCTTAACAATAATAATAATAATAATAATGTGAAATAGCTGTTGGAAATAAAACTTTCCCAGAAACATGTTTTTTCCTTTAAAATCAACCTTGAGGTGTAACTTACACATAAGAAAAGGTACTCATTTTAGGTGTAGAGTTTGATGAGTTTTGAAAAGTATATATACCCAAGTATCAACCACCCAATCACTCTAGAAAGCTTCTTCATGCACCTTGGGAGTCACTCCCAGCCCCAGGCCACCACTGCTCTGCGTCACTTCTGTCAGTGTAGATTAGATATGTCTTTTGTCTCTTCTAGAGTTTCATGTAAATGGGATTAAACAGTATCTGTGCCTGGCTGCTTTTGCTCAGCAGAATGTGTTTGAGATGCACCCTTGTCATCAGCACTTGGTTCTTTTTCCCTGCTGAGTAGTATTTCATTGTATGGATGTACCATGCATTCCCTTGTTGGTGTGCATTTGGGTTGTTTTCTGGAGACATTTTTAAGTCATTGTTGGGGAAGGTCAGACTTAGCTTCTTGGAGCCCAAAGGGCCACCAGAGACGCCCTAGAGAGAAGGAGAAGGAGAGGGTATTGGACATGGCTCTCTGAACCCCACCTCCACTTCAACCCAGTCACACTTGGTGCTTATATGTTTTGCATTTTGGGTTCCCCATGTTATTTTCTTTGCAAAAAATGTGTTTCTATCACTGGAGAAAGGTTTGTAAACAACTTATCTCTACAAGCCAGCCTCCACATATAGCCCTCAGGGCACAGGCTACCCTCCTCGGTGGGACAGTTCTTCCATGTGTCTTTCCTTTCTTTCCTAGGGGCCTCCTGGTCTTCCTGGGCAAATTGGCCCACCCGGAGCTCCAGGGATTCCAGGACAGAAGGTAAATCTTGTCTTGACAAAACGGGTGAAGACCTTGCAAGGGCAGTGACCCCAGGGTTTCCCCTCCTCCTGTGACCCTCTCATCTTCCCAGCGCCACCACCATACCCTCCTGCTGCTCCAAGGCACCAAGGGACCCGCCCACCCACCTCCCAGCCGCTGTGGCTCTTCTATCCAACCCTTGCCATCTGCCTGGGCTCCTGTAATTCACAGAGCCTTCTGATGCCGTGGGGCCTGGGTCTAGACACACCCCTGCCCTTGCCCCAGCCAGACCCACAGCGGGAGTGAGGACCCTCTCAGGGACCAGTGCATTTGAGATCCTCCCCAATCCTCCCACCTCACTCCCTGCCCTTGCTTTTTTTTACACTCCACCTACCTGTGTTTTTCTCAGAAGGTCTGCCCCTCTGTCTCCCACTCATGAGGTCCTCTCCCCTGCAAGTCTTTTTCCCTCTTACCTTTCTTTCAAAGCCCTTCTCATCTTTCAAGCCCAATTCAAAGACCACCTCTTCCTTGAAGCCTCCCCGATCTATCAGGCAGAATTCCCTGCCCTTTCCTCTGCTTCTCTGGGTAGGACCTACATCATTTTGCCACCTCTCTTAACTCCCCACCTGACCCAAAGAAGGGGCTTGATTTGTGTGAAGATGAAAGGAGCACCCTGTGGAGCAGCCAGGGCAGGGCTTCTGCATTCAGGGGAGACAGGAAGGCAAGAACCCTTCTGCAAGGGAGCCAAGGGCGCCTAGGGCTCTCAGAGGCAGCAGTGGGAGGTTGTGGCTAAAACAGACATGGAGCCAGAGCGCCCAGACTGGGATCCTGGCTCCCCAGTTCACTAACTATGGGCCTCAGGCACATAGCTCTGTGCTTTGGAGTCCTGTCTGTAGAAGAGAGGCCATGCAAGTGCATACCTCCCAGCAACACAGTGAGAATTAAATGAGCAAACTCTATGGGAAAGTGTGGAGTGGGATGCCGGGTGCACTAAGCAATGTGTAACTGATGGCTGCTATGGTCTCTGCCCTGAGAGTCACCTTTAGTTGTTCTGGTTACAGGGGGAGATTGGACTGCCAGGCCCTCCAGGACACCATGGGGAAAAGGTATGAACAGACATCCTCCAGTCAAACCTCTGAAGACAGTCTTGGCCCTGGGGGCAGGAGGTCGGGCAGGAAGGCTCTAGAACTGGCCTTGGTGTGAGCCCAGTGGGCAAGGGGAGATGGGGAGGGGCGGGGAGAGGGGCCCACCCTGCAAGCCCCAGGAGGAGCCAGGCAGACCCAGGCTGGGCTCTCTGTGCCTGCCTCAGTCAAGCACCAAAGAGCCAAGGCCTTTGGACTTTTCTTCTCTCTCTCCCTCTCCCCTCTTTTCTCCGTTAATGTGTCTAAGAAGCGTTGTTGGTATTTTCTAAAGGGACCTCGTGGTAAACCAGGAGACATGGGCCCTCCTGGTCCCCAAGGCCCCCCAGGAAAGGATGGACCTCCAGGAATGAAGGGAGAAAACGGGCACCCAGGGAGCCCAGGAGAGAAGGGGGAGAAAGGGGAGACAGGACAAGCAGGCTCACCGGTGAGTGGCAGGGCTGGCTGCCCTTCCGTGCATACACCACTCCCAAGCATGATGCCAACTTTGCAGGGCTTTGCACTTTGAATGGTGTCAGCTGCTGCCTGGGCTAGAAACCTGGGGCCAGGGCTTAGGGGTGGAGGATTCACTCAGCTTCCCCTCAAGTTACTTACTTTATGAAGCCCAGTTTCCCAGCTCGGGAGACCTGAGTCCTGCTCTGTTATCTGTATCCTTGGGAAAGCCACTCACTGTTGCAGAGCCTCCGTCTCCTCATCTCTAAAATGGTGATAATAATGTCTTCCCTGGATACCTCACTGGATTGTTGGGAAAGAGATGAAGTCGTGGTTTAGAGCTGGCTCTTTGGAAAGTGTACAGAAGCCCTGTACCCAGGAGAGGCTGCAGGTACAGAAACGGCACCTTCACCCAGTCCACTAGGCTGCCAACTTGACTTAGGAGCCTTCTCTGGGTCTCAGGGGTTTCCATCTGTGAAATGGGTGCCATCCTAGACACCTACCCTTGGAGCAAGGGAGCCACATCCTGTGCATGCCACAATTGGTCACACTCAGCAAGACCACCTTGAGCTCCACTAACAGAAATCGTTGTCAGTCTGTAGGGTCTAGACGGCCCAATTGGGGAGAGAAGGAGGACCTGGTGGCCAGAGCAGACCCAGAGTGGCAGGATTGCCTAATCCATCTGGGCTCCTGAGGTTTACAGTGAAGCCAGAGGGCTGGGTGTCAAGGTTGTCTGCAGGCAGCCACAGATGAGGGTCCTCCCTGGGGCCACCAGCCTAGCAGGTGCCTGGCACTGTGATGAGGCTGCCCTAATCCCAAGCCTGCCTACCCGGCCTGGGAGCAGGCAGGAGGGGTCCTCTTAACAAGCAGCTACTTCATTTGAGTGTAAACGGGAGTTGCAACTTCCTTGGCTCACAGTATGATGGCCTCTAGAAGCACCAACCTAGTTCGATGGTGCTGGAATCTTGGTCTCAGAATTCTCCTCTAGGAAGTGGAAAGAGCCTCAGTGGTCAACCAGTCCCAAGTCTGACCCAGTGCAGGACTCCCTCACTCAGCCGGCACAGGCAGGCAGCTCACTGCCTCCAGACCTGTCCACTGCACCATGGAACAGCCCCAGGATGGAGGGAGCATTCCTGGATATGGTATGGAAGCTCCCTTGTCAGCCTCCCCCAGTTGACCCCTCAGAGCCTCTGGCCTCTGAAGCCATATTTATTATCTATTACTGCATAACTAATCACTGCAAAGGTAGCGGCCTAAGACAATACACATTTATTGGCACATAGTTTCTGTGGGTCAGGAATTCAGGCACGTCCTAGTTGGGTCCCCTGCCCATGGTCTCATGAGGCTGCAATTAATGTCTCAGCCAACCGCATTCTCATCTGGAGCTAGGGATCCCCTTCCAAGCTCACTGGTATTGGCAGAATCCAGTTCCTTGCTGGAACAGAACTCAGCTCCTAGAGGCCACCTACAGTTCCTGCCACCTGCGCCCCTGCCCTCCCCCGCTCCTGCAGAGTAGACAGTTCACATTATAGCAACTGGCATCTTCAAGGCTAAAGCCAGCAGTAGGGTCTCTCTAGTGTCTAGTGCTAGCAAGACAGAGCTGTGTGCCTGTGTGTTTGTGTGTTCATGTAACATATTTGTAACATAATCTTCACGTATGTTATATGTCACCATCTGTATGACATGTATGTTATAATCTGCAACATAATCATAGAAGTGAGGTCCCACCACCTTTGCCATGTGCCTTACTCCATGGCTAAGAAACAAGTCACAGGTCACCCTAAGGCCTGTCCACTGCAGAGTCCATAAAGAGTATCAGCCTCTCCTCCCCTGTACTAGAGCCTCAGATTCTTCAAGACGGTGATGACAGTCCCTGCCCAGTCTTCTGTCCTGCAGGCTGACACCTCCACATCCTCCATGGTGTTCCTTGCTGACCCCTAGACCAGTCGCGTCCCAGTCTAGTTTGTCACAGATGTGAGGGTGCGTCCGTCCCAGGCTTTCCCAAGGGCTGGCTTTCATGCAGTGGTGTTTTGTGCCCACAGGGAGAGAAAGGAGAAGCTGGGGAGAAGGGTGATCCAGGAGCAGAGGTACATGAGAGATAATTTGACAGAGACTCATCAAACGACAGTCTCTGCAGAATGCACAGTATTTCTATGCTTTAGAGTGAAGCTTGCAACTGCCTGACGTTTACGTTTACTGAGCACCACCGCAGGTCAGGCACTGATCCTCTGGACTGCTCCAGTCTTCCCAAACCACATCTCTCAGCAACCTTCACAGAGCACCTCCGTGCTTCCATCCTGGTGCTAGAATCTAGAGATACGAAAACAAACAGAACTTGCCGGGCACAGTGGCTCATGCCTGTAATCCCAGCAATTTGGGAGGCTGAGGCAGGCAGATCACCTGAGGTCAGGAGTTTGAGACCAGCCTGGCCAACATGGTGAAACCCCGTCTCTATTAAAAATACAGAATTAGCCAGGAGTGGTGGCAGGTGCCTATAATCCCAGCTATTCGGGAGGCTGAGACAGGAGAATTGCTTGAACCCAGGAGGCAGAGGTTACAGTGAGCCAGGATTGTGCCACTGCCTTCCAGCCTGGGCAACAGAGTGAGACTCTGCCTCAAAAAAAAAAAAAAAAAAAAAAACAAAAAAACAGAACCGTCCCTCCGCAGCTCACAGTACCCCATAATGGGCACTAGCACGGGAGCAACTCAGGGAATCAGGCAAGCATCCCAAAAGACGTGCTATTTGGGCAGAGTCTTGACAGCTTTGTAGGAGTTTGCCACAGAGTTTCAGAGGTAGGCTTTCCAGATAGAGGCATTATTCTTTTGAGAAGTGTGGTGAAAGTAAGAGAAAACAGAATGGCTGAGTGAGAATAGTCAGGATGGAGGCAAGGTTTTCAAAAGACAGCAGAGAATCAGGCATATTTGTAGGCTCAGGGGCAAGAACTGGGAAAGCAACGGAGATCAAGGATGCGTGAGAGACAGGATGTTTGGTGGCAGGGTCTGGGCAACCCAAATAGCACCTCAGACCCATGGGAGAGACCACCAAGCCTTCTCAGTCCCCATCAGGGTGGGTTCACCTTGCCAAGCCCTGTCTGAATGTAGTGAAACAGGCCTGATTGTACAATGTGTGTGGTACTTGTTTTGAAATGGATAGCCTCCTAAAGAAATGATCCTAATTCAGGAAAAGCATTATACGCACATTGTCCCTCCCGGAAGTATTTAAAATAAACATTGGAAACAGCCTAAATTTTATCAAGAAGGAAAGGATTAAATAACTTATAGTAATAATACTAATAGTAATAATAGTCACCACGTCTGAGCACTTTCCTCGTGCCAAGCACCGCACTAAGCCCTGAGTATGTAACAACTGATTTTCACACCACCCAATGAATAGCACAGCACCATTACCAGGAAGCTGGTGGAGAACATATAAAAAATGGAAACGTCAGTTTCACAGTAAGTGAAAAAGAGTCAAAAACCAAATTTTATATATTTATATGAAATCATAAGCATATACATATATGTATATACAATTATATGCATATTATATATAAATATCAAAAGTATATACATATATTCAAGCACATCTGATACATCAAGAAAATGTTTAAATTTTTGAAGCCTTTTTATTATTTTTAAAATTGCCACCCAGGTAAAATTGACTTCTGGAACGTGTCCAGTTGTGTGATGTTAATACATGTAGAGATTTGTATAACCAATACCATGATTAGGATACATAAACCACTTACTTATAATAAGAATTAAAGTGGTAAACTTTTATTAAAAATGGGAAGCTTTTTTTAAGAAGGCAGAGTTTCCAAAGATTGTGTTCCCTACAAGGAGACTGTGATGGAGCAACAAAGTCCACGGGTCCAGGAAACAATAGGGACCTTCTTTCTGCCCAGTGTAGGGGTGCCCTCTGTCGTGGCCTGGCACAGGAGTCACTCCCCTGGCCATGCTCCAGGGAATTCTACTCCTGGGAAGACGAGGCACCTAAGGAGAGCCCTGAAGCCGAGGCGGGGTGAGCAGCTCAGAAGGACCCAGCAGTGGCTGCCTGTGGACAAAAGGATGTGTGTGTTCATCAGAGACAGAAGCTGCAATGGGCACCACCCTCCATAGAGGAGATAGCCCTGAGCTCCTCCATCTTCACTGTCCAGTCAGAATCTCCTCTACCACAATCTGCATCAGCTCTCAAGGGAAACAGAGACCAGCAGTCCCCATCCTGTCTGTAACAAACCTTGGGGACTTGAGGAGCAATCTTCAGGAACAGCTCAGTCTCCCCGCATTCCAGATAACCAATCTCTGCTTCTCTAAGCCAAGGGTCTCAAAACTCAAATGTCTACAAGGGCCAGGCATGCAAAAAAATGACTGCAAGAGCTCTGGATCAAAGACAATAAGGAGTGGTGGGGACTGGGGTAAACCGAAGATGCCATGCCCCACCTAGAGGGGAGAGCTCTTATTCCACTCCGGGCAATTGTTGCCATGCATGAACAAGAACCTAGTGCTGCTAGATCTTGTGGTGTTTTTCTTTCTTTTTTTTTTTCTCCAAGAAAAATCTGGAAGAATAGATCTTTAGGGACACTTCCTGGAAATTTACTTTTTCAACATTGAGGAGTCCACCGGGTTGCTATGAGTTTTTGACTTGTTCTGAGCCTTTTTTGGGGGATACTGTGCTGGGCAGCCATGTCCTCCTCTGGCCTTGCAGTCTCCAGCTGGGCCCTAGGCCCTATCAGGAGGGAGGGCCACTTCAAGTGTAACAGGGCTCCCCTTTGGCTTTTAGGTTCCTGGGCTGCCAGGGCCAGAGGGGCCTCCCGGACCTCCGGTAAGTTTGGAGGGCTTGTCAGTGGCCAGTCCACTAATGTCCCCTCTCCACGGCAGTCACTGGGCTCAACCTCAGCCTTAGTCACTATCACCTCTTCCTCCCAGGGAGGGATTTTCTGGTCTACAAACCCCTCCCCACTCCTTTTCCCTCCCATGTTAAACAGCACCATCCTGGGGACACCAAGGAGCCCAAGCATTGCCTGGTTTCCTGGAAATAGCTCACTGGTAGGGCAGCCCCAGGGTCCCTTGTCTCTAAGCTCTGCCCAACATTTACCTCACCCTTTGCCATCAAACATCTGCCTCTCCCATTCCTCATTTGAAAGTGACTCATCGGTCTGGCACAGTGGCTCACACCTGTGATACCAATCTGGCACTCTGGGAGGCTGAGGCAGGTGGATCACTTGAGTCCGGAAGTTTGAGACCAGCCTGGGCAACATAATGCAACCCTGTCTCTTCTAAAAATACAAAAAATTAGCTGGGCGTGGTGGCACGCATCTGTAATCCCAGCTACTCAAGAGGCTAAAGTGGGAGAATCACTTGGGCCCCGGAGGTCGAGGTTGCAGTGAGCCAAGATCGCACCACTGCACTCCAATCTGGGCAACCAGAGTGAGACCCTGTCTCAAAAAAAAAGAGAGGAAGGAGGGAGGGAGGGAGGGAGCGAGGGAAGGGAGGGAGGGAAGAAGGAAGGAAGGAAGGAAGGAAGGAAGGAAGGAAGGAAGGAAGGAAGGGGGGAAGGGCGAGCCCCAGCTCCACTGGATTGGCTTTCCTTGGCTACAGAAATGTAACCATGGGGCCCCTGTGCATTGCCCCTCGAGGGCCCCCAAGCACCCTGAAGCAACAGATGCTGGCCCATGCCTCTGTGTGGTTCGTGGTCCCCAAGGCACTGTGTGTCCTCTGTTGTGGATGGTAGAAGTAGCAGTAGGAATAATGATAGGAGCCAACGTTTATTGAAACTTACTGGATGCTAGACACTGTTTCAAGCACTTTGCCTGTATTAATTTAATGTTTGCTGTGTTACCTCTGCGTCTTTCTTTCGTGAGACTCTGGGTCAAACATGAGGACCACAGAGAGATTTTCTGTGAGCCCTGGCTGGAAAAGACTGGCTCAGACTATTCCCTAGGAAGCCCCAAGCATGACCCTCACTTAGCATTTCTTTCTACCTCTCAGGGGCAGGAACCCCAAACCATACTCTGCACCCAAAACCCTTGTTCTTCTGTAGTCCATTTGTGGACTAGGCAGTTGTGTTAACTAGAGATGCAGTTCTAATGCACCTTGTTTTATTCCAAATGCAGGGGCTCCAAGGTGTTCCTGGACCAAAGGTAAGGAGAAGTCATGTGACAGGCACTGTGTCAGTGCTAGTAGAAAAGAGGGAAAGTGCACCCGAGACCAGCTGACCCTTTTTCCTAGAAGGCATTAGGTGACACTCCAGCCAAGGGGGTCCAGTCAGGGCAGGAGGAAATCCTAGGTTCCCTTTAGCATCCATCATTGACACCTGGTGTGCTTGGGCTTCAGAAGCCTCCCATCTGTCACCCCGCAAAGGGACAGGTTAGATTCTTAGCCAATGGTTAAAATCCTTTTCCCATCAAACCTGCCCTGGCCCCTTCACTCATGCTGAGTAGAGGTGGGAGAGAGACAGCAACGTAGGGTGGGACCCCTCCCCGGCTCAAGCTTGGGGGAACTCTGCACTGGGCTCTCCCGGCCTCCCCTCAAGCATTTCAAATGGATGAGGGGGCTGGAGGCTGTTGGTGTGACAATGGCCCTTTCCTCGTGCCCTGGTATTCAAGAGACTTCAGGGCAGTTTGTTCTCCCGACTAGGCTGTGAGCCTCAGGGCTCTGGAGGTGGCATCTCAGGCATCTGAGCAAATCTCTGTAAGGTTCCCGTTTTCCTGCCATGCAGTTGGGTACCTGTGCCAAGGCCTGACCTGTGGGTTTGTCCCCATGCCACCTACTCCTTTTCTCTGCGGGGCTCTCAAAGCTCCCACAGGATACAGGGGCCACTAACTGAGGTGGGAGTAGGCTAAGAATTCAGGGATTCTTGGTATCCTCAGCCCGCCACCCCGACCCCTCCCTCCTCTACAAATGTCACCCCAGCCCCCAGGACCCCAGAATGCAAGAATGAACTGTCTGGGACATGTCCTTGTGTGATCTCGTCCCCTCTCCCTTTCCTCCAGGGGGAAGCAGGACTAGATGGAGCAAAAGGAGAGAAAGGCGTCCAGGGAGAAAAAGGAGACCGTGGTCCCCTGGGACTACCCGTAAGTACCTTGGACCCAGCAAGACTGGTGGGTTTGACGGGCCAGGGGTGTGGGCTGGGACCGGGAGACAGCCACTGGAAAGCTAAGGTTCTAGAGTCTGAGCATCCAGAGTTCCACGTGGTTTGGCTTTCCCACCTGGGAAAGACCACAGGCTCTGATTCTCTTCCTCCTCTGGGCCCAGGCCCCACCTTGGTGCTCAGGAAAGGCAATGCTGAAGAAGACAGGCTCCCCCACCCCAAGGGGCACCGAGCTGGGAGGGCAGCTTCAGACCCTGCTTGAGCCTGGTTCAGAAGCAATCAAAGCCTGCTGCCTTTATGGGGGCCAAGCTTGGAGGGTTTGGAAGTAGTGGGACAAGAAGATAGTCTCCATTACCGTCCATTTTCCCAGAGGGACCCCAGGAGAACTCCTGCTCTCCCCTCTTAAGCACTGGTCATGGCAGAAAGGCACAGACAAAGTCGGACTTTGTGGTCCCAGCAGGCCAAGGCCATTCAGCTCCTGGGTTCCTGGAGATCTCTGATCTCAGCCTGCCCAGAGCCAGAGGCCCCAGGTCAGAGGTGGGGAGCTGCTCAGAAGGTGTTCACATGTCATGATATGGGGCTGGGCTGGATAGGGCTGATGGCCTCTTCACTGCCTCACCTGTGTACAGGTGAGCGCATCCCACCACCCTCCCTAGAGCCTGGGCTCCATGCCCCCTAACCCTCCACTGAGGCTGGCGTTCTTCCAAGAGCTGGAAGGGATGTTAGCAATCCATCTCATCATTTCACTGATGGTCCCAGAGAAGAAAGTGGGTCACTGGAGGTCACATACAAAGTTGGTGGCCAAGCCAGAGGCTGCTCTGTGGCCATGGCCTTGCAAAGTGACTCCTTCCAGCCACTCAGGGTTCCTCTGTCCTGGGCTCAAGGCCAGTTCCCACTCCAGGTAGCCATAAAGAGCAGAGAAACAATGGAAAGCCCAGTTAACCCCACTTGGCAGAGCTTGAAGGCCTGGTTAATACAATCACAGCAACCAAACAGCAAATGCAAGAGGTATAATTATACCCTCATGAATGCATTCGAGGTAGGAATATTTAAGAAGCCAATTTGCTTGACAGACCACAGAAAACTGATGACTTTAGCAGGCATTTTCCCATGTCTTAAGCTGTGTCTGGAATGATTAAGTGCTCCTTACTATTAAAGAGCCTTCCTGCCCCACTCAACCACAAGCCTCTCCTGATCCGCATTCATGGCCCCAACGACCTTGACGAACACTCGAGAATTCAGTCAGGGGTTGAAATGCAAAAGGCACAGCGACCAAACAGGTAATATTAATATAAACAAGGAAAGTGCCAGACGAAAGACAAAGTAACTACTCTATCATTAATTTTCTCACTTTTGATAGAGGCATGGGTACAGAGAAGTATTTTTTTTTAGTTTACATAAACAACAGAACAAGCATTCATACGAGACAACTGACACAAACCTGAGGGAGACACTAGGGAGTGGAGGGGACTGTGGTGCACTAGAGACCGTGTATCCCTTCTTAAGGGGAACTGTCCCTTCTCAGCTCAGCTGACTGTTGCCTTGGAGGAAGGCGGAGCTGGTATTTCTGGATCTTCCTATTTTTCAAAGGAAGTTAAACATCTGGTGTTTTATGTGAAATCTTTCCACTTTCTAATATTAGATCAAAATTATTTGCAACACTGCAGACCATACAAAATATGTCAGTGGCCCACATATGGCCTGAAAGCCTCTAATTTGTGCTTTCTGCTCCAGACCTCTCAAGACAACTGAGTTTTAATGCTGCATTTTTTTAAAGTATATGGATATTTAGCTACCATTCTGTTTCCAGGTTTCACCTGGATGTTTTATTCCACATAGTAGCAGCCTGCTTCTCCAGGCATATCCTGGAGTGTTCCCCCATTTGCCCTGCAGAAGCAATTCTCAATGCTGGCTGCACACTGGAATCCCCTGAGGGCTTTTCAAACTTACCATCACCCTGGGCTTCCCTCTTGGAGATTTTGAATTGGATTGGGCTGGGATGGGGTGGGACCCAGGCATCTATTTTACTTAATATTGCCCCCCAAGAGATTCTAACGTGCTGCCAGGACTGAGAACCACAGCTTTCTAGCCCAGTGAGTCAAGGTTGGTCCCAGAATCGTGTGCTCCTAAATCTGAGAAGAGTCCCTGCAGAGTCCTTCTACCCAACACCTTTTCCATGAAGAAGCAGCTCGTTGCCTCCATCTTCTAGGGACTTCCTTTTCTTTTTTTTTTTCTTTTTTTTAATTATACTTTAAGTTTTAGGGTACATGTGCACAACGTGCAGGTTTGTTACATATATACACATGTGCCATGTTGGTGTGCTGCACCCATTAACTCGTCATTTAACATTAGGTATATCTCTTTTCATTTGAAATTCTGAGGCTGAGGCTTAGTTGGAAGCAGTTTTCAAGCACTCAGTCCTTACCAGGCCAGAGTATTGCCACTGCCTTCTCCCTGACTTGTCACATTGGAATCATTAGAAAAGGGTCCCTGGGTTTTCCTGGGTGGGTTTCAGAGGCAGCTTCATAACCCAGGGTTGGAACAGGAGTGCCCCGCCTCCCCCCACCAACCATGTATTTCACTGGACAAGAGCAAGCGAGGGTGCTGATAGCAGGTTGGTCTCAGTAGCTTCCCACCTGCTGCCCATTTGCTCTGGGAGATACATGGCCTTAGACCTCTGTCCCAGTCCGCTGCCTCCAAAGCCTCTGCCTACACAAGAGCCCTTGTCTGGGAGCATATGAATGGATCGAGTTTAGGCTGAGCATCTCAGACCGTAAAGTGCCAGCGAAATGTCAGGCGTCATTTGTAATATCATCTAAGAGCCAACTCATTCCCCCAGGCTGAAGGATAAGCAGACCAACTCCTACCCAGATTTCACGACTGGGTGCTGTCACCCAGGGCTGAGACCCTCAGGGGCACCCCAGCATGGCCTGATCCAAACAGGAATGCAAAGAGGCTGAGAGAGCCGTCCTCACCTGGGGACCCTCCCCAGTGAAACCTGTCCTGGGAAGGGTGCACAGCTCTGATTCCAAGACATCTCTCCCAGCATTCCTTTCTGTATCCCTTTCCCCATAATACTGAAGGGAGACGGGTTTCTGAGAGGGAATAAAGGAAGAGAGGAGAGGAGGGGGCGGGAGGAGCAGGTGGCCTTCCACACCGACCTCCACCCAGCCTGCTCAGCAGCCAGCCACTGCATTCAGTGTCTCCATGTTTTCGTTGGTTTCCATGTAAATACCATTCCCTGTCCTCCCAAGCTTATTTCTCCAGTTGTGTTTGATTACCAGCATTTATGTCTGTCCAGAGTCACTGCTTTACTCACCTCTTCCCTCCCCATTGTTCCCTTTTTCTCCCTCCCAATCCTCTCTTCCCCTTCTTTTGGTCAAACTGTGCCCTTCGTCCAGGGAGCTTCAGGTTTGGACGGCAGGCCTGGGCCACCGGTGAGTGTCACTTCTCCATCACCCCTCACCCCACCCCACTCCACACCTGGCCTGTGATCCCTTTTGTCTGTCCCACCGTGGCCTTGTTTTCCCAGTGAATCATGCCTGGTCCCACCTCCGACACCAGAAAGGTGCCATTGATGCTCTGAAGTGCCTTTTCTGGCCTCTTGACCAAATATGGCTGGCCTTCATCTGAATGCCCCTGTACACAGAATACACCCAGGGACCTCAAACCTGCCAGGTGTGGGGTAGGAGGCCACTCCAGCAGCACCGTTCCTGATTCCAAAGGAATGCTGGGTCCAGCCTAGGTGCCCAGCCCTGGAGGTTTGAGCCATGGCCTCTCCCCACCAAACACACCAGTGTCTGTGTGTGCCCGTCATGCTGTGTTGTCTTCATGCTGTGAGCTCTGTCCATCTCCTGTCTTCCCACGAGGGCCTCCTAGTCTTGTGCAGCCACTAGTCTAGTATATGTGGCTGAGCACAGGAGTAGCCTGTAGGAGCACAGAAGCCAGTCCCAGCTCTGTGTCTTATGCACATTCTAACCACCCTTGCACTGCCTGTGATGGCACAGCCACCCTGCAACCCAACAAGCTGGTTCATTACAGAGCAAGTGAGGCACACTTGGGTCCTCTCTTCCTCCATTCTTTCTGATTCCAGAAAACAGGCATCATTTACTCTTGACTAGAAAGTACCTGGCCCTTCTGCTTATGACTAACAACTGAAGGATCAGAGGAAAATTCCCTCCTGTCCACCTCCGGTCCCTCCCCTGAACGCCCTCTGAGGTCAACCTTCCCAGGGTGTTGAGCTCACTCGCCTTCAAGTCTTGAGTCCCTGCTCAGGCACCATCACGAGAGCTCTGTGCACCCAGCCCCTTCCAGCCAGGGAGGCCCTGCTCTGTCTGCAGAGGGCTTTCAAGGCCATGTCTGCCCATGGCCTGCATGGAGTTCTAGTTAGCTGGCTGGAGCCACCCTCAGGGGAGGCGAGACCTTGCCAGGGTTCGTGTGTGGAGCGTAGGGGACGCGCTGAAGCACAGGCTCACGGGTCTTCCCAGGCGGCCGGGGGCACTTGGAACTGGCACCAAGAGAAGCCCAGAGCTTTTAGAGGTAGGAGGGTCAAGAGTGACCTCTGTGAGAGCCCCGTCCTACTGAATGCCTATCCTGTGCCCTCATAAATAGGAGGTGACATGGCTTGCCCAAGATGACAGACTTCTTCAGAGCCCCCCACCTCCCTGCACTGATGGAGTTCACACCCTAAACCCTTACATGCAGAGAGCACGCCCCGGCTTCCAGGTGCTATTATGGCTTTGCTCCTTCACCACGGTCCCTCCCTCTCCATCCTTCCCCACCTAGCACACCTGTCTCAGGTGCGGGGCAGGGCTCGGCGATGATCTGTGGTTGCAATCAGAGAAACCAAGACTTTCCTCTCAGTGGCTTCTCCCGTTTATGTTAGATCAAGGGAAGCAGTACAAATTCATACACTCTGTCCCTTTGGAACTGAGGCTTTATTTTCCTCATAAAATCAGTATCCTAACTTTAAGGGAAAATGTGGGGAAAAAAATAAGTCTTCCCTGCCAATATTAACATTTATTGAGCACTTCCTACGTGTCAGGCTCAGCACCAAATGCTTGCTATGCATTCATGCATGGAAACCTGGCATGGTCGAGGAGGCAGACACACGTGGTACACACGGGGAAACTGACACTCGGCAAGGCTAAGGAGCTTCTCCAATACCCAGGAGTTTGTAGGCCTCTGAGGCAAGGCCAGCCAGGTGACTCTGTGGCACTGTGCCGAACCATTGGCCCGAGCTGACTCCTCAATGTTTTTGAGACAGAGTCTCGCTCTGTCACCCAGGCTGGAGTGCAGTGGCGCAATCTTGGCTCACTGCAACCTCCACCTCCAGGTTTCAAGCGATTCTCCTGCCTCAGCCTCCCAAGTAGCTGGGATTACAGGCACCCACCACCATGCCTGACTAATTTTTGTATTTTTAGTAGAGTCGGGGTTTCGCCATGTTGGCCAGACTGATCTTGAACTCCTGACCTCAGGTGATCCACCCGCCTCAGCCTCCCAAAGTGCTTGGATTACAGGCATGAGCCACTGTGCCCGGCCTCCTTTTTCTTTCTGCTGTGCTATTATGGATGCCTACAGCCTTCCTTCCTCCCTTGTGGTTGCAAAGAGGGGCCCTGAGGACATCTTACTCTCCTCTTTGTGTCACGTGAAGTAAGTCATGCCCCACCATTCACAGATACATTCAGAGCACCGGAAACTGCCCACAGCCCAACTCAACTCCTCTTGTCCTCATCTGAGGCCAACAATAGGAGATGCTGAATTAGAGACTTGGTCTGGCCAGGCTGTGAATTGGGAACCTGGGAAGATGTTGGATGAGGCCAGAGCAAGCCCTGATGCTCCGTGTCTAAGCCATGAGCTCCAATGGCTCCAGCGCCCCCAGCCCCGGGCTAGTGGAGCTCGTGATACGCCTCCATGCCAGGCCAGTGTCGGTGCAGACATTGAGCCACCCATATTCACCCGCAATCCAGCCAGTTCCGCAGGCCTGCGAGTGGGGAGAGAAGGCCCCGGCCAGAGGCTAAGGCCAGGGCTGTGGGTCTGCGGTGGGCTGGTGGGGTGGGTGTTGGCTGAACAACCCTCTCTCATCTGCCCCCGTGTGTGCGTCCGCATCCATCTCTGTGGCATGAAGACCCTCCCGCTGCATGTGGCGCTGCAAAGCAAAGAGGGTGCCAGCCCCCGGCCCCTACCCCGGGATGGGTCCACTCCCTCCCAAGTGCTTCTGGGAGCAAAACTAAGCAACCATTCTCCCACCGTTTTCAGCCTTGGCAAGCTTGGTTGTGAAGCAAAAGGGCTTCAGTCCACAAATCTGGCTCTGAGGCGTGGGGCGGTGCTCTCTCCCCAACAGCCCCTGAACCCAAAGAGGATCACCGCCCAGTCGAATGACTGCCCTGAACGAGCCTGGCCTCGCCAACCCTGAAAACTGGGCCTTGGACCTTGCTCATCTCTAGGCATCGGGTGGGGCACCCAGGGCTCCCCAGCATGTGGGGACCCTCACCTCTGCTTTCTTTCCCCTTCCCAGGGTACTCCAGGACCAATTGGAGTTCCAGGCCCAGCGGGACCAAAGGGCGAGAGGGTGAGTGTCACTGAGCCAGGGGCCTGGGCGGCCAGGAGGGAGGGGCATGCCTGGAACCCAACACCAGGGGTCTCAGCCCTCATGCCTTCCTTCTTCCATCTCTTCTCCTGGTCATCCTCACAGCAGCCTGGGACAGGGGGTGCTGGTTGTATAGCTGTGAGTGGACAAGACTTGAAGGGATCAAGGAGATGGAGAGGCCAGGCACGTTGGCTCATACCTGTAATCCCAACACTCTGGAAGGCCAGGGTGGGAGGATCACTTGAGTCCAGGAGTCTGAGACCAGCCTGGACAACATAGCAAGACCCCAACTCTACAAAAACTTGTTTTAAAATTAGCCAGGCATGATGGTGCATACCTCTAGTCCTAGCTACTTGGGAGGCTGGGGCAGGAGGATCAGTTGAGCCCAGGAAGTGGAGGCTGCCGTGAAACATTATATTACTGCACTCCAGCCTAGGAGACAGAGCAAGACCCTATCTCTATTTAAAAAAAAAAAAAAAAAAAAGAAAAGAGGAAAAGAAAAAAAAAAGGAATTGGAGAACTTCCTCCACTTTGGCTTCTGGCCACCTTGTGTCCATCTCAGGTTCAGTCTGGCAAGGCCCTGGGCGCCATTGTCACTGGACATGCCTAAACTTTGTAATGATTTAGGGAAACTGCATGGAACAGAGGGTCAGGTGGTGTTTAGATAATTCCTGGAGGACAGCAAGAAGTCAGGAGGCCAGAGCCATAGGCCAGCTCCCATGGTCGCCGTCAAGGGACGTTGGCCATGTCACAGGACTTGCAATTCCAGGCCTGTCCTGCTGGAATGGGCATGTCCGAGGGTAAGGGTGGAGGGCGCCGGCTGAGTGGAGGCAGGGGAGCTGCGTGTCTTTCTATATCAGCTCTTCCCAGCCAGGCCCTGGGTTCTACACACTCAGGGCTCAGAGGTCCCTGCGTGGGCATCCGTGGAGTTCTCTGCCTGTGTGGGCAGCTCCCTGCGCTCCCCATCTGCCCACCTTGCTGGCTCTATCTCAGGTGGGGAGGGCAGGAGCTTCTGCAGAGGGTGCAAGCTTCTCCGTGACCACCAGCTTGGGGAAACCAGGAGGCTGCCCTGAGGGGTGACCCTTGAGGCTCCAGAGAAGAAAGCAAAGCTCTCTTTCTCTTCCCTTTCTCTTTCCCTGCCTTCCTGCTCTGCTTTCTTCTCCCCAGCTTCAGCCTCAGGCCAGCCAGGCCCAGGACACCACAGGTCATTCTGGGGGGCCTTGGGGGATAGGCTCTGCTGGAGGGAGAGTGAGGGGGGCTTCTGAGCCGCCTCCCCAAGGCAGTGTTCACATCAGCAGCACCCCACCTTTCCCATAGCCCTTGCTTCCTGGAGGGCTCTTGAGGGGACTGGAGAGGTTTCCTGTGTTTCATACCAAAGTAGAAAATGGCAAGGAAGATTGTTACCACGTCTGGGAGGATTCATGTATTTCTTTCTCCCATTTCAGGGCAGCAAAGGAGACCCTGGGATGACAGGACCAACGGGAGCAGCTGGGCTTCCTGTGAGTCTCTTGGGATCAGAGGTTCCTCTCCTCCTACCCCTGCCCCCATTAGAAACACCCAGGGCCAGCTGGGCATGGTGGCTCACGCCTGTAATCCCAGCACTTTGGGAGGCCAAGGCGGGCAGATCACGAGGTCAGGAAATCAAGACTATCCTGGCCAAAACAGTGAAACCCCGTCTCTACTAAAAATACAAAAATTAGCCGGGCATGGTGGTGTGCACCTGTAGTCCCAGCTACTCGGGAGGCTGAGGCAGGAGAATCACTTGAACCCAGGAGGTGGAGGTTGCAGTGAGCCGAGATCGCACCACTGCACTCCAGCCTAGGTGACAGAGCAAGACTCCATCTCAAAAAAACAAACACACAAACCAAAAACAAAAACAAAACACCTAGGGCCTGGAGCACAAATCCAGGGCCAAGGGAGAACTCTCATTTCCATGACAGACAAAGCTGCCAAGAGGCAACTGGTGATGGGCTAGCACGCCCTGCTGGGCACTGCGCTGTGAGAGGACCAGGGCCTCTGCCATGCGGACCCTGTAATGGGATGTGAGTCCCTCCCACTTTGTTAAGTGCAGCCTTCCCTCAGCAATGAGTGTGCCACGGCCCCTGCTCTCAGAAGGGGCAGAATCAAATCCAGACCCCTGTGATAGGAGAGGCTTCATGAGCGGAGCAGCTTCCCAGGGGAGCTGGGCCTTGCAGGGGACACCTGGCTTTCCATCGCAGCATGCCTTCCCACCACTTTGTTACAGAAGTTGAGTGTCTGCCTGAGAGAGCCCTCACTTTAGTTTCCCATCCACTGGAGGCTGTGTGTGTTGGTCAGGTACACACATCTGGGCCAGCCTTGCCTCGTGGTAAATTCCTCTAGCTATAGAATGAAGAGCATTTTGCACCTTGAAAAGAGGGTCTAGCAAGAGCCTGGCAGGAGAGCCTTGGGAACTCACCTCTGCCAAGAGCATTCCTGGCCCCCACAAGCGCATCCTCAGAACTGACCCCTCACCCGTGGTAGTGACCTCGGGAAAACCCAGCCACAGGCCAGGACCTGGGCCAGAGAGGCGAGAAAACCAGAAGTGTGTTCTTTTTTTTTGCTTTTTTTTTTTTGAGACGGAGTCTCACTCTGTTGCCAGGCTGGAGTGCAGTGGCATGATCTTGGCTCACTGCAACCTCGACCTCCCAGGTTCAAGTGATTCTCCTGCCTCAGCTTCCAGAGTAGCTCAGACTACAGGTGCCCACCACCACGGCCAGCTAATATTTTTGTATTTTTCATACAGATGGGCTTTCACTTTGTTGGCCAGGATGGTTTTGATCTCTCTGGACCTCGTGAGCTGCCCACCTCGGCCTCCCAAAGTGCTGGAATTACAGGCGTGAGCCACCACGCCCGGCCTGAAGTGTGTTCTTGGTTTTGCTCAGAACTCATCACTTGCCTCTAGGTCAAGTTTTCTGAGCGATTTGCTTCTCTGTCCGCTTTCTGTATAATGGGAATAATTAAACCTGTCTCTGGTGAGTGAGGCATCGGGAGAGTTTGATGAGCCTGGAAGAAAGCACTGTACAGCCGGCCTGTGTGTCCTCATTAACATGCCTTTGTTCCCCTAATCTCTTGCAGGGTTTACACGGACCACCTGGGGACAAGGGAAACCGGGTGAGTCTGAGCCCCTGCACTCGTGCTCTGGTTACTAATGCCTTCATGCTGGAGTGGAATGATCAATCGGTGATTCCTGACCAACATGGCAAACAGTTTTTCCTGATAAGTCATCCTAAATTGAAAGGCTTTACAAGGAAGATCTTAACCCATTGCATGTAGGGAGCGT